>NC_134689.1:161397841-161743841 GCF_050947455.1 Rhinoderma darwinii
TGTATGCAGAAGCCCCTGAGGTACCAGTACAGTTGAAACCCGCAAGAAGTGACCCCGTTTTAAAAACTACACCCTTAAGGCATTCCTCTAGAGGTGTAGTGAGCATTTTGACCGGAGATATACACCCCATAAACTGTAATGTGGGTTCTCCTGGGTACGGCAATACCCTACATGAGGCTGTTATCAGCTGCCTGGGCACACAGCAGGGCCCAGAGGGGAAAGACGAGGGGGGATAAGCTGTGCGGAGTACATCAGGGTAAGTAAAATTGGGGTAAATTATAAACCAAGGGATGTATGATAAATTTTAAAACACTCTTTCATACAGAGCCCTGGTTTTTCGGGACACGCGTCACATTCATATATTGTGTCCTTCCTTATCCCCCTCTTATAGCAGACTTTGCACCTCTTTTGACTTTTTCCCTTCTTGCCAGTTTGGGGAACTTCTCCTGGAAAGTGTTGCCCTGGTACGATGCGTGTGGCCTCGCTTCCAGAAGTACTGGGTGCCCCCCCCCTTCTTGGTCCCTAAAGATTAGGTTCTTGATAATCACCTCTTGAAATTCCAGGAAATTTCCCCTCTGGCCTGCACATCAACGTAGCACGTACACATTGTACAATGCCATCTGTATGATGTGCCCGGCCAGCTTCTTATACCACACCGCATGGCGCTGTAGGGCTTTAGGACTTGATCTGACAAGTCCACCCCTCCCATGTACCTATTGTAGTCCAGGATGCAGTCTGGTTTGGGGGTCTCTGTACTGGTACCTCGTACAGGTACATGGGTACTGGTGTGGCATCTCTCTTGTCCTTGTAGTTGACACACAATATCTTGCTGCTAGAATGTGCCCTGCTCTCATCCCCTGTTGTTTGCCCAAGCAGAGTCTTAGGGAGGCCTCTCAGATTTCTTCTAGCAGTGCCGCATGCCGCAGTACTTCTGGAAGCGAGGCAGTTGAAGAGTGGGATGCTGGTATAAAAATTATCCAGGTAGAGGTGGTAACCCTGGTCCAGCAGAGGGTGCACCAAATCCCACACAATTTTTGCATTAACTCAGAGTAAGGGGGGGCATTCTGGGGGCTGAATACTGGTGTCCTTCCCTTCATATATCCTAAACCTGTAGGTACACCCTGATGCACTGTCGCACAGCTTATACATCTTCACGCCATACCTTGCCCTCTTACCCGGCAGGTACTCGCGGAATTGAAGCCTCCCTTTAAAATGTACCAAAGACTAATCAATAGAAATACACTTCTAGGGGGTGTATGCTTGGGAAAACCGGGCACTGAAACATTCTAATTGGGGTCTCCGTTTATACAAACGGTCAAAACTGGGGTCATCTCGGGGTGGGCACGGCTCATTATCAGTATAATGTAAGAAGCAAAGTATTGCCTAATTTATTTATTTTTTTAGGTTCCAGTTCAGTTCTGAAGTTGTTTGAGGGACCTATATATTAGAAACCCCTATCAAACACCCCATTTTAGAAACTAGACCCCTCAAAGTATTCACAACAGCATTTAGAAAGTTTATGAACGCTTTAGGTGTTTCACAGAAATTTAGCGCAAAGTAGAGGTGAAATTTACATTTTTTTCTTGTCAGAAAATCCTTTTTTATACAATTTTTTTCATAACACAAAAAAATTTATCAGAGAAACGCAACTTAATACGTATTACCCAGATTCTTCAGTTTTGAGAAATATCCCACATGTGGCTCTAGTGCGGTAATGGACTGAAGCACCGCCCTCAGAAGCAAAGGAGCACCTAGTGGATTTTGAGGCCTCTTTTTTATTAGGCACCATGTTCGGTTTGAAGAGGTCTTGTGGTGCCAAAACAGTGGAAACCCCCCAAAAGTTACCCCATTTTGGAAACTAGACCCCTTGAGGAATTCATTACAGTTTTCATGGGGTGCATGCAGCTTTTTGATCAGTTTTTATTCTATTTTTAGGTGGCGTGGTGACTAAAAAAACCGCAATTCTACTATTGGTTTTTTTTTCGATTTTTTTTACAGAGTTCACCGTGCGCTATAAATGACATATTCACTTTATTCTGCGGGGCGATATGATTACGGCGATACCAGATGTTTATAGTTTTTTTTTATGTCTTATGGCGTTTGCACAATAAAATACGTTTTGTAAAAAAATCATTCACTTTTTGTGTTACCTTATTCTAAGAGCCAGAACTTTTTTATTTTTCCATCAATAAAGCCGTGCGAGGACTTATTTTTTACATAACGAACTGCAGTTTCGATCAGTACCATATTTAGGTACATGCGACTTTTTGATCTCTTTTTATTCAATTTTTTGGGAGGTGAAGTGACCAAACAATTGTGATTCTGGTACGGTTTATTATTATTTTCTTTTACGGCGTTCACCGCGCGGGATAAATAACGAAATAATTTTGTAGTTCAGGCCGTTACGGACGCGACAATGCCAATTATGTATAGTTTATTTGTTTGTTTATATATTTTTATTAATAATAAAGGACTGATAAGGGAAAAGGGGGGATTTTTACTTTTATTACTTTTAAATCTTTTATTTTCTTATTTTTACACATCTTTTTTTAACTTTTTTTTTTACTTTATTACTTTGTCCCATTAGGGGACTTGAGGGCAGGAGGCCCTGATCGCTATTCTAATACACTGCACTACATGTGTAGTGCAGTGTATTAGAGCTGTCAGCTACTCACTGACAGCAAGCATAGTGGGTCCTGACTTCGTCAGGACCCACTAGGCTTCCGTCTATGGCATAGCCGGACGCCATTGTTTGGTGTCCGGTTGCCATAGTCACCATCGCCGGCCGCTATCGTGTAGCAGGCCGGCGATGGCAGCTTAACCCCTAAAAAGCTGTGATCGCTATTGAACACGGCTTTTCAGGGGTTTTATCAGCGGGGACACAGTGATCGGTCCCCGCTGTAGGAGCTGTGACAGCTGCTGTACGAGACAGCAGCTGTCACAGCTCCTGTATGTGTCGGGAGGACGGCCGAAATGGCCGTTACTCCCGAGACGTACTATTAGGTCATGGAGCGCGAACGCTATGGTTACCATGACCTAATAGTACATCCAGGAGCGGGAAGGGGTTAATGACCAAGCAATCTTTTATTATTTTTCTCATCTTCACATTATTTTTCCATTGACATAGCCGTCTGAGCTTGTTTTTTTGCAGACGAGTTGTGTTTTTTAATGGCACAATTTTTTGGTGCATATATTATATTTATTAACTTTTATTACATTTTTTGCCGAGGGAATTGATAAAAACGCTATTCCGGCATTGTTTTTCGCATTTTAAATATACGCCGTTCACTATGCGGCATAAATTATATGTTACCTTTGATTTAGAAAAGGTCTTAGATCACTACTGGATCTGTCTGAATTCAGTACAAATTGTACGGTGCCAACCAAGAAATAACAATCAAATAAGAAGCAAAAAAGAAAAGGGAGGGTGAGGGAGGGAGGAAAGGAGGGAAGGGGGATGGAATGAAGGGGAAAGGGAGAGGACAGGAAAAGTAAAGGGAAGGACAAAAAAGAAAAGGAGAGGGCCAAAAATCCTTTTTACAGGACTAGGCACTCGGCTCAGTATAAATATAAAAATATCAAAAAAGTGAATGATGACCCAACAGGTCCCGCCTGCGAAATGGTCTATGATTTGTTTCTGATTATGCTGCCTCCACAACAGTCAATGTTGTAGCCAGGTAAAGGTCAAAAGCAAGGCCATGTACGATGTATAATAGAGACAGGAGAGTCCGTCAAAGCAACTGCATTTCCGCTGTGACTGTAATTGTTGCCCAATCAAGGAGCTGCAACTACGGCTGGATCCAGATGAGACAGAGAGAATGTGTGTCTGTTAGAAAATCTGCGGCTAAGTTCACTAATTCCCGGTGTGTGACGTCAGACATGAACGGTACGCTGACGCGTTTTGTCACTTACATGACTTCCACAGAGAGTGCATAAAGGCATTAGCATTGACCGTCTATTTAAATGAACTAACGGTCAATCGATAGCCAGTAACACATACCAATTCTGTTCAGCCCATTTTAACCCTAAATACTCCAAATGGACTTAGGTCAGTGTATACAATAGTATTCAATCAAAATTCAATATCATTTTAACTCGTATCCGGCTGGATATCACCTGAGCCGAAAATAAAGACATATATATATATATATATATATATATATATATATATATATATATATATATATATATATATATATATATATACACTACTGTTAAAAAGTTTGGGGTCACCCAGACAATTTTGTGTTTTCCATGTAAAAACATACACTTATATTTATCAAATGAGTTGCAAAATGACTAGAAAATATAGTCAAGACATTGACAAGGTTAGAAATAATGATTTTTATTTGAAATAATAATTTTCTCCTTCAAACTTTGCTTTTGTCAAAGAATGCTCCATTTGCAGCAATTCCAGCATTGCAAACCTTTGGCATTCTAGCTGTTAATTTGCTGAGGTAATCGGGAGAAATTTCACCCCATGCTTCCAGAAGCGCCTCCCACAAGTTGGATTGGCTTGATGAGCATTTCTTGCGTACCATACGGTCAAGCTGCTCCCACAACAGCTCTATGGGGTTGAGATCTGGTGACTGCGCTGGCCACTCTATTACAGATAGAATACCAGCTGCCTGCTTCTTCCCTAAATAGTTCTTGCATAATTTGGAGGTGGGCTTTGTGTCATTGTCCTATTGTAGGATGAAATTGGCTCCAATTAAGCGCTGTCCACAGGGTATGGCATGGCGTTGCAAAATGGAGTGATAGCCTTCCTTATTCAAAATCTCTTTTACCTTGTACAAATCTCCCACTTTAGCAGCACCAAAGCAACCCCAGACCATCACATTACCTCCACCATGCTTGACAGATGGCGTCAGGCACTCTTCCAGCATCTTTACAGTTGTTCTGCGTCTCACAAATGTTCTTCTGTGTGATCCAAACACCTCAAACTTCGATTCGTCTGTCCATAACACTTTTTTCCAATCTTCCTCTGCCCATGACTGTGTGCTTTTGCCCATATTAATCTTTTCCTTTTATTAGCCAGTCTCAGATATGGCTTTTTCTTTGCCACTCTGCCCTGAAGGCCAGCATCCCGGAGTCGCCTCTTCACTGTAGACGTTGACACTGGCGTTTTGCGGGTACTATTTAATGAAGCTGCCAGTTGAGGACCTGTGAGGCGTCTATTTCTCAAACTAGAGACTCTAATGTACTTGTCTTGTTGCTCAGTTGTGCAGCAGGGCCTCCCACTTCTCTTTATACTCTGGTTAGAGCCTGTTTGTGCTGTCCTCTGAAGGGAGTAGTACACACCGTTGTAGGAAATATTCAGTTTCTTGGCAATTTCTCACATGGAAAGGCCTTTATTTCTAAGAACAAGAATAGACTGTCGAGTTTAACATGAAAGCTCTCTTTTTCTAGCCATTTGGAGAGTTTAATCGAACCCACAAATGTAATGCTCCAGATTCTCAACTAGCTCAAAGGAAGGTTAGTTTTATAGCATAACTGTTTACAGCGGTGCTAACATAATTGCACAAGGGTTTTCAAGTGTTTTCTAATCATCCATTAGCCTTCTAACACAGTTAGCAAATACAATGTACCATTAGAACACTGAAGTGATGGTTGCTGGAAATGGGCCTCTATACACCTATGTAGATATTGCATTAAAAACCAGACGTTTGCAGTTAGAATAGTCATTTAGCACATTAACAATGTATAGAGTGTATTTCTGATTAATTTAATGTTATCTTCATTGAAAAAAACTGTGCTTTTCTTGCAAAAATAAGGAAATTTCTAAGTGACCCTAAACTTTTGAACGGTAGTGTATATATATATATATATATATATATATATACATATATATAAGTATATATATTAAACAAAGAGAGTAGGGGATGTGAACTGGGTCCCAAAAGTCAGACCACACACAGACGCGTGGGCCGTCATTTTTCCGATATTCTATGGGTCGGTACGATTACGGGGATACCACATATGTATAGGTTTTTTATGTTTTACTACATTTGCACAATAAAAAAACATTTTAAACAAAAATAATACATTTTTGCATCACCACATTCCAAGAGCCGTAACTTTATTATTTTTCCGTTGATATAGCCATATGAGTGCTTGTTTTTTATGGGACGAGGTGTAGTTTTTTTTTTTTTTGGGGGGATGGAGAAAAAAAGCCGTGCGAGCAGAAATACATTAGAAATATTACACTAATCGGCAGCCACTTCTCTCTATCCAGCACTGATAGAGAGAAGAGGCTGCTGATAAAAATAAAATAAAAAAGCAGTTCATACATACCCCGGTCGTTGTCTTGGTGATGAGTCCCTCTTCTTCCTCCAGTTCGACTTTCCTGTATGACGTGGCAGTCCATATATAGCTGCAGACTGTGTTTGGCTGCAGAGGCGGTCACATGGGATCAAGCGTCATTCCAGGAGGCCGGCCTTCTGACGTCGTCCAGTCCGGCCTTCTGTTATGATTTTTATCCCATGTGACCGCCACTGCAGCCTTTGATTGGCTGCAGCAGTGACATGGGATGAAATGTCATACCAGGAGTCCGGACAGGAGGAAAAAGGCAGGGAATTTTGGGTATGAACTGATTTTTGTATTTTTTATTTCATTAGAATTGTATTTTGCGAGCGCCGAGCATGATCATTCTTCAGCACTGTTCAGGGTGGTGAAAGAGTTACCCACGATCAGTGCAGCCCATTAACTCTTTCAGCAGCCTGTACAGTGACTAGCGCTGAACAACCATGCTCTTTCAGCACCCTGGACAGTACCATGCTCGGCGCTCGGAAACGGAAACACGGAGTGCACACGGGAGTGCACAGGGAAACCACATGGATAACAAAACGGGCACACGGATCCGTCAAAAACAGCCGATAAAACGGTGAAGAAAGTGTGCATGAGGCCTTATTAAATAAATCCACTTTTTATGGAAAAAAATGGTTTTATTTTATTTTTATTGTTCACCTCTGGCACGACCTAACAGGCATATAGCCATGGCAGGCCTGGGGGCCTTTGTTAGGCCCCTGGCTGCCATGGCAACCCATCAGCGGCTGGTGTTCACGGGTCGCCGCGATGGGTGACAGAGGGAGCTCTTTCCTTCTGTCAAAAGATTTAAATTTTGTGGTCGCTATTGACATACAGATGTAGCCGTCTTTATCTTGACTTTTAACACATTAAATAAACAATGGCTAGATTTCTTATCTTGACTTTTTCAATGACGTTTCAATGGCTTTTGTTGTGTGATATCACGCTGCAGCAAGTTATCAGAGTCAAGTTACAGATGGCTACATCCATACATGTACGTGAAAATGCGGGAAGGGGTTAAAAGGGCCATTTTTCTCTGCCGGTTCATGTAGGCCACTGTGGTGGCATTGTCTGACTAAACTTTTACATCTCTGTAGCTAATGGATGTGGAGGAGTCGCATTAGACCAAGGATTCAAATGACCTATTGTATGGAAACTTGTCTGGGTCCAACAGAATTTGTATCTGGGAGTCATAGTGAAATTCTTGGAGTCTACTATAAAACACTTGAATTAGCACCCACTATTTAAAATCAAGTTGAATTTCATAGTGTTTTAAAAATCCATCCTAGAGAGAATAGATAAAGATTAGATATGCTTCTCATATGGCTACTCCTATGAAGATGACAGATATTTAGTAAGGGACAGTGACGTAGTAAGGTAAAATAGAAGGGATGCATTCAGGCATCAATCGCTTTAATTTGTCAAACAAACATAACTATTGCATCAATATGGAACCGTACATACAACTCAATAGCTGTAACACGTTAGATTCATAATTTGTTAACCACTGATGGCTCTGAGTGACACTATGCTTGTAAGAAGCCAAAGTAAACACTCAGCAAACACACAGCAACCAACATCTAGTCAAGAAATACATACTTGATACTACACAGGGTAAAACCTGTTTCAGGATAATTGATAAAACAGTAAGGATATTAATTTTAAATGGGTAAAGATACATACCGGTGTACATGGGGTATATCTAGGATGAGAAACCGAGAGAAAGATCCACGATCTACTACTATTTAATAAAGGCTAGTTGAATTAAAAATTAAGATGTTGTTCGTCCAACCTTGTCAGTTATACGGTTTTTAATCGGAAAATACAGTGTTTCTTTCCTGAGAATTACCTTATCCAGGTGTTCGCTATGAATAGAACTCCTCACCACTTCAAGTGCCATAAACTTTAGAACCTGTGGGTTACCACCATGACACTCTACAACTTAATCCAGTCTTGTGGCAATTGGCGAATTCCCGGGCATAAAAAAGTGTGTGCATGATGAAATCAGTATTCTGAGCCAGTCTGTAAAAACAGCTGCAACGTCTGCCACGATATGTACCCCTGTTCCTATTTGCCAACCACATTGTTTTTTTACTCAGGGCTCCAAAGTGGTTTTGGACCAGTCTGTTCCCTCTACTCTGTCCTCCTATTTATGTTATAGTCAAATAGTCAGGATAAATAGTCAGCAATGTACAGTATCTCAAGATAGTGTTTTGTAACCTCTTTCGCTGAGTCAAAAGTGCCTATAATATATATGGGACCACACTTGTTCTTGTCAACTAGTTGTCGTGGCGTGAATAAAGTACTATGGTTACACCATTGATGAAAAGCTTATTTAAGGTAATTAGAGGGTTAGCCTCTATTTAAATACTTGAAACGTTTCTAGGATTATGTTTGAAATTCCTGTTCTGTGGAACAATTTCTGTATACCCACAGAAACTAGCCCTTAGTGCTACCCTACTTGAGTGTCATTAGATAAACAATCTCCCAGTGTAAAAGACTATCACTGGCTGTTGCTTCCCAAAACAGAGTAGTCTGAATCGTATTCTCGTTTTCACTTACTATGACAACTAGAAATTAAATCAATGTGCCATTCGTTTTGAAACTGAATCATAGACCAAGTGTCTTTTGATTAAAATGTGCAACATAAACCCAAAACATCTGTTTCAAATCTGACCATAAAACTAGTATGTCATCTATATATCTCATCCAAAAGATGACTTGTCAAAGATTTATTATCATCAGAAAAGACCACAGTATCCATCCCCCCAGCCCAGGAGCAAGCTAGCATAAGTGAGGGAACAGGGGCTCCCCATTGCTGTGCTCCTGAGCTAGTGGAAGTACTTGTAGTAAAAAAAGATGAAGTCATTATGTATAAGAATATACTCAGTAACTCTCTATTTAGCCACATATAAGCCTTAAGCCAGACATATGGATATGAACAATGTCAGCAGGTCCTTTCTACAGAACCTTTTCTGAATGTCAAATTACAGATAGATTAGTAAAGACCTTAAGATCTCCGCAACATTGCTGAGGCTATAGAGAATCTAGTGTGGGCTGCACTGGCCATCTAACTTCTCAGGGCACAGTCTGCCTTGCAGTTCAATGGGTCTGATAGACTTACACCATACTTAGATGGGACTACTATATGTTAAGATATCTTGCCTATAGCTGTATCAACTGTTGGGAGGAATTTCCCTTCCTCCTATTCTTCATCTAGGAGATAGAGGGACTTAAATCTGCAAGGTGTAGTAGGCTGTCTCTTAGGTGTCTTTCATTTCATGGTCATAGCTTCCTTTAGCTTTAAAAAAAAAAGATGGTGATTAAAACAGAGACCTCCCATCCTCCTCCAACTGTACCTTTTTTACAATGTGAAGCCCAAAACGAAATTCCATATTCAAGATGCGGTCTTACAAGGGATTTATAGAGTGGTAATATTACATTTAAATTACTGTTTTGTATCTGTCTATTTATACATTCTAAGACCATATTTGCTTTTTCAGCTGCTGCTTGACATTGAGTACTACTCCTTAGCTTACTTGTAACCAGAATATCCAAGTCCTTCTCTTGTTCTGTTATTCCCATTTCTATTTAATTTAATGTATATGAATTAATACTATTATTGCAGCCTAGGTGCATAACCTTACATTTATCAGCATTAAAATTCATCTGACATCTTTTTTCCTATGCTGTCATTATCTAGGTCTTTCTGCAATATTTTACAATCAAGATGAGTTAAAGGGGTTGTCCACTTTTGAAAAACAATCCAGCAATACCTATTAAATATTTATCAAAGTATTTTTTTAAAATATACTTACCATCTCAAAGTTGCAGATGTATTCTCATTCCGTCTAGTGTCACGTGACTCCACCACCGTCTGAACTTTTCTCTTCCTCTGACGTCTCATTCGGTCTCCTTTAATCCTGACTTCCCACAGTGCCCACGCTCCCCGCAAAGATTGTATCTACAGTGATAATGGCAATGAGGAATACCGTTCATGTTTTTCCTCAGTGCCATTATCACTGTAGATACCATCTCTGCGGGGCGCGCGGGCACTGCGGGATAACATAAATGAAAATGAAATAAATGAAAATAAAATAGTGCTCGCATTGGGACGTAATCTAAGAAAGAACGGGGCGGGTATTGAGGAGGCTTAGGAAGCCTCGAACACAGGCGCAATATACAGACTTTTAATGCGACTTGCTCAATGAAATTGCTTTTATTGCGCATGTGCCAAATATTGTATACAAACCACAATATAAATTATACAGCGTAAAGCTGATTTAAATAAATAAAAAATGTTTAAACTACAGTCAGGGGACAAAATTACAAGGCAGCAGCATTGCAATAATTAAAAAAAAAAGTTGTGAAAAACCCCTTTAAGTATCCTACAAAGTTTTAAACTGACGCTTTATTTTCAATTCCATGCATAAGTTCATTAATAAAGAGAATATAAAGAATCGGGCCTAATAAAGTTGTTTGTGCCACCATACTGCTGACTTTAGCCCATTTTAAGTTAGTACCATTTATTATGATACTTTGTTTTCAGTACCTTAACCAATTCTTGACCCATGTGCATATATTGTCCCCCAGGCCCTGCAATTGTAGCTGCAGTACAAGACTATTGATTGCAACTAGAGATGAGCGAACCGGGACAACCGAACCCGGTTTCGGTCCGAACATCGGGAAAAGTTCGGTTCGCAGCGAATCCGAACTTCACCGGCCGGCCGAACACGTTTTGACCGAACCCGGTCAAAAATATTATACAAATCGGCAGCCACTTGTCTCTATCAATCACTGATAGAGAAAAGAGGCTGCTGATTAAAAATAAAATAAAAAGCATTTCATACGTACCCGGTCGTTGTCTTGGTGACGAGTCCCATTTCTTCCTCCAGTCCGACCTTCTTTTCTGACTCGGCAGCCTGTGATTGGCTGCAGAGGCCTCTGCAGCCTGTGATTGGCTGCAGAGGCCGCGGCAGCCTGTGATTGGCTGCAGCGGTCACATGGGCTGTAACGTCATCCAGGAATGTTGGGCCGGATGTCGAGAGGGACGCGTCACCAAGGCAACGGCCAGGAGACCGGACTGGAGGAAGCAGAATGTTCTCGGTAAGTATAAACGTCTTTTTTTTTTTACAGGTTACTCTATATTCTGATCGGAATTCACTGTCCAGGGTGCTGAAACAGTTGCTGGCGATCAGTTAACTCTTTCAGCACCCTGGACAGTGACTATTTACTGACGTCGCCTAGCAACGCTGCCGTAATGACGGGTGCACACATGTAGCCACCTGTCATTACAGGGCCTCATGCACACGACCGTAAAAACACCCGTTATTACGTGTCGTAATTACGACCCGAAATAGCGGGCCCATAGACTTCTGTTAGCCACGGGTACCTTCCCGTTTTCTCACATGTTCTATTTTTTTATTTTACGGGCCGTGCTCCTATACTTTATAATTGGAGCACGGCTCGGAAAAACGATCGGCTGCTCGTGGCCGGCCGTGCTCATCTCCTGAAATACTCTGTGCTGCCTTAAACTCTGTGGACAGGTCAGGATCCTGTTTCTTTTAAATGCTGCTGGGGAACCTGCTCGATCCACTATATAAGGCTTCACTACAGTGCAGCATTTAAAAGAAACAGGATCCTGACCTGTCCACAGAGTTTAAGGCAGCACAGAGTATTTCAGGAGAGGAGCGTGTGATTGGCTGCAGAGGCCGCTGCAGCCTGTGATTGGCTGCAGAGGCCGCTGCAGCCTGTGATTGGCTGCAGAGGCGGTCACGTGGGATGAAGCGTCATCCTGACGTGCGTGACCGCCACTACAGCCTCTGATTGGCTGCAGCGGCGACATCGATGAAACGTCATCGCTGGAGGCCGGACAGGAGGAAAGTAAGTATGCCATTTTTTTATTTTATTTTTTTATTACATTAAAATTGTATTTTCCGCTCGCCGAGCATGGTACTATCAAGGTTGCTGAAAGAGTTAGGGCAGCCCATTAACTCTTTCAGCACCCTGGACAGTACCATGCTCGGCGCACGGAAATTACAGGTTCGGTCAGAACTAGTTCGGTCTGAATCGAACTTTTTCGTGAAATTCGGCGAACTAGCCGAACCGAACTTTTCATAAGTTCGCTCATCTCTAATTTGCAACCCTATCAAATAATTTTTGCAAGATCCAGATATATCACATCAGTCACATGACCAACATATAGATTTGCACTTATGTATTTATTGATTAAAACCGAGCATGTTGGTTAGGCACAACCTATATTTCTTGAATTTATGTCGGTTATAAGTTGTTAGATCACCACCATAAATACCTTTACAGTTCATCTCTTATAATACATTTAAAATATTTTACATACCACAGATCTCAAACTTGCTGGACGTTAGTTGTACGGTTCCACCTTCTTACTCTTCTTGCATATTGGTACAACAGCCAAAAGCCAGTCCAGAAACAATAAGCTGTCCTCTAATCCTGTGGCCCTGATCCTGTTAAAAGAGAGTAAGGGAATGGCCTCCAAAATGGCTGTCACGTAGCGGGTTAGTGGACCCACTAGGCCGTACCGCCATAGCGTGGAGGCAGCTGGCCAAACAACAGGAAACCCTAGCAATACAATGACCCGCACAAGGGTACCTGGATAGTGCAGACAGTGGCTGCAGCTCTGGCACTGATTAAGATGGGTGCAGAAGATAACGCCAAAAGTGGCGGATGACACAGGTGCCGCAGGTTGCGCCAGACGTGGCGGATTCCTCCGGACGTTGCAGATGACACAGGACATGGCGTATTCCTGCGGACGTGGCAGATGACACAGGACGTGGCACGACTCGATACTAAAGGCACAGCACGGGAAACAGGAACAGGTAACAAGGCACGGGTAACAACTCGAAGGGGAAACACTAAGGGACCATTTGCAAGACAGACTGGGAAAACTAACAATGCTCAGGCAAGAATCAGAAGGCCTGGAGGCCTGGGGCCTTCTTATAGACCAGGAAATTGTGGCAGTTAATGATGATGACGATTTCCTTTGTGCGCACTGGCCCTTTAAGGCCGGGCACGAGCGTCTCCTAGGAAGGAGATGGGGACCAGCGCTCACTGATCCATGGCTGCGGGCGTCGAAGGTGAGTAAACCCGACGGCCCGCGGCCATGGACGCTACAGTATCCCCCCTCTTATGCCGCCTCTTCTTGGGGCCAGAGCGAGAGTGGAATTTCTTAATAAGCGCAGGGGCACTTAAGTTCTCTTCTGGCTCCCAGGACCTCTCCTCAGGACCAAACCTTCTCCAGTCCACCAAATAGAAGGTTCTTCCTCCTACCCTCTTGCAGTCTAGGATCTCCCTCACCTCGAATATATCAGAAGAACCGCTGGGAGCAACTGTGGAACTAGAAGTCTTGCTGTAGCGGTTCAGGACCACTGGCTTCAGGAGGGAAGCATGAAAGGAGTTGGGGATTCTGAGGGTAGGAGGCAGCCGCAGCTTATAGTAGACAGGGTTTATCTGTTGCAGAATCTCGAAAGGACCAAGGAACCTGGGAGCAAACTTGTATGAGGGCACCTTCAAGCGAATGTTCCGAGAGGACAGCCACACTTTTGTCCCTGAAGATACTGAGGCGGCTCTCTTCTCCTAGTATCTGCTTTTCGCTTCATGCGAGCGACTGCCAGTAAAATAGAGGACCGGGTCCGTTGCCAGATTTGCAAAAAAGTCCCCATAAGCAGAGTCAGCAGCGTGTACTTGAGATGTGGTCGAGACTGGGAGAGGGACTCTAGGGTGTTGACTGCACACAATGTGAAATGGAGTGGAAGGGGTGGATTCACCTGTGTGGTTTTTGTATGAGAACTCGGCCCATGGAAGAAGCTGTACCCAGTTATCGTGCTGTGAAGAAATGAAGTGGCGGAGATAATTCTTCATTATCTGGTTGCACCTAACAACTTGCCCATTGGACTGGGGTTGTTAGGCTGAGGAAAAGTCCAATCTCACATCCAGGAGATTACAGAGGGCTCTCCAGAACTTTGAAGTAATCTGAACCCCCCGGTCGGACACAATGTGTAGAGGCAAGCAATGCAAGCGAAACATGTGTAGAATGAAGGCACTCACCAGTCGAGGAGCAGAAGGTAGGCCGGTCAGCGGGATAAAATGTGCCAACTTAGAGAACCGGTCCACCACCACCCAGACAGTGTTGCATCCTGCTGAGGGGGGAAGGTCTGTGACAAAGTCCATCGCAATGTGCTGCCAGCGGGCATTGTGTACATGCAGAGGTTGAAGCAGGCCGGCAGGCTTGGAGTCCAGAACATCTTTAGGTAGCGTAGGCCACCAGAAGTGACGAGCAATCAGGTCTCGGGTTTTACGGACACCAGCGTGCCCAGCCAGTTTAGAACTCTGTCCCCAGCAGAGAATTTTTCTCCTGTCTGCCAACCGAACAGAAGTCCTCCCCGGAGAGATGTCTCTAACCTGCAGAGGATTAGCAGTGACAATGCAGGACAGGTCTATGATAATCTGAAGGGACTCCACCGTGTCTTCCGTCACAAAAGATCTGGACAGGGCATCGGCCCTCACATTCTTATCTGCGGGACGGTAGTGGAGCACAAACTGGAAACGGGTGAAGAACAGCGACCACCTGGCTTGACGGGGATTCAGTCGTTGTGCAGACTGAAGGTACGTAAGTTTTTTGTGGTCGGTGAAGATCAGGATGGTGTTGAGCAGCTCCCTCTAGAAGATGTCTCCACTCCTCCAGAGCCAATTTGATGGCCAGCAGCTCCCGATCTCCAATAGAGTAATTGCGATCAGCAGAAGAAAAAAGTCTTGAGTAGTAGCCACATACTACTGCCTTTCCTTTGGAGCTCCTCTGGAACAGAAGTGCACCTGCACCAACAGAGGAAGCGTCCACTTCGAGTGAGAACTGCCGAGTAAGATAAGATCGTCCAGGGTAGATGGCCAGCCAGCTCGTCCTTGATCCCTGAAGACAGTCCCTGCCAGAATGTGGCCACCAAATCCTCGTTGTACCAGGTCAATTCAGCAGCCAGGATACGGAACTGAATGGCATACTCGCCCACGGAGAGGTCTCCCTGATGTAGGGTCAGCAAGGATGCAGCAGCTGAAGAAACTCTCCCAGGTTCCTCATAGATCGAGCGGAAGATCTGTAAGAAGCACTGCAAGTCACGGGTCTCTGGTCCCTGATGTTCCCACAGAGGATTAGCCCATGCCAGCGCTTTGTCAGTGAGGAGAGAGATGATGAAGGCGATTCTGACGTCATCCGAAGAGAAGGACCTGGCATGTAGTATGAAGTGGATCAGGCACTGATTGATAAATCCCCTGCAGGACCTCGGATCTCCGTCATAGCGTGGAGGTAGCGGAAAGAAACACAGGGGATTGGTACCGGTACAGACAGGAAGTGTAGCAGGAGGAACAGCAGGAATGGGTTCGTTGATGACTGTGGTTGGAGCAAGCAGCCGATGGGCAATGGCGTTCACCGACAGGAGGAGTTTTGTCTTGTCGTGACTGGAGATCCTCTATCTCGGCCAGCATGGCTTGTGTCGTCAAAGTCTCAGATTGACCAGCAGGGTCAATGGCCTGAGTGTGCTGTCAAGTAGCGGGTTAGTGGACCCACTAGGCCGTACCACCGTAGCGGGGAGGCAGCTGGCCAAACAACAGGAAACCCCAGCAATACAATGTCCCGCACAAGGGTACCTGGATAGTCCAGACAGTGGCCGCAGCTCTGGCACTGATGGAGATGGGTGCAGCAGATAACGCCAAACGTGGCGGATGACACATGTGCCGCAGGTTGCGCCAGACGTGGCGGATTGCTCCGGACGTTGCAGATGACACAGGACATGGCGGATTCCTCTGGACGTGGCAGATGACACATGACGTGTCGGATTCCTCCGCGTGGCAGATGACACAGGACGTGGCACGACTCGATACTAAAGGCACAGCACGGAAATAGAAACAAGGCAGGGTAACAACTGGAACGGGAAACACTAAGGGACCATTTGCAAGACAGACTGGGAATACGAACAACACTCAGGCAAGGATCAGAAGGCCTGGGGCCTTCTTATAGACCTGGAAATCGTGGCAGTTCATGATGATGACGATTTACTTTGTGCGCGCGCTGGCCCTAGGAAGCAGATGGGGACCAGCGCTCACAGATCCATGGCTGCGGGCATCGAAGGTGAGTAAACCCGACGGCCCGCGGCCATGGACGCTACAATGGCATTGTTATCAATGTTTAATTTGCTCAGATACAGCTGTACTTCCTAATGTGTTCAGTAGGTGTAACGGCCATTGCCGCGGACCGTCATTCCTACTCACCCCTCTACGGCCGCGGGCATGACTCTATGAGTGCTTGCCGGCATCTCCTTCCTAGGAGATGCCAGCACTCACTTCCGCCTTGCTTCACTGGGTCCCGTAGGTTGCACACGGGCACTCGCGCCCGACCTTAGAGGTACAGTGTGCGCACATGAAAAGAATCTCTGATTAGCCCATGATCACCCTGGACTATAAAAGGGGCTCTGCCCTTTCACTCATTTCTTGAGCATTGTCGTGTTTTCCCATGTTAGTCTTAGCAAATTGTCCCTTAGTGTTATCCTGTTACAGTTGTTCCCGTGCTCTGCTACCTGTATCTTGTATTCCATGCTATATTTGCTCCTGTGCCTTAGAGTGTTGAAGTAGTGTTGTGCCACCTGTCATGCCTGCTGATATACACAACGTCTGGTGTCTGCAAGTTCATCTGTGCCGAGCCTCTATTACTGTCTGGACTATTAAACGTACTCTTGTACTAGGACTTTTGTTTGGCCAGCTGCTACTCCGCTATGGCAGTGCGGCCTAGTGGGTCCACATACCCACAGATCGTGACAGTAGGTAATATTGGGTGGAGAACCTTGAGTACTGTCCCCCTAAATATATGACACTGGCAGCTCATCAGTGATCACAAATTAAAAGTACATGTTTACCCTGCCTTTAGTCTCTACCATTATATTCCTATGGTCATAATTTAGAGGGCAAACATTATCAGAAGTATTTTTGGGGGGAATTTATATATTTATAAAAAAAAATCTGATTTTAATGTAACTAGCAATTTGCTCTTCTGTGGCTAACTTTGTTTACTTGATTTTTATTTTTACATTTCCTGTTAAGATCTTTGTAAGACTGTATAATAGTAACCAAAGAGTTAAGTTGTTTATCCTGTATAATCAGGCTATGAGAATGAGATAGAGAGTTAATAATTATTAGAAGTGTGTACGTGGGCTATAAAATTCCCAGGAAAGTTTAAAGTTCTGTTCACTTTGTTTTTTTTCCAACGGTGAGGGGCTCAGGGCTTTTCCGACAGGATGTGTCTTTGTCTAACATGTATGTACCATAAGTGATCTTAAACCTAATTGGATAAGCTACCACTGCAATGAAGCTGTACTTGTAATCATGTGTGTCTACTATTGGCTTTTGTATGTTATCTTTCTTTGGCATCTTGTCTTGTATAAATAAACCGAATAGGGCGTGGTTTCTTCAGAGAATGCCACATGAGATACTAAAGCACTTGTCTGTGTCTGTGTCTTCTTTCCGATGCATCAATATCATGATTTGGACTTCAGGCTGGATTCTTAGAGTACCTTTAACTCTCCCAAACCCAGGCTACTCTGACAACTGGAATGCTTTTTTTTGAACCCTCAGCCTTTAATTCTTTAAATGCTTTTTGTCTTATTATATTCAGTAATCCCCTATTCAGCCATTGTCACATTGGGTACGTGGACCCACTGGGCCGTACCGCCTTAACGGTATGGCAGCTGGCCAATAGGACACAGGTCACAGTCTATAGTTTGTATAGGTGTACCTGTGGTAGATTAGACAGTAGCAAGACAGGCTCGGCTGCGACTAGGCAGCAGGCAGGCACCAGGCGTGGTGTAGCAGGACAGGCGTGGTACTCAGCGCAGCACGACTCCAATTCAATACAATCAAGAATAAATATTGGGATGCACTCCTCGATTTGTTAGTGTGGTGCTAGTAGGGTAGGGACGAAATCCCACAATATGAAGAAAAATAACCCCAGCACACACAAAAGTACAAGAAGAATCAAGATGCAAAGATATTTAGGTTTTATTGCAACAAAATGGCAATATTATAGTAGTGAACGACTTGATAGGACGTTTCAGCCAATCCGCAGCCTTTGTCACTGTCACTGAGACAGTGACAGCGACAGTGACAAAGGCCGTGGATCGGCCGAAACGTCCTATCAAGTTTTTCACTACTATAATATTGCCATTTTGTTGCAATAAAACCTAAATATCTTTGCATCTTGATTCTTCTTGTACTTTTGTGTGTGCTGGGGTTATTTTTCTTCCAATTCAATACGGCACTTGTACCAGGATAGCACGGGATACAGGTTACACGTAGCAGGAACGGAAAACACAGGGAACTGGAAAACACTTAGGAGACCATTTGCAAAGACAGACTAGGGTAACAACAACAAAGCTCAGGCGATGCAGGGAGGGGCAGAGCCCTTCTTATAGTCCAGGGTCATCTGGTAGCAATCAGCTCAATCTCTGGCTCCTTAAGGCTGGACTGAGATCGCAAGCGCACCCTAGTGGTGACTGCGGAATAGGACGGCCGCATGTGCATACATCTCTGGAGAGAAGGGCATCGACAGAATGGGAGGAGTTTGTGGTCAGCGACCACAAACATTACAGTCATATTGGTTTCCTTTTATTCCTAAACATTTTGTTACCAGAGGGTACAAACTTGTTACCTGATTCATGCAATATATCTTTAAAATCTCCCTCTTTCGCTTCAGTATCCCTAATTTACAAGTACACGATTTAAGTCTAAAAGACTAAGTGCTTCTCTCAGTTAATAGAATTTTGCTTTACTGAAGTGGCAAGTATTCGTAGCTTCATTTTCTACCGTTTTATTGAATATTATTTTGAAACTTACCATATTATGGTCACTGTTGCCCAAGTGCCCCCGGACCTCCACATCTGCTATTGTATCTGGTCTATTAGACAGAAACAGGTCCAGCACATTATTCCCTCTGGTTGGTTCATCAACCGAGAGATTTTTTTTTGGAATTGTAGATAAAATCTTACAGCTTCAGCACAACCAATTAATGTCAGAGTTTTGCCTGTAGAAAAGGAGCTATAAATGACACAGCTGAGTAAACTCCCTCAGTGCAGAGCCTGTACAAATACTCTATATAAAAGAAAAAAATGATATGCATAAATATAAGTGCTAGAAAAAAAAGGGGTTATCCGTGAAGTGAATTTTTATTTAGATAGGACTGCAAATGAATTTATTTAACATTGCCTCCTGCGATCAGGCGCTATGGCTCTGGCGGCACTCCAGGTTGTTGTTTACATGCACGTAGCATATAACCGCTGTATCCAATCCAATCAGAGGGCTATATGGGTGCTTTTATTGCACCCGTATTAGGGACGCAACACTCAGACCGGTGCTAGATAACAATAGGCACCATATAAACAAGTTGGAGTAAGATGGGATAAAAGTATTAACAGGCATACGCCTCTTAGTAACTTTGCTGCGTCTTAGGTTGTAAGTGCTCCACTGAGTGAAATTTACACCAGCCAGGAGCCGGCATATATTTCCACTATAATTTACGCCAGTTTTTCTTATGTTGTACTACTACTTTTGAAAAATAAAAACAGTTGTTTTTTTAATAATTTATTTTTGTATCACGATATGTCAAGCACTATAACATTTCTATTTTTCTGTCGACATAGCTGTATGAGGGCTTTTTTTTTTGGGTGGGATAACTTGTAGTTTTTATTGGTACCATTTTCGAGTATGACGTTTAGATGGCTTTATATTGCATTTTTTTCGGAGGTAGGAGGAACAGAAAACAGCTATTCTGGCATTGTTTTTAAGTCTTTTTTTTTTACGGTGTTCACCATGTGTGAAAAATACCATGATCATTTTATAGCTTGGGACCTTACGGATGCAGTGATGCCAATTATGTGTAGTATTTATTTATTTCATAATAAAACATTTTGTTTAAGGGAAAAATATTTATTTTTTTTAGCCCCACTATGGTAGAGCCTCATAGAAATAAACTGGTGGCATACCTGGGGGCTTTTGTTAAGCCCCAGCTGCCATAGAAATTCATTGACACCCTGTGATCGGGTCCCAGACCGATGGGATGGCAGAGGCAGAGGCAGGTCTATAGGCTATAGACCACGTCATCTAAGGGGTTAAACGGATGGGGCATTAGGGCAGGAGCCTGACTCTCATTAAAGAGCCGGCATCCATTCTACTCACCATGGTAAACCCCTGCCGGGCTTATGCAATAAGCTCCGTGGCATGAAAGACCACTGTTAAAAGGTTTATTGGTGGTAGTTAAGCAGTTAATATAGATCTGAAAATACTTATGGATCTGCACCTTGTATATAGTTACATAGATTTAAAAAAATACAAGTTTATCAAGTTCATCCTTTCTCAATCAATTATTCATCAATTATTGTTAGATTAGTTATAACCCTCATTGACATTTGTCAATAAATGAGCATAGCCCTTTTTTAAATGCTGACATAGTCTGCCATTACTACCTCTTGGGGCAAGACATTCCGTAGTTTGACTGTTGTAACTGTAAAGTACCCTTCTTATACTGATGTTTTAATCGCCTGTTCACCATATGCAATGAATGTTCCCTAGTGCTTTGTAAAATCCTTGTAAAGAATAAATTATGTTCAAGCTCCTTGGATTGACGACACATTTACTTATACATGTTAATAAGATCACCTCTAAGGCGTCTTTTTTTCAAGCTAAACAATCCAAATTTTTCTAGCCTTTCATTGTAAAAGAGACCTACTATCCCATTTATTAATCTAGTCTTTCCCCTTTGAACCCTCTCCAGCTGTCCTCTAACCTTTTTACAATGTTAGAGAAATTTTCAAAAGTTCTATATTAGCACTACTAATTTTGATATTACCTGATGAAGAGGCCAGTCCGGCGTTGAAACGCATCGCTCAATGATAATAAAAAATAGTGCCAGTTTCTGTTATTAGCAGCGCTATTTCTCTAATCCTGTTCCTGAGCAGGAAAACATATTCTATCGGCCGGCTGTGTCAAGCTGCAGCAGAGATACTTTTTTCACATTCACACTAGAGTTGTGCCTGAAGTCGACACAACCACTTTAGGTGAGTCAGTATTTGCTGACTTGGAACATAGTGAACGTGACCTCAGCTTTGCAATATTTGATCGTATCCCGACCTCCAGATGGGAGGGTTTGATAAATTACCTTTTTTTTAAAAAAAAAAACAACAAAAAAATGGAAATTACAATGGATATTCCAATTAAATACTTCAAAGCCAAATGGTTTGAATGTCAAATTTAAATTCTCTAAAACGATGTTTAAAAAGAGCTTGTCCTCCTAATACTTTTATGTTCTTTATCTCTGCATGGAGTAGGATATGGTCTCGCATTATCTTTGTTACCTTTTTTTCCTTCTTTTCTCTACAGATAAATCAGGGTGAGACGTCACACACCATTTGTGAAGCCAGCAGATATATTTAACCTCTGACTGCATTTTTCGAATAAGGCTTTTGATAGAAGTATCACCCAGGAGCCATATATATTCGCCATATTGCTACACCTATATATAGATTTATGACCTTTTGGTATACTTACAATATGCTTTATTATTCACTAATGTTTTAGTTAAAAGTTCATGGGATTTTAGAGCTGCATAATTATTGGTATGAAATGGTCTGCTCAGCACTGCAGCGATGTCTCGTGTCTCGTGAACAAACATCATACATTGATACATGTTAAATGTGCTGTGGTTGTGAGACTGGAAATGACCATATTGACAGTCAACCCAGGCATGGGGTTGCCGATCCATTGGTATGTAGCAGGTGAAAAGGTGAAACCACATCTCATGACAGGATTTTGTATATTTGCATACCGCAAATAATGGCCTTTAATACAAGTGACATAGAATTTAGGGGCAGAGTCACTGCAGTACGCATGTCAATAAGGCGACACCGCCTGAGGAGCTGGATGTCAGTAAATCCATGCCATGACATTGGTGATAGTTAGGAGACCGTGCCTATACACATGTAAGTAATTTATCTTGGATCTACATAGGAATAGCAGTCACAACATGATGTACCCCGGCTTTGGGTTTAAATATCTAGAATACATTTTTAATACTGCTTGTGCTGCTTACTTGATGATAGCAAACAATGTGGTGCAATTCTATTGGTTCTTGGTTCCTAACATGTGACCAGAGATGTCAGTGATAAGTCATCACTGGACTGACATGCTCAGTTTGTATCTTGACATGCTATGTAGTTAGTGTTGAGTGATTCAACAGCTGGCATACAAGTGGGTGAGTGGCTGTATATGTACCTCTATTTCTCACAGGATTAACCCTTTCAGGACCAAGGGTCATCGATGCCTCAATGACCAGCCCCATTTTTCAAATCTGACATGTGTCATTTTATGTGGTAATAACTCTGGAATGCTTTTGCCTATCCAAGCGATTCAGAGATTGTTTTCTCGTGACATATTGTACTTTATGTTAGTGGAAAAAATGGTCAATAAATTCATAGCTTATTTGTGAAAAACACCAAAATGTAAAGAAAATTTGCAAAAATTAGAATTTTTCTAATTTTAAATGTAATCTACTTGTAAAACAGATAGTAATACCACACAAAATTGTTGCTAATTAACATCCCCCATATGTCTACTTTATATTTGCATTGTTTTTTTAACATTATTTTATTTTTCTAGGACGTTACAAGGCTTATTAGAACTTTAGCAGCAATTTCTCACATTTTCAAGAAAATTTCAAAAGGCTATTTTGACAAGGACCAGCTCAGTTCTGAATTGGCTTTGAGGGCCTTATGTACTTGATAGACCCCATAAATCACCCCATTTTAAAAACGGCACCCCTCAAAGTATTCAAAACAGCATTCAGAAAGTTTATAAACCCTTTAGGCGTTTCACAGGAATTAAAGCAAAGTAGAGGTGAAATTTACAAATTTCTTTTTTTTTCCAAAATTCATTTGTAATACATTTTTTTCTGTAACACAGAAGGCTTTAACGGAGAAATGCAACTCAATATTTATTGCCCATATTCTGCAGTTTTTAGAAATATCTCACATGTGGCTCTAGTTTGATAATAGACTGAAGCACCGGCCTCAGAAGCAAAAGATCACCTAGAGGATTTTGGGGTCTCCTTTTTTTTAGAATTTATTTTAGGCACCATGTCAGGTTTGAAGAGGTCTTGTGGTGCCAAAACAGTGGAATCTCCCCAAAAGTATTTTGGAAACTATGCACCTCAAGGAATTTATCTAGGGGTATAGTTAGTATCTTGACCCGACAGGTCTTTTGCTATATTTATTGGAATATGCCTGTGAAAATTAAAATCACCGCAAAACTAGTAAAGCTATTTCTCTTGATTACGGCAATACCCCATATGTGGTAATAAACTGCTGTTTGGATCCACGGCAGAGCTCAGAAGGGAAGGAGCACCATTTGGCTTTTGGAGCGCAGATTTTGCTTGGTAATAGTTCTGTTTGGGGTTTTGCTGGTATTTCAGTTTATGATGGGGTGGCATATGTAAGCTGGGCAGAGTACATCAGGGCATAATAAGAGGGTATAATAATGGGGGTAAATAAATTATTCATAGATGTGTGGCCGGTGTCGCACTGATAAATGGTGCCCAATCTTATCCGCTTTTGGAAACTCTGCAAAATTTCTGTCGCTATATTCTGAGCGCCAGAACTTTTTTTCTTTTTTCTCCACCGGAGCCGTGCGAGGACTTATTTGTTACGTTACAATCTGTCGTTTTCATTGGTACCACTTTAGGGTACATGTGATTTCTTGATCACTTTTTATTAGATTTTTTTGGCAAGCAAAGTGACAAAAAAAACATACATTTTGACAATGTTTTTTGTCCTTTTTTTTACAGTAATCACTGTGCGCTATAAATTACATTTTACTTTATTCTGCAGGTCGGTACGATGACAGCGCTACCATATGTATATCGTTTTTTTTATGTTTTGTGGAGTTTGCGCAATAAAATCACTTTTCTATAAAATTATTTATTTTTTGTGCCACCATATTCTGAGAGCCATAATTATTTATTTTTCAGTCAAAAAAGCTGTGTAAGTGCTTGTTTTTTGCGAGACGGGTTGTAGTTTTTATTGGTATTATTTTGGGGTACATGCAAAGTTTTGATCACTTTTTATTCTATATTTTGGGAGGGGTGATGACCAAAAAAAAGTGATGCTGGTATTGTTTTTTAATGATTTTTTGCAGTGTTCACTGTGCATGAAAAATAATATTATAGTTTTATAGTTGGGGTCGTTACGAACGCGTTGATACCAAATATGTGTACTTTTTTAACGTTTTATTTTTTTCCTATAATAAAAGACTTATTATAGGAAAAAAAGCTATTTTTGTTTTAGTAACTTATAACTTGTTTTTACACTTGTATAAAACATTTTTATTACTTGTTTTTTTTACTTGTTTTACTTGAAGACCTGCAGCACTCATAGCTGCTATAACACATTACATTACCTAGGTAGTGTAACTTGTTATAAACTGTCTGTGTGACGTTGACAGTCACACTGACAGGAAGCCTATGAGGACCAGCTGGTCCTCATAGGCTTCCGTGAATGGCAGAACGGAGGACGTTGTATGAACCAATCAGGTCCCGGTAATGTCTCCGGGACCAGAGGCAGTGGCTTACAGAGCGATCCAGGTGTCAGCACTACTTTGAGACACCCGGATCGCGCTTTTAACACCCACTGTGAATTCACGTCGGCGCTGCACAGAGCCCAGCAAGCGCCGACAGGAATTTACTGTGGGCGGTCAGGAAACAGTTAATAATGGTGATCATATTCTCTGTAGCCGAACCAATCGGTTCGGCTTTGAGAGAACAGGTTGCTGACACAGCCGGCGTCCGAGCGCTTTTCACAGTGCTATGCCGGCTGGAACAGAGATCTGTATATTCACGCCCTGGCAGCGCGGGGTATGTGTGGACGTGACTCTACAGATTGTAGGCATGAAAGGGTTAATTCCTTACTATATATCTAAGTAATTATGTTTCTTTTTATAAAATGTACAATTTTAACGCAATATAAATGGAGATTTGTATATATTACACAGCATTATAGTTATCACGTAGGGTTCATGTACCCACTATTCCATACCATCTTGGCGGCAAGGCAGCTGTCCAACAGGATGCAAGTAAAAGTCTATAGTTCGTATAGGGTACCTTTGGCAGCTCAGACAGTAGCAAGGCAGGCTTGGCAGGAACTTGGCAGCAAGTGGACGTCAGGCGTGGAGATGCAGGACAGGCGTGGTATACAGCACAGCACGACTACAGCTCAGCACGGCACTAGATCAGGATACAAGTATAGGATACAGGAACAGGAACACTGGGAACAGGAAACACTAGGGGGCCATATGCAAGACAGACCAAGAATACACAACAAAGCTCAGGCGTGGGAGGATGGGCTGGAACCTTCTTATAGCCCAGGGTACTCTGGACCAATTAGCTCAATCACAAACATGCTTGCGCACTAGCTTCTTAAGTCTGGACTGAGCTCGTTACCGCACCCTGGTGGTCACTGTGGAGCAGGATGGCCGTATGTGCAAACATCTCTTGAGAGAAGGGCGTCGACTGGATGGAAGGAGTTTGTGGTCAGCGACCACAGACGTTACAGTATCCCCCCTCTTACGCCCCTTTCTCTTGGGACCAGAACGAGAGAGAAACCTCTTAATGAGGGTAGGAGCGCCTAGGACCTCTCTTCTGGACCAAACCCTTTCCAATCTACTAAATAAAATGTTCTTCCTCTTACTTTTTTAATGTCCAAGATCTCCTTAACCTCGAAGGTGTCTGAAGGGCCGCTGGAGGCAACCGCAGGGCTTGGAGTCTTGGTAAAGCGGTTCAGAACCACTGGCTTCAGGAGAGAAACATGGAAGGAGTTGGGGATCTTGAGGGTAGGAGGCAGCCGAAGCTTGTAGGCGACAGGGTTGATCTGCTGCAGGATCTCAAAGGGACCGAGGAACCTGGGAGCAAATTTATACGACGGCACCCTCAGTCGAATATTCCTGGAGGACAGCCAGTTCTTCGTGCCAGGCAGAAACTGAGGGGGTTCTCTTCTCCTTGTGTCTGCCTTCCGCTTCATGCGGTCGACCGCCAGCAGGATGGAGGATCGAGTCTGTTGCCAGATCTGCAGAAAGTCCCCAAAGGCCGTGTCAGCAGCTGGCACCTCGGACGTAACAGGGACCGGGAGAAGAATTTGTGGGTGCTGGCCATAGACAATAAGGAACAGACGTTACAATAGTGCACTGTTTAATGACACGTTTTTGATATATGTGTATATTCTATATGTTTGTATTTTGATATAGAGCATTATTGCTATTTCACATATAATTGTAACACATATATATATCTGCCTGCTATGAGCTGCATCACACCACTTGAGGGAGTACCTGTGAGAGGGATGAAACATTGTATTTATCTACATGGGTGAATACATCACATCATCACATATAGAGATGAGCGAACTTATGAAAAGTTCGGTTCGGCTGGTTCGCCGAATTTCACGAAAAAGTTTGATTCGGACCGAACTAGTTCTGACCGAACCTGTAATTTCCGTGCGCCGAGCATGGTACTGTCCAGGGTGCTGAAAGAGTTAATGGGCTGCACTAACTCTTTCAGCAACCTTGACAGTACCATGCTCGGCGCGTGGAAAATACAATTTTAATGTAATAAAAAAAAAATAATAAATACGTTCATACTTACATTCCTCCTGTCCGGCCTCCAGCGATGACGTTTCATCCATGTCGCCGCTGCAGCCAATCACAGGCTGTAGTGGCGGTCACGCACGTCACGTGACAGCCTCTGCAACCAATCACATGCTGCCGCGGCCGCTGCAGCCAATCACAGGCTGCCGCGGCCTCTGCAGCCAATCACAGGCTGCCGCGTCACGAAAGAAGGTCGGACTGGAGGAAGAAGAGGGACTCGTCACCAAGACAACGACCGGGTACGTATGAAATGCTTTTTATTTTATTTTTAATCAGCAGCCTCTTTTCTCTATCAGTGATTGATAGAGACAAGTGGCTGCCGATTAGTATAATATTTTTGTAATGTTTTTTCTGCCCGCCCGGGTTCGGTCAAAACGTGTTCGGCCGAACCCGGTGAAGTTCGGATTCGCTGCGAACCGAACTTTTCGCGATGTTCGGACCGAAACCGGGTTCGGATGTCCCGGTTCGCTCATCTCTAATCACATATATTCAAATCCCTGAGTGCTGTGATCTTTTCTTCTATTTTATAACTATATATAAATATATTAATTAGGTGATTTTAATCAGTTCAATGCTGGATCCTACCATCCCCAGGTATATATGTAGGCTTAGTCCCAGTTCTGGGTGTATGTACAGCGTAGGTTCCCACCTTACAGAGGTCGCCTTGTCGTGGCAGGTGGGCTAACACTTTTTGATCAAAATGTGCACTAAGAACCTCCCTATTTGTAGGTAGATTTAGCTTTAGTGCATATCTATTTATATTTAGTGGTTTAGGTGGCATTAGTGTTGCAGGGTGCTGTCGCCATTTTTTTATATCTGCTATATATATATATATATATATATATATATTTGATCTTTATTCAAACTATTTCTTTGAATTCTCTTTTCTTTTATACTTTTCTTTCTTCTTTTTTTTTATTCCAGTAGAATTACGAAGAATAGGGAAAAGAGCACTTAAACAGAAAAAATAATGTTTAACAGCGTGCAAAAGTTACATTATTCTAAATTTAACCTCTTGAAATAATACAGTCTCCTCTAGAACAATAAAAATTAGTTTCTCTACATTGTAATTTGTGGACCCATTAATTACTTAGACTCTCAAAGTGCCTAGTGAAACATACATTTAAATAAATTAATCAGTGTCTGTGCTTGAAAAAATCTTTGCTCATTCTGGAACCAAATTATATCTTATGACTTGTTACACAATGAATACAAAAGCTTTGTCTTTTGTTGGTTTTCTTTTTTTGTAAAATGTGTTCAGTATATTCATTATTTTTAAAAGGAGTCTGTCACCAGTCTTTCACCTTGGGTGAAGCATTAAAGTTGATTTTTGCCATTTTTCAAGAACCAAGACATGTAATAAAGGTATGTGGGCAATGCTTTTCACAATACTAAACCAGCGGTGTAAGTGGCTTATGTCATAACCGTGAATCACATCTATGGAGCGGGCTCACGGGCTGAGCCCGCTCCATACAACGCAGGTGCCGGCTGTATGTTATAGCCGACACTTCACAGTAATGAGCGGGATCCCGCTCTAGCGCGATCCCACACTTTTAACCCCTTAGATGCAGCGGTCAATAGCAGCCGTGGCATCTAAGACGTTAAAAATACGGGTTGTTCCTTTCTGACAGACCATCAGTCCCCTGCGATGTGATTGCGGGGCCCTGATGGTTGTTATGGCAACCTGGGGGCCATATAAAGGCATTCAGATCTGCCATCTTTGTACTCCTATTAAGCTCTGCCTTTGGAAGGTCTTAATAGGTGCCTGTAAAAATCCCGATATAGAGTCCCAATATACTGCACTACATTAGTAGTGCAGTATATAGTTCAAGCGATCCAACTCTGGTTCAAGTCCTCTAGGTGGACTAATGAAAAGAGTAAAATAAATAGTTTTTTATGTAAAAAAAAAAAGTTCCCAAATTTTTTTTCCCCCTAAAGCATTCGAAAAAAATTAAAAAATAAACATACGTAGTTGGTATCACCACGTCCATAAAAGTATGAACTATCACAATATTACATTATTTAACAAGCATGGTCAACGCCATAAAAAACCTCATCTACCCCAAAAAAATAGAGTTAAAAGTGATCAAAAGCTTGCATGTAGCCCATTAAAAACTACAGCTTGTCCCACAAAAAATACCGCTCAATCAACAAATAATAAAAACGTTATGGCTCTCAGAATGTGGCGACACAAAATAAATTTTATTTTTAACAATTAGTTTTTTCCTTGTAAAAGTAGTAAAATATAAAAATAATTATTAAAATTTAGTATCGCCGTTATTCTGTTGACTCGCAGAATAAAGTTAATATGTTGTTTTAATTTCACGGTGAATGTCGTAAAAATTAAGCCCAAAAAATAATGGAGGATTTGCTGTTTTTTTTCCCATTCCAACCCATAAAAATATAAATTCCTGTTTTCTAGTACTTTATATCATACAATATATAGTGCCATGGAAAACTACAACTCCTCATGCGGTTTCTATCAATGGAAAAATAAAAAGTTATGGCATTTGGAAGGTGGGGAGGAAAAAACGAAAATAAAAATCCGAAAATGGCTGCGGCGGGCAGCGGTTAACAAAGTAAACCTTCAAAATCTAAATGTAGCAATGTGGGATTCATTGTTTACGCTATCTTTAACCTCTTGTCTACATTTGTATACATAAGTATCGCAATTTATTATACAACAGAAATAATTATTACTAGTTCAAGTCCCCTAGGGGGACAAATAAAATAAACAGTTAAAGATTTTTATTTATGTGCAAAAAAGTACAAAAAAAACTTTTCCCATTTTTCCCCAAAAGTAATTTATATATAGTTTTATATATATATATAATTGGTATTATCACATCTTGAAAGTCCAAACTATAACAATATAACATTATTTAAATGGTCACTAACTTTTCAAACAACTTATGCTGATCTACTAGTATACCTGCTATAAAACAACTTTGTAATTTACTTACTGTTAAAATTCTGTGTGAAGTTACTGCCACTAGGTGTCTCCCTTCCTGTAATCTGCTGTCCACATGCTACTGTCAAGCATTGGCTGACCCTGGTTAAAGAGCAGAATTTATTGGCGGGGGGTGTCACTTCACTGCCTGGTTATAACTTTCTATGGAGACGGGTGGGGGAGCAGGAGGAGGGAGCAGAGAGAGAGAGAGAGATAGAGGGAGACTCAGCAAGACAGATGCTGCATGTAAATCTATGGATGGAGGAGGGGTGGGCAGAGGGTGGAAACAGGAGTACATTGAGAAACACAGACATGTGCTGCAGCTGTCAGTAGGATTTCTGTCACCCCAGTGCTGGATTTTCAGCTACACTGGTCTGTACTGCTGTATAATCTCCTCCATGCTGATACAGCTTCTATATATGTGATAGATAGAGATAAGAGAGCAGGATTCTACTCATCTATGTGTGCAATGTATAAAAGACATGATAGTCGTTAGGCTTCACCCACTAGCTCAGACACAACTGAGAAATAGAAATAGAGCCTGTGTAATGCCCGTAGTCACTGACCACCGTCATTCCCCTCTTAATGGCAGCCGTGACCGTAGGATTGTGAATCTCTGCTGGCGTCTTTGCTCTATGCCTCCTCCTCCCCTGGACTGTATCTGTTTGGGTGCACACGCTAGTGTGCATGTTCTTAAAGGGCCAGCACACACACTAGTAAAAGTGTCTCCAGCCTATCCCCGGACACCCTGGACTATTTAAGGAACCCTGCCCATTAGCCCAGTGCCTGAGCAATGTTGTTGCTAACCTTGTGTTACTCTGCAAAGGTTCCATAGCCTGTTCCTATATCCAGTGTTCGTGACGACTTCAGTGTCCGGTGTCCGTGTCAATTCCAGTGTCCGTGATGACTTTAGTATCTGTGTCCGGTGTCTGTGTCAAGTCCAGTGTCTGTGACGACTTCAGTATCGTTGTCTGGTGTCCGAGGCATGTCCAGTGTTCATGACGACTTCAGTATCCATGTCCGGTGTCCGTGTCAAGTCAAGTGTCTGATAATCCAGCACAAGCCAGCTTCTGATATTCCGGCACAAGTCAGCTTCTAGCTATCCGGCACCAGCCTGCCATCCAGATACCCTCAACCAAGTGACTCTTATATTTATTTGTTTGGTTAACTGCTACTCCGTTACAGCGGAGTGGCAAATTGGGTCCACATTCCCTGTGGTTGTGACAGTCTGCAAAGGGGAAAACGGCTAAATAATGCCACATATAGTATATAGTATTGCCATAATCGTATTAATCTGAAAAACATTGTTCACATGTTTTTACCGCAAAAATGCAGTAAAAAATAAACTCAAAAAACAATGGCGGAATCAATGGTTTTTTCCCATCTCTCCCCACAAATAATGTTTTTCCAGTTTCCCAGTACATTGATTGATACAATAAATGGTGCTTTAAAAAAAATGCAACTTGTCCCGAAAAATCAAGCCCTCATTTGACTATGTCAAAACAAATGTTTTTAAAAGTTATGGCTTATGGAAGGTGGGGAAGAAAAAAATGCAAATGATAAATGCAAAATAGCTGTGGCGGCATTGGGTTAAAGGGTTTCTATCTACTTTTTTATGAAGAGTATTAAGGTAAGGCCACACGGAGCGGCCCTGACATGGTCGCAACACGGCTAACAACTGCACCATGTTCAGTGCGGCTGTCAAACAGTCTGTTAGTGACCGCACATTAATGCGGGTAAACCATACCTTTATGTGCAAAATCGTGCGTCCGTGAATTAATACACACTTTACGGTCGCACGATTTTGCAGGTTACAAGTTACCCCTTTCATTCTCTATGGCAGCGCCGGAAAAAGCCAAACACTGCACTCGGGTATCTCCGGCACTTTCATAGATAATGAATGGAGCGGCAGTGCACATGAGCGTGTAACCAGAATACCCCTCAACAAGGTATTTGACAGCCACGCCTACATAGTGCCAGCGCGGTTGTTGGCCGTGTTGCGACCGTGTCAGGGCCGCTCCGTGTGGCCTTACCCTTATTGTTTAACTTGTCACCTTACTATGGCAATTTCATGATTTTTAATGTTCCATTTCTAAGTACTATTGTTAGTGAGAGAAATTTTCCATTTGTCATGTCTTAAACACCTCCAGGCAGGAAAATACAAATGGAATTCTTTCATGTTCAGCAATATTTTAAATGATGTATCTTTCAACAGTTTGTAATATGTTGAGTTTAGAATCTGTCCCAGGTGTTTCATGTCTAAGATATTTTATTTAATTAATAATAAAAGACTTGGCACATATTATTATCTTTCTATATTATCAATAAATATATTGCTTTTTAAACTAAAAATTAAACATTTAATCAGATTTGCTTGTGAACTTTCCACAAATATATGGAAAATCCTTGACCCACATTCCAAGTTTCTTTCTTCAAAGTGAAATACAGGAAATAAATTCAGTTGTATCCAAGTAATTGATGTCTGAATGTTCTTGTTGAGTAGGGCATCTTATACTTTCCTCTAGGACTGAAAAAAATTCTGATCTTTTGATAAATAATACATTTACGTATTTATTCAATACATCATCGTTAATCAGAAAGTATAAATACTCTGAAAAACAGAAGAGACTGAAAAAAAAGTTGCCTTTGTTTTTTTCAAAAGAGCTTCCTTTTTTTTTCTTCCTATTTATACTATATATTCCGTAATAAAAATACAAATTCTTCACTTCTCTATTTTTTAGCCCCTTTGCTGCTAGGGGTTTTTGGATAATTTGCACCTCTGGTAGCCAGGACAATTTTCATACTTTTTACAAATAAAACCTAAATTGTAAAAAAAAAATTAAAATCATACAAAACATCTATACCCATATATTTTCAAATTGCCCTTCAGTATATCAGTTTTTACATTATGACCCCCTCTCTATTGTTCCCAATACTGTGTAACCCTGATTTTAGCTCATGTATGGAAGATGTTTTCCTGTGGCTTATGAATGGGCTTTTGCAGGATCTTGGAAGTAGGGGTAAGAGATTGAAGATCCATGTCCTTCAGGGACAATGGCATGTGATGCAACTTGGACATTTTCTAAAAACATTGCCTGAAAGAAGTAATTTTGACAGGAAACTGTCTACATTTCAAAAAATCTCTGCATGAAACAGGAATGGGTACATTTACAGAATGGTACACAACTCCGCTGTAATTTCTCATTTTTAAGAAGCAAGCTACAAACTATGTAAGCGTTAGTACAGGACTCCCTAAAAACTACATAGGATAAACCCAATAATCTCAAATAGTGGTTCGAGGTGTGAAGAGGAAGAGCGGGTACGTTTTACATATTTTTTGGTCATGTTAGGTGAATGTGCCTTTTTTAAATACAGAAACATCAGTTATTACGGGTGTGACAAGATTTACCCTTTCATGACCAAGGGTCATTGATGCCCCTGTGTCCAGGTCAAATTTCCCATTTCTGATGTGCACTTATTCAAACGATAATATCTTTGCAACCGCTTTGAATATCCTAACTATTTTTACTTCGTTTTTTTACAAGACTTATGAGGCTTTAATTTTCTTGATTAGTTGAATTAATTTCATGTTTGAAATTTTTATTATGAGCAGACAAATCACTAAAAATGTGAAAAAAAACACTTTTGTAATTTTTTTTATATATGTATCTATGTTATTTATGTGTGTGTGTGTGTGTGTGTGTGTGTGTGTGTGTGTGTGTGTGTGTGTGTGTGTGTGTGTATTGTCTTCAATACATCAAGCAGTTTTACAAAACAGTTCAAAATAAACCCTAGGACGTCCTGCCTCTAACTAAACATACAGGTTCCCTAGCTATCAGGGTGAAAGGTCTTCTACCCAGCCGCTCACAACACACATGTGCTTACCAGAGCTTCTGACTCCCACAGGCTAGCAATGCCTGTCTACCTCAGACTGGGAGCCTTGTGTGATTAGATCACACCTTTCTTAACAGGTTCCCGACCGCTGGCTGTTTTTTTACGGCCAGTGGTCACTGTCTCTGAAGTTCGCCGTATAAACTAATTACGGCGGCACTTCAGAGAATGTGCACGCGCGATCGCGTGCACACAGCCCTGTGCCCTGGCTGTTGATAAAAGCCCTGGGCACTGGGCAGAGTGTCAGGGGCCAATCTTTTGGTCCCTGAACATGTGATCGCCGAGACAACCAATCACAGCAATCACATACATGTCAATGCAAAACATAGTGTGCACGCAATCGCGTGCACACAGCCCTGTGCCCGCACTGTTACTAACAGCTCTGGACACTGGGCAGAGTATCAGGGACCAATCTGAACATGTGATCGCTGTGAAAACCACAGCGATCACATTTGTTTTATTTTGACATTTCTGGCAGCAAATCTCCTGCCTCTTTTCTTCTCCTCACACATTGTTTCAGTGTGAGGAGAAGAATAGACTCGAGAGAATTGCTGCCAGAAGAATACTGTGAAAAAAAAGTGTTACACTGTAAAATATTCTGTAAAATAAAAAAATTAAAAAATGTTTGTTTAGTTAGTGTTAGTGACATTATGGCGAGGAAGTTTTTTAGTGCTGAGGAGGCATACGCCATGCTGTGGTCAGAGTCTGAGATCGCATCAGAGATGGCATCAGAGATAGAACCTGTTGTAGGCAGTGACGATGATAGCGTCACTTCAGGTTCATCTTCAGGGGACGTTATCCCTGATGCAGTAGAAACTGCAGAACATGGAAGCGAAGGTCCTAGTAGCGCTGTAGCATGGGACAGCCTGGTTCCTCCAGTTCAGGCTCTTGTATGGGCACCTGCTCCATCCTTTGGGCCCAGAATGCACGGATTTACTGCCACTCCTGGCATAACTGTGGACAATACAAATTGTATCCAAATGGATTACTTCCAATTATTTATTACTGACGACCTCCTAAATATCATTGTCCACGTAACTAATTTATATGCCGCTCAGTATATAAGGCAGAAACCTTCATCCACCCATGCCAGAGATTGGACGCCCACCAATTTGCAGGAATTAAAAAAAAATTCGGGCTCACCCTAAATATGGGTATTGTTAAAAAGCCCTCCATTAGGTCTTACTGGTCACCAAGACCCGCCCAAGTCCCCCCAGTGTATTCTGCAGTAATGCCCAGGTCTCGTTATGAGACAATAATGAGGTTCCTCCACTTCAATGACAACGCACAGGCCCCCCCCCATGTACCGATGCAAACCGTGATCGGTTGTTCAAAATAAGACCACTGATAAATTCCCTCAATAATTTATTTCTGCAACTTTACACCCCTGAGCAGAATGTAAGTGTGGATGAATCCCTCCTCAACTTCCATTGAAGACTTAGCTTTCGGCAATATCTACCTTCCAAACTGGCAAGATATGGCGTTAAGCTTCATAAATTGTGTGAAAGCGGGTCAGGATATACCGCTGCCTTCATAATTTATGAAGGGCGGGACTGCTCAATAAATGTGCCTGGATGCCCCCCTGATCTTTCCACTAGCAGTAAGATCGTGTGGGAGATAATGCAGACTCTGCTTCACAAGGGGTACCACCTGTACTGCGATAATTTTTATTCCAGTGTGCCCCTGTTTAGGCATTTGCATGCTGCAAGGACTGGGGCATGTGGTACCATGCGCAAAACCCGAATTGGTTTTCCGCAGCAATTAGTGGGGAAGGGGGACTCATGTGCTTATGCATCTGAGGAATTGCTGGCGGTCAAGTACAGGGATTGCAAAGATGTGTATGTACTAAGCACAATACATACCGCAGTAACAGTGGCAGTGAGGGAAAGACGGGCAACATCAGACAAGTACATGGGGGGGTAGATTTAAACGACTAGGTTTTACAGCCCTATTTAGTAAAACGCAAAACAAAAACCTGGTACAAAAAAGTGGCCATTTATATTTTACAGGTGGCCATCCACAATTCATTTGTGCTCTATAAAGAAAAAACAGAGGCAGAGACACATACCTGGATTTCCAGGAGGAAATTATTGAAGGCCTCATTTTTGAGGTTCAGGACACCCGAGAATGCCCCCAGTCTGAGGATGTCAAGCGACTGACTTAAAGACATTTCATCACTCGCATTCCCCCAACACCAACTAGAAGCAACCCCCAGAAAAGCGCCGCAAAGATTCCCGATATTCTGTCCCTCATGTCCCTCACAACCAGGCCTGTGCATTCACCCATGTTTTAAAAAAATACCACACTGTTCTGAATTATTAGATTTTAGTTAATTAGTTGAAAATATATTTGCCCTACATTACATTTTTATTTTTCCCCCGGATTTTACTCCAAGGCTGAGGGAGGGAATGGGTGGGGGGTGGATGTCATGTTTGCATATTTTCTAAAGTTCACACATATTTGTTATCCCCATACACAGGAGAAGTGGCAGAATGTGAAAGGAGATGAATTTTTTCCGTGGTCTATACCGTGTGTGAAAAATGCTAGCATAAACTGACGCATTTGCTAAAAAATTGCTAATTTTATTTTGTTCCATCTTATTCAAGAAACTTTCAGAAGAAAACTGGACTTTCTAAAAATATGATAAACCTCTTGAAGAAAACCTTCAGAAGGACTACCCTGAACATTCGCCGTAAAAACAGTGTACGGCAGTCGTTAAGGCGTTAAGTTAGAAATTTTAAAAGTAGCACGTTATAAAATCAGTGATAACACACCTCGAAAAGTAAGTGTACCTCCACACCCTCTATATTTCCTGAAAGCAAACTTTATGATTGCATTTGTCTTGGCGTTCTGTAAACAGCCATGTCCACCTTCACATAACTTTGTGACAAACAGGAATTATTAAAAATAAAATGCATTAAATCATACATTTGCACCTAAAACTGACCTTTCATTATATACCACAAGCATCTCCATCAACAAGAGCTTATGCTCTCAAAAATGTTAAAATAGAGGTCAAGCAATATTTGGCCGTCATCTACATGTGTGCTTAAAATATAAACTGCGCACGGCTATTAAAATCAACATTTTTTAAAAGCGCACAGTGTCAAGGTCAGCCGCTGTGCCAGCTGACCCTCCCATACCTCTGCTCAGTCTCCCGCTTGGTCCCACTGGTCTTAGGCTGTAACTTCTCCTTGAAGCTCCTCCCATGCTGGGTGGTACGGTGATCGCCACTCCTTTGCTTTTATCTCCAGTGCTAGACATCTTGCCGATGCTTCTATCCTGCTGCAAGGGTCTGCTGCTTGCTACAAATGGGCAAACTGTCCTGTGGTTTCTTAAAGGGACAGTGTGCCAAAAGTTTGCTCCTGCACAAATGCCATCTTCTCCCAGGCTATTTAAGGATTCCTTTCCCATTGCTCTGTGCCTGAGAAAATAGGTTTCTTAGTGTCAAATTGCCCTATAGTGTATTTCTATCCAGTTATACTATAACGGACCTGGCTAGTTCCTGACCACATATCCTGTATGCTGCCTGCCCTGACTTCTGTAAATCTTCTGTATGCTGCCTGCCCTGACCTCTGCCTGTCTTCCATTTAAGACTCCCGGATATAGCCCAAGTTAAATCCGTGGTAACTTGGTGAGTCCACATCGGCTACTTTAGGTATGTGACACACAGCATACCTTGTATAAAACTACAACTTAATAATGTATACACACAAACACCTTCATGTAATTTTGCATCAAACAGTAATTATAAGCAAAGATTGCACACAAATTGTAATTTATGACTAAAATGCATATTCAAGAAAACCACTTATGCAAAAAATTTACTATGCAAATAACCTCTTAGACGTGAGGAGTTTATATATACTACACGTGTCTACATTCAGTTTTGTATGTGTTAAAGAAGTGGCAAAACCACAGGAGAGTGGCAACCACTTTTTTCATGCAAATTAAATTGGAGATTATATATAATCGAATGCGTTAAATTATACCGATTTTTTTTTCGGAACTAGTTGAAAACAATCATTAATGAGTGAAAATTTCATTTCTGACTGACAGAAATGTGTTCCATCTGTCAAAAATATATTAGTCATTTTGTTCTAATGATAATGAGTATCGCCATAAATGTAGTGTGTAGCAGGTATTGCTAGAGAAGTGGTCAGCAGATTTTAATTGAAAGATCTGGTACGGACAGTATAGGGACAGTGTAAAATGTAGAAACTTTACTGATGTTTTAGAGTGTAGTCCAAGTGTTTATTGCTACTTATTTGACACTGTAATACGGATGCTGGAAAGCATCTGAGTGGTGGAGTCAATAAACTGCCTAATTAGGCGCAATGGGGTGCAAAGGGTTTATTAGATCAGCTAATGCTCATCTTAGCATATGACAATAAGAGAGCAAGTTTGTTTTCTGGTTAATAAGGGTGGTGATAACATGAACAAAAGTTGATGTTATCGCTCCCCCTGAAGTCATCTAAACCCATAGAGGGAAAGAAGCAGGATCACAGATCCGCTTCTTCTCCCTGCATGCTGCCAGCACATCCTCCACTGACATCCCTCTGTTCTACAAACGGGCTGAAGTGAGAGCTGCAAGTATATGCAGATCCCACTTCAACCTGCTCTAACTCAGGCTAGATTGCAGTTAGAACCACAATCCGGGTCTTGTTTTGAATCCAAGATTCTTGGATCTAGCCATGTTATAGCCTAAGTTAGAGCCTTTAGTAGCATGGACATATGCCCTTGGCTGCGGAATTACTTCCCTGTGCATAAAAGATATGTCATTGGCAGGGAAAGCATTAAAGGGAAGGTGTAATGAGTTTTATTATTATTATTATTATTATTATTATTATTATTATTATTATTATATTGCTTTTAATAAAATGTAAAAAAATTTTTTATTTATTAGTGTTTTGACTTTAAACTTTTTACTGTGTTCTTACTTTTACTTCTCTATGGGGGCTGCCATTTTTTTTTCATCTCTGTATGTGTCGATTAACGACACATACAGAGATGGAATACGGCACATACAACCCCATAGAGAATGCGAACGGGAGCTGTTCCATTCGCAGAAGCGTATGCCGTCTGTATGGGAACGGTGCATGCGCCTCTCCCACACAGACCAAAACTAAGCTAATTTGTAGAGCGAAATCTGGTGCCATTTTCATGTGGACCGGAAGCCGCTGCCGGACAGTAAGATGACGACTTCCGGCCTCGGGTTTCGGCCATATGTTCAATGAAGCGAAGGTGCAAGGAGCGTAGACCAGCGGAGGCGGCGGCAGCAGGAGCAGGTAATTTATGTTCGCGTATGTGATGTGTGTATTATGTTCGTGTATGGTCGTGTGATACTGTCTGCTGAGCCCTGTATCTAATCCTCCTACACTGTGCAGTCGCTCGGAAAATGGCGGCACATAGTATAGTAGGTTTGAAGATTCAAACCCTTCCTTCTCCTGGCACTAGCCAGAAGAAGGGAGGGGGGATTGTGCGAGGACACTAGTGGAGAGTGTGTCCACCCCAAATTTGCAGCATAAATCAATGAGGTTACTTTACCACAGTGACCATGGTGCAATTGTGGGAACTGCTCGCTCTAGTGACCAGCACATGGAAATGTTATAAATTAGAATCTAATTTATAATATTTCCTGACTTGTAAAAAAATTAAAACAATGTGTAATCACTCAAATACTAATTATTTAACTGAAAAAAACACATTCCCTTTAAAGGGGTCGTCTCATGAAGACACTCTTCTTTAATATAGCCGGCCTGGCAATCGGCTGTTTTTACTGATTTTAGATGCTCGTTATTCAAATGAATGATCGATGATGCAAGACTGTGTCCACCAAAACAGAATTTGCTTTTACTTTTATGGATACTAACTTTTCAAACAACTTATGCTGATCTAATTGTATACAGGATATAGATGAACTTACTGTTAAAATGTAGTTGTTTTATCCATGAAAATACAGTTGAAATTATTGCCACTAGGTGTCTCCCTTCCTGTAATCTGCTGCCCTACCCCTGTTGTCAAGCAAAGTCTGTCCCTGGTTACAGAGCAGAATTGACCAGCTGCAGAAAGTGGGGGTGTGTCTCTTCACTGCCTGCCTATACAAGTCTATGGAGAGAGGAGTGGAGAGCAGGAGGAGAGAGCAGAGAGAGAAAGAGACACAGACACACTGCCTACAAGTCTTTGGAGAGGGGATGGCAGAGCAGGAGTGTAGCGCCCATGGCCGCGGGCCGCACCTGCCTCCATCTGTGCTGAAGCCACAGCCACAGCCCGGAGTATTTCAGGTACCCAAGCATACTGTCTACCATTTACTTCTGCTTAGACTGTGACCTGGTCAGCTGCCTCCCCGCTACGGCGGAGCGGCCTAGTGGGTCCACATACCCTGTGCCCGTGACAAGGAGGAAGAAGCAGGAGCAGAGAGACACACAGGCTGCAGGTAAGATTTATGACACTTCATTTGATAGCCTTTAGGCTCCATCCACTATCTCAGAGACAACTGAGAAATAGAGAGAGGGGAAAGAGGGGAAACTGCAGAGGGGAATACTACTAAACAAAAATTCAGAATACGAGTCATATAATGGCCAAAAATTGTGTTGTTCCTCATGTACACACATATGACAGCTTATTCTGAAAAGTCACCTAAAAAGTTAGGTACACTTTAATGGATCTCCACTCATAAAGGGGGATTCTGAGCTGGGAAGCCACCTCTATGACATCCAAATGATAAGGGGTTGCCTTTATTAGACCCTTAAAATAAAGTGTCCTCATTGTTTTTATGACATATTAGCTTATTCTGTGTATTCAACAATACATTCATATTGAAAACTGTATGTCAATAGTTACATTCAGCTCCAGTCATATAAATCCTTAGTAACGAGATACTTCTATTTAAATAATTATCTATTTGCTGACATGTCATGTCAGGAATGGTTCTTGTCAATCATTACAATTTTGATATGATATTTTTAACTTAGTTTTTTCTTTTATACATACATTTATTTTATTTCTGATTCAAAAAGATTGAAACAGGAAATGAGTCTGAGTTTTCACTAGAAACTCTAATTACAATGCTTTTTAATAGTTGTGATTATGCGAGTCAATCCTCTTAAAATGAAACACATAACAATTAAAGTAGTTCTTTTAATATGTGAACATTTTAATGTTTATAAATTGCTGTTAATAATTAAAAAAACATACAAAAAATATTTTTTTCCCCTCATTTAATATTTACTATTAGTTTCCATGCAGTACAAAATATATATATAACACACCGACCAGGGGCTAAACTAGGAAAGACTGGGCCCCATAGCAAACTTTTGACTGGGGCCCCCCCTCCCCTGGGTGTCACACAACCCTCCCTTGTAGATAGTGCCTTTTTTACAGCCCCCCCTGTATATAACGCCATACAGCCCCCTCTGTAGATAGCGCCATACAGCCCCCCCTGTAGATAACGCCATACAGCCCCCCCCTGTAGATAACGCCATACAGCCACCTTTGTAGATATCTACAGAGGGGTCTGTATGGCGTTATCTACAAAGGGGGCTGTATGGCGTTATCTACAGGAGGATGTATGGCGCTATCTACAGGGGGGCTGTATGGCGTTATCTACAGGGTGGCTGTATGGCGTTATCTACAGGGGGGCTGTATGGCGTTATCTACAGGGGACTGTATGGCGTTATCTGCAGGGTGCTGTATGGCATTATCTACAGGGGGGCTGTATGGCGTTCCCTACAGGGGGGGCTGTATGGCGTTCCCTACAGGGGGGGCTGTATGGCGTTCCCTACAGGGGGGGCTGTATGGCGCTACAGCCCCCCCTGTAGAGAACGCCATACAGCCCCCCTGTAGAGAACGCCATACAGCCCCCCCCCTGCAGGGAACGCCATACAGCATCCCCCCTCCCAAAAAAATTCGACCTACTGCGTGTCCTACAAAAGACATGTATACCCCTATCCACAGGATAGGAGATACATGTGTGATCGCTGGCAGCAATAGGGAGAATTTCTCCATGACTAACCTCTGACTTCCGGCGTCTGTGTCGGCAGCTCAATAGAAATGAAAGGTGCGCTGGTCACGCATGCGCACAAGCGCGACCGGCCCTCCATTCATTTCTACGGAGCTGCCAACACAGACCCCGGAAGTCCAAGGTTTGTGATGGAGAACTTCAGGGGACTTTCAGTCACCCGTTCTCCCTATCACTGCCAACGATCACACATGTATCCCCTGTCCTGTGGATATCCTGTGGATAGGGGATACATGTCTTTTTTTTAATGGCAGAGCGGGGAGATACCTCCCTGCTCTGCCGTAGTGATAAGAGGCGTCGAGCTGTAGCAGCCATAGCGGCTGCTAGCGGAGCCTCCGGCCATGGTGGGGACCTCATGCCACGGGCCCCGTAGCAGCCGCTACGGCTGCTATAGTGGTAGTTACGCCACTGACACCGACCTCTCTACATTTGCTCTGGGCTGAAAAAAATAAGGATTTATAAAAATTCTTACCTCTAAATATTTCTCTTATTATACAAAAGTTTTTCCGAAAGTGCCTCCAGCCAGAGATTCCAAATAGCATATAATTGTTTGAGAGAATTTTTAGTGCAGATAGTAATATTTATACTGCATATTATGCTAAAATTCATCATTCTCTTCCATTTCATTAATGAAGGTATTTTTTCTTTTATCCACTTTACCAGAACTATTCTTCTTGCTGCATATAACGCTCTCAGGATAGCTGTATGATATATTTTTTCTCCCTGCACATTTAAGCCATACCCAAGAATACAAATCACTGGATCATATTTGAAATTTTACTTACAAAACATTTTGCAGATAGCTAATTACATCTGACCAACATCTTCTTAAAGGGAACCTGTCGATAGGTTTGGAGCCACTAAACCACCAGCCTGTCGTTATGCAGCTGGGTTTTAGTGTTCCAAACATGCCCACTTCAAACCCAGACGTTTCGGCAATAGTTAATTAAAGCAGTTGTCCCAGAATCAACAATTATCCCCTACGCACAGGAAAAAGGAGAATGTTCTGATCGCCGTGGACCCTATAGCCCAATTGATCACGATAATGGGGGTCCTCCTAACGGCACCCCCAGCAGTGAGGAGGAGGAGCGTGAATTAAGTGGCGGTTGAACATTCAACCACCACTCCATTTAATGTCTATGTAAATGACAGAAATAGCCATGCGCTGTATTCAGCTGTTACTGTCATTTCCATAGACTTTGAATGGAGCAGCAGGTGAGTGCTCGGCCGCTGCTCCATTCAATGTCCTCCTCACGCATTTGAGCAGTGAGGGGGAACGGGGGTGCAGAACGGTGGGCCCCTCAACAATCAGACAATTATTACCTATGCTGTGGATAGGGGATAATTGTCCTTGCACAGATGGAGCCGAGGACAGTACACCTCTTTTTACTGTGCATGGAATAACATCACATATGTGTGCTATGACAAATCAGGAAACATATCATTTTGCACATTAACTGCAGTGACATTTGTATTGTAAAATCCACGTATATTAAAGTGATGAGCCCCATAATCCCCACACCTGTTGAAATTTAGCAGGGCAGCATTGGTTTTTATACACAATTAGTGTATGTGCAAACTACCTATTTTCAGACTTAATTTAGGCGTTTTATGCCTCGAATTAATCCTGAAAAGACGGCTCCATTACGTCTGCAAACATCTGCCCATTGCCCATCTGCCCATTGCTTGCAATGGGTTTAATGATGTTCCATTCAGACGAGGTGTAATTTTACGCATCGCTGTCAAAAGACTACGCGTAAAAATACGTCTGCGTCAAAGAAGTGCAAGACACTTCTTGGGACATTTTTGGAGCCGTTTTTCATTGACTCCTTTGAGAAACAGCTCCAATTACGTCCGTAATGGACGCCGCGAAAAATGCGGGTACTTGCAAAAACGTCTGAAATTCAGGGGCTGTTTTAGCGTATCGATTCTGATTAAAACGAATTTGGTCCCAATTTCCCAAAGGTTTCTGATTTGGCGAAATCCAAATCTTTTGGAGTTTGTGGCGTACAATTCTGAAAAAGGCTGGCAGCGAGCTGCCATTTTACAGATTAGAAAAAGGAAAATGGGAGAAGTGGAAAAATACTATACTCACCTGGTCTTCCATAGCCTCCCGTAGCCATCCTCCTGAGATGACATTATTTTGTCCCATGTCCCCGCTGCAACCAATCAAAAGGGATGTGAGTATGGTATTTTTCCTATTTTAGGGGTAGATCGCAAGTGCCCTGATTGCCCTGTTTGACTTTCTGATGTCTTCTAGGACTGTATCCACCTTAGATAAAGTCCTAGAAGACATCAGAGAGTCAGACAGGGCAATCGGGGCAATTAAGATTTGCGGCGGATTTATCCAAATCATCTGATTAGATAGAATCGGCACTGAAAACAATTTTGAGGACTTCGCTCAACCCTATACACTATACTTTCATTAACCAGAGTTTTCCAAAAGGAGAACAATGCGGGTCTGTCCCCCATCCATCTAATAGCAAATGCTTTTGAGCCATAAAAAAAATACTTATCGGAGGAACATTTTTTTTATAGTTGGAGCAATCATCTGCCTTAAGAAGGCCCATTAGGCATACCTCCAGAGTAAAAGGAACAGATTTCCCAATAATTTCAATAAGGAGGTCTCCTGTCTCTGACAAGAAGCAGATGATTTTGAAAATAAATCTATATGACATAATTAAAGTCTGCCAGTGGTACAGGTCATTTATGGCATTTTGGTGGATGAAGATCTACCCATATTAAACAATCTGATTGGGGTAAGGTAGCATGGGTAAATCATAAATATATCTGAATACAAGTGTACTTTACAGCGGGGGAGACTAATTAATGTGTTCACATCACTTAAACCCAATCCTCTGTAGTCAATGTGGGTATTAACTCACTCCATTTGGTTAGAGCAAGCAACACTACATGTGTAGCTTTCACAGTTAACAGATTTTTGTGTGTATATATAATAGATATTAAAGGCTACAGTGACAGCGGATCCTGCGTGTCTCTGTCAGGCAGAATCGAGCTGTTATTGATCACATGTCGATCACAAGTTTATAATTTAGATGTGATCAATAACAGGTGGATACGGCATGTCAGAGAGCTCAGGACCTGCTGTAACTGAACCCATCAGTCCCGCTAATCTGACGGATTAAGTTTTTAGCGCAGATGCAAGTTACAAAACAGCTGTATCTGAAAAAGTTAAAATATTTTTTAATAAAAAAGTAATTAGAAAATTGCATAACCCACACACATACACTGTTTTGTTTAAAAAAGTTAAAAAAAAAATTATGAAGGTGTACATAGCCTTCAAGGATACCTATAAGTTGGTAGGAGGATATAGGCAAGGGATGGGTTACATTTTTTACTACTGAGAGCATGTTTTTAGTGGAAGGCACCTAAAAGAATCCTGTTGCATAACTACATACGGATGTAGCCATCTTTAACTTGACTCTGATAACTTGCTGTCAGCGACAGTGTGCATCGGGAATAGGGAGGCTAGCTGTCCCCGAAAGCTGACATTCCAATTTTGCCGCTGATTTCAGCAATTAACCGCTTAAATGCGGCGATCGATTGCAATCGCCGCATTTTAGGGGTTTCTAGCACATCGGCAGACCTCACAATGAAATTGCGTGGTTAACTGATGGTTATCATGGCGACCGGAGGCCAAACAATGGTCCGTGTCTGCCATGTACGGAAGCCTATCAGGACCAGCCTCCTGATAGGCTTCCTGTCAGAGTGACAGGAAGTCACTGTGTCGTTCCCGATGCCCACTGTCGGTGACAGTGGGCATCGGGAACCAGGAGGTCAGCTGTCCACGACCAGTCTCACTGTCAGAGTGATTTTAACTGCTGATAAAGATCTAAATAAAGCAGTACCTTCCCACCCATTGATCACCTTTAGGAGGGGTAAAAACATCCAAGACCGTTTGGTACACAGCCATTTTAATGAACCCCCTTCTCCATCAACATGGCTCTCCAATAAAGCAGTAGGCACCTTTAGATGCGGTTCCTGCAAGACGTGCAGATATATGGCCAAAAGAAATACATTCACGAGTGCCGTGACTGGACAAATCTACGAGAATAGAGAATTTGCCAATTGCAGAACCAAGGGGGTCATCTATATGGCTACCTGTGTCTGTAAGCAGAATTATATAGGCAAAACAATTCGGGAGTTTCGGAGGAGAATCTTGGACCATATTGGTAATATACGCAGCAAAGATGATACTTGTCTAGCAAGATATATATGAGAGAAATACATACAGACAAACAAGATTGAATCACATTCCAAGTCATAGAAGTGATTAGACCCTCTGATAGAGGAGGTAACCTAGATAGGTTACTTTTACAAAAGGAATGTAGATGGATTTATTGGTTGAAAACACTACATCTGCATGGAATCAATGACTACATGTCGTATGCAAGTTTCATCTAAACTCATATACTGTAGATCAGTATACGATATATAACCCGATATCTGCATTGTATGCAACTAGATAAGGGATACACTTATTTTTCATCATATATTGGTCAAGGCATTATTTTCTGGACAATACGTTATATATAGCACCCCTCATGCATTGGAATATGTCATTTTTATATATTGTTAATAGTCTGACACACGTTTTTATATAACCCCAGCCCCTAATTACTGTCACAAAACCTGCATCTGACAGACACATATTCAGCCAGATCTGGCATCGCTTACTATAGATAAAGCGAGTCCCGATGCTGCCTTTCCGCTCTGACATGGAGGAGCCGTTTGAACAGCATTATGTTGGGGCTATGTATGGAGAGATGGAGCCTGCCCATTTCCAACAGGACTCTGGAGGTCCACACCATGCCCCCTCATGTCATGAGGGGAGGCTGTAATAGTGCAGACCATTGATTGGCCAGTACAGACAAGCCCCTAAAATCGGGGCAGGACTTTACAACGATGCAATTCCAATTCATTGGCTAAAGGTGACAGTGAACTCATTAGGGAGAGGGCACTCAGTCTTTAAAAGACAGAGCACTTTGCCGCTGACAGTGGCTAGCATTTATGTCCATGTTATGATTGCAGATATTGTACATTGTTTACACAGACCTCTGGAATGCCGGAGAGTCTAATCTATTAACTCTGCAAGCCCCTGAAGACTCACTCACTGCAGAGTTATCTAAGAGTGAAGTAACGCGTAGGGCTAGTTGTTCGTAGATAGGCACGGAGATTGTTTTGAAAGCACGCGTGTCACTCAGATATAGCTGCAGCAGCTACTGACACCATATTCAGTACCTGGCATTCATGGTGCTCTGAAGTAGCAGCAGCTTCAGTGTTTGATTATGATAAGAAACTCGAGTGCTAGTTTTTTTACAAGAGGGGTCACCGGTCCCAACTTGGAAATAACAAAACTAAAATATAATAAAAATATCAAAATAATTAAAATATGAGAGAAAAAATATATAAAACTCAAAATAAAAATAAAAATGTTTTGAATAAAATAAAACTAAAATAACAATATTAGAGTGTGATGGTATTAACCATTAAAACTTTATAACACGTCCTTGCCCTATCCGAACCTATTATTTTATTTTGTGTCAATGTAAAGTGCGCAAGCACTAGTGAATTATTTGTATAGATACAACTGTATCATTATTATAAATTGTTAAAGAGTAAAAATAATCTTATATTGAAGGTTACATTGTAAAATAATAAATTCCCATTGGTATCCACCCAGTGAAACATGTGACAGTTGGAATACATTACACTACTATGTAGTGTAATGTATTCTATCAGCGATAAGAGCTACAGGTAACAAAGGAAAGTGTAAAAAGTAAAGCTAATAAAAATGTTTTACAAAAGTGTAAAAATAAAGTTTTTTTTCCCTATAATAAATCTTTTATTATAGGAAAAAAATGAAAACATTAAAAGACAGTACACAGATTTGGTATCACCGTGTTCATAATGACCCAAACTATAAAACTATAATGTTATTTTTCCTGCACAGTGAACACCGCAAAAAAATTTAAAGTAAAACAATGCCAGAATCACTATTTTTTGGTCACCACCCCTTCTGAAATATAGAATAAAAAGTCATCAAAAAGTCGCATGTACCCCAAAATAGTACCAATAAAAAAATACAGCCCATCCCGCAAAAACAAGCCCTAACACAGCTTTTTTGACTGAAAAATAAAAAAAGTTATGACTCTCAGAATATGGTGACACAAAAAAATTAATTATTTTATAAAAAAGTGATTTTATTGTGCAAACTCTGCAAAACATAAAAAAACTATATACATATGGTATTGCCGTAATCGTACCGACCTGCAGAATAAAGTAAAACGGTAATTTATAGCGCATGATGAATGCCGTAAGAAATAAAGAATTTAAAATGCCCAAATCATAGTGTTTTGGTCACCTTAGCACTAAATAAAATTTACGATATACATTTGCTATCACCATAATTGTAATGAGATGCAAAATAAATTTAAGTTGTCTTTTTTAGCGCACGGTGAAAGAGATAAAAACGAAACCCAAAAAACAAGGGAGGAATCGCATTTTTTTCCAATTTCACCCCACAAAGAACTTTATTTTTGGTTTCCCAGTACATTATATAGTAATTTAATTGGTGTCAATAGAAACTACAACTTTTCCCACAAAATATAAGCCCTCACACCACTCCATTGATGGAAAAATAAAAAAACTTATGGCATTTGGAAGGCTGGGAGTGAAAAACTAAAATGGAAAAGCAAAAAAGGATCAGCCCTGCAAAGGTTAATTAATTTCTAATAAAAAAATCAATTTTTACCACATGTGGGGTATTGTCGTACTCGAGAGAGATTGCTTTACAAATGTCGTGCAGCTTTTTCACCTTTATCCCTTGTGAAAATGAAAATAATGAAACATTTTAGTGGACAAAAATGTTGATATTCATTTTCACGGCCTAATTCCAGTAAATTCTACAAAAAACCAGAGGGTTCAAAATGCTAACTATACCCCTAGATAAATTCCTTGAGGGTGTAGTTTCCAAAATGGGGTCAAAATGGGGTGTTTCCACTGTTTTGGCACCACAAGACCTCTTCAAACCTGACATGGAGCCTAAAATATAATCTAATAAAAAAGGAGGCCCCAAAACCCACTAGGCGCTCCTTTGCTTCTGAGGTCTGTGTTTCAGTCCATTTGGACACTAGGGCCACATGTGCGATATTTCTAAAAACTTCAGAATCTGGGCAATAAATATTGATTTGCGTTTCTCTGGTAAAATCTTCTGTGTTACAAAAAAAAAATTATTACAAATTAATTTCGGCAAAAAAAAAATTGAAATTTGTAAATTTCCCCTCTACATAACTTTATTTCCTGTGAAACTCCTAAAGGGTTAAGAAACTTTCTGAATTCTGTTTTGAATATTTTGAGGGATGCAGATTTTAAAATGGGGTAATTTAATGGGGGATTCTAATATATAAGGCCCTCAAACCCACTGGAGAATTAAAATGGTACATGTAAAAATAGCCTCTGGAAATTTTCTAAACCTTGCAACGTCCTAGAAAAATAAAAGGTAGTTCAAAAAACCAATCTAAAGTAGACATATGGGATATTAATAATAATACTAATAAAGGCCCCCAGGTCTAACTGTAGTGAATGCCTCTAGCCTCTGGCAAGACTTAGCAGATGCCTCTCCGTTTTACACGGACAGGCATAATACACTGCAGTACAGAAGTAATGCAGTGTATTATAAATGTGATCGGATAATCTCATAGTGAAGTACCCTAGTGGGACTAGTAAAAAGGTAAAAAAAAAGTTTAATAAAAACTGAAAAAAAAAAACTGAAAAAAAAAAAAGGAAAATCCCACTTTTCCCCCTTACAAATTGCTTTATTATTAAAAAACAAAATAAAGTAAAAAAGTTACACACATTTGGTATTGCTGCCTATGTAACGACCCCAACTATAAACGTATTACATTATTTAACCTGCACGGTGAACTCTGCCTTAAATCAAAAAGTCACATCTACTCCAAAATGGTACCGATAAAAACTACAAGTTCTCCCGCAAAAACAAAAGCCCTCATACAATTGCATCGGCGAAAAAATAAAAAAAGTAATGGCTCTTCAAATATGGAGACAAAAAAACAAATAATTTTGAAAAAAAAGAGTTTTCACTGTGTAAAAGTAGTAAAACATATAAAAACTATATAAATTTGGTATCGTTGCAATCACAACAACCCACTGAAAAAACTTATTGTGTTATTTATACCACACAGTAAACAGCGTAAATTTAGGATGCAAAAAAGTGTGGCAAAATTGCAGGTTTTTTACTATTTCCCCCCCAAAAAAGTTAATAAAAGCTAATAAAAAAATTTGATGTACCCCAAACTGGTGCTATTAAAAATTACAACTTGTCCTAAAAAAAACAAGACCTTATACAGCTATGTCGATGCAAAAATAAAAAAGTTATATCTCTTGGAATGCGACGATGGAAAAACTTAAAAAATGGCTATGTCATTAAGGTCTAAAATAGGCTGGTCATTAAGGGGTTAACTAGTGACTATTTGGTGTGGTATTAATAACTGTTTTCTAAGCAGATCAATTTACATTTCGAAAAATGCACATTTTTTGCACATTTTCTCTAAATGTTGGTGTTTTTCACGAATAAATATTGAATTTATCGACCAAAGTTTTCATCTAAAATAAAGTACAATATGTCAAAAAAAAAAAGTTATTACCACATAAAGTGACACGTCACATTTGAAAAAATCGTCTGTGCCACAAGGCCAAAACAGGCTGCGTCCTGAAGGGGTTAAAAGTCATCTAAAACGTCAATATAAGGTATCTAGCCGTTGTTTATTTAATGCATTAAAAGTCAAGGTAAAGACGGGTACATCTGTAATGTAGTTATATACCTTGAAAAAAGACACAGGTCCATCAAGTCCAACCTTTCTCAATAAATTATACGTCATTTATTGCTTGATTAATTATAACCATCAATGCCATTTATCAGTAAGTAATCATCTCACCTTTTTTAACCCCTTAATGACCAGCCTATTTTAAGCCTTAACCCCTTCAGGACTGAGCCTGTTTTGGCCTTGTGGTCGCAGCCGATTGTTTCAATTCTGACATGTGTCACTTTATGTGGTGTCACGTTGGGTTCGTGGACCCACTAGGCCGTACCGCCTTGGCGTAAGGCAGCTGGCCAACAGGGTGCAGGTAACAGTTCACAGTTCGTATAAGGTACCTGTGGCAGCTCGGACAGTAGCAAGGCAGCCTCGGCTGGGACTAGACAGCGGGTAGACATCAGGCGTGGAGCAGAAGGACAGGCATAGATACAACACAGCACGGCTACAGCACGGCACTACAACAGGATAGCACGGGATACAGGAACAGGGAACACTGGAACTGGAAAACACTAGGAGACCATTTGCTTAGACAAACTAGGATATGACAAACAATGCTCAGGCATCAAAGCAAGGGGCTGGGCCCCTCTTATAGTCCGGGGCACTCATTGGCTAATTAAAACATTAAAGTCCGGTGCGCACGCTACCCCTTTAAGAGCGGGCACAAGCGTGCGCGTGCAGCCCACGGGACCCGGCCAAGGTGAGTGGAAGTGAGCGCTGGCGTCTCCTGAGGAGGAGACTGGGGCCAGCGCTCACAGAACCATGGCTGCGGCTGTCAGGGGGAGAGTGAATCTTAGCCACGGACATGACAGTATCCCCCCTCTTACGCCCCCTCTTCTTGGGGCCAGAGCGAGAGAAACTTCTTCAGAAGGGTAGGAGCATTGAGGTTCACCTCTGGCTCCCAGGACCTCTCTTCAGGGCCAAACCCCTCCAATCCACCAAAGAAAAAGTCTTTCCTCTCACTCTCTTGGTGTCCAAGATCTCCTTAACTTCAAAGGTGTCTGAAGGGCCGCTGGAGGCAACCGCAGGGCTAGGAGTCTTGGTAAAGCGGTTCAGAACCACTGATTTCAGGAGAGAGACATGGAAGGAGTTGGGGATCCTGAGGGTAGGAGGCAGCCGAAGCTTGACAGGGTTGACCTGCTGCAGGATCTCGAAGGGTCTGAGGAACCTGGGAGCAAATTTGTATGACGGCACCCTCAGTCGAATATTCCTGGAGAACAGCCAGACCTTCGTGCCAGGAAGAAACTGAGGCGGCTCTCTTCTTTTTGTAACCGCTTTTCGCTTCATGCTTTCGACTGCCAGCAAAATAAAGGACCGGATTTGTTGCCAGATTTGCAGAAAGTGCCCAAATGAAGAGTCAGCAGCGGGTACCTGAAATGTATTTGACACAGGAAGGGGAACACTAGGATGTTGACTGTACACAATGTAAAACGGTATGGAAGTGGTGGACTCACCTGTGTAATGGATTTGCCTGACACAGCTTCTTTGTCGACGCCCATGGTTAATCAGCCTGCATCTGTGCCTAGGTCTGTTAGAGTGACTTGATCTGCTACCAATCAGACTGGGAGGCTGAGGAGTGGGAGAACCTATCACAGCCTGGCTAGACGGAGCTAGCTCCCGCCCTCTGTCTATTTATACCTTCATTTCCTGCTCCTCCATTGCCTGTGATTCTTTCCTGTTTCTTGGATCTGCTGCTCCTGCTATTATCATTGACCTTGCTTAATTTTGACCCTGGCTTTACTGACTATGCTTCTGCTCTGCATTTGGTACCTCGTACACTCCTGGTTTGACTCGGCTTGTTCACTACTCCTGTTGCTCACGGTGTTGCCGTGGACAACTGCCCCATTTCCCTTAGCTTCTGTGTACCCTTGTCTGTCGTACACATATTGAGCGTAGGGACCGTCGCCCAGTTGTACGCCGTTGCCTAGGATTGGCCGTGCAAGTAGGCAGGGACTGAGTGGCGGGTAGATTAGGGCTCACCTGTCTGTCTCCCTACCCCATCATTACAACCGGTGCACATGAAAGAAGCTATACCCAGTTATCATGCTGCAAGGAGATGAAGTGGCGGAGATAATTCCCCATGATCTGGTTGATCCTCTCGACTTGTCCATTGGACTGTGGGTGATAGGCTGAGGAAAAGTCCAATCTCCCATCCAGGAGTCTACAGAGGGCTTTCCAGAATTTTGAGGTAAATTTAACCCCTGATCGGACACCATGTGAAGGGGCAAGTCATGCAAGCGGAAGATGTGTTGAATGAAGAGACTCGCCAGTAAAACATGCCATGGGATAAAACATGCCATCTTAGAGAACCGGTCCACCACCCAGACAGTGTTGCATCCTGCTAAAGGGGGGAAGGTCTGTGACAAAGTCCATCGCAATGTGCTGCCAGGGGGCATTGGGGACAGGCAGAGGTTGAAGCAGGCCGGCAGGCTTGGAGTGAGAAACCTTATTAGAAGCACACATCGTGCAGGTGGAGACAAAGTCCACAACATCTTTAGGTAGCGTGGCCCACCAGAAGTGATGAGCAATCAGGTCTCGGGTCTTATGAATACAAGCTTGCCCAGCCAGATTAGAGCTGTGTCCCCAGCGGAGAATTCTTCTCCTGTCTGTCAACCGAACAAAAGTCCTCCCCGAAGGAACATCTCTAACCTTCAAAGGATTGGCAGTGACAATGCAGGACGGGTCTATGATACTCTGAAGCAACTCCACCGAGTCATCCTTCTCAAATGACCTGGACAGGGTATCGGTCCTCACATTCTTGTCAGTGGGACGGTAGTGGAGCACAAATTGGAAATGGGTGAAGAACAGTGACCACCTGGCTTGACGGGGATTTAGTCATTGAGCGGACTGAACATAAGTAAGGTTCTTGTGGTCAGTGTAGATCATGATGGGGTGAGCTGCGCCCTCTAGAAGATGTCTGCATTCCTCCAGAGCCAATTTGATGGCCAGTAGCTCCCGATCCCCAACAGAGTAATTGCGTTCTGCAGAAGACAAAAGACTCATCATTGAGACATGCGCTGGTGAGTGTTGTATGCTTTATAAAGGATATGTACTGTACCGTGGATGTTACCATCATTGATGCCCAAGTGGCTTGCCTCTCAGGGGGACAGAAAGCTGCAGGCACTGAATATAGGCAAGACTTTAGGAGATCTTAAAATCTCTACCACTTGAGAACCAAGCAGAGGTTCTAGAGACTCTAAATATGCTATAGCCGGGTGGCTCAAAGAGACCATTAAGATGTTTTTTGAGAAGGAGGATCTCAATGCTCCTGAAGATATTTGTAGGCATTCCTCAGGATCTATTGCACCATCTTGGAGAGAGATATTCTATCTGAAAATCCTCACAAAGTGAACTTTTGGACTTTCAGTTCTGCTATCAGAACAGCCCGATCCTTGATTGTGTACAGTAGCATAAGTTTTTTTTAAATGTAGTAAATATTTTCTTTTTAGGGTTTGATTTATGTTTGTTACCTGTCCTAAATGAACCACAGGGGGATAAACTCCTATATATTAACTGCTAATTGGACTACAGAAAGAAAGAAGAGCCTAGGTAAATTAATACTGTGCTTTCTTGAAAAACAATGTCAGAAACTAACTGCAACAAACTAATTTCAACCTGCACATGGTCATGGATTTTGTCAGGCCTTAAGCTACTACTCTGATCATTTTAGAAATTAACCATGAGCAGTTTAACTGTGATATTTTTCTTGGCTTATAGAGGTGTAGTAGCCTTAATTTGAGTTGAACATACACTGCAATTTAGGTTTTATGTCCTTCAGTAAATTCCTTTTATTTAGATCTCCTTAACTTCAAAGGTGTCTGAAGGGCCGCTGGAGGCAACCGCAGGGCTAGGAGTCTTGGTAAAGCGGTTCAGAACCACTGATTTCAGGAGAGAGACATGGAAGGAGTTGGGGATCCTGAGGGTAGGAGGCAGCCGAAGCTTGACAGGGTTGACCTGCTGCAGGATCTCGAAGGGTCTGAGGAACCTGGGAGCAAATTTGTATGACGGCACCCTCAGTCGAATATTCCTGGAGAACAGCCAGACCTTCGTGCCAGGAAGAAACTGAGGCGGCTCTCTTCTTTTTGTAACCGCTTTTCGCTTCATGCTTTCGACTGCCAGCAAAATAAAGGACCGGATTTGTTGCCAGATTTGCAGAAAGTGCCCAAATGAAGAGTCAGCAGCGGGTACCTGAAATGTATTTGACACAGGAAGAGGAACACTAGGATGTTGACTGTACACAATGTAAAACGGTATGGAAGTGGTGGACTCACCTGTGTAATGGATTTGCCTGACACAGCTTCTTTGTCGACGCCCGTGGTTAATCAGCCTGCATCTGTGCCTAGGTCTGTTAGAGTGACTTGATCTGCTACCAATCAGACTGGGAGGCTGAGGAGTGGGAGAACCTATCACAGCCTGGCTAGACGGAGCTAGCTCCCGCCCTCTGTCTATTTATACCTTCATTTCCTGCTCCTCCATTGCCTGTGATTCTTTCCTGTTTCTTGGATCTGCTGCTCCTGCTATTATCATTGACCTTGCTTAATTTTGACCCTGGCTTTACTGACTATGCTTCTGCTCTGCGTTTGGTACCTCGTACACTCCTGGTTTGACTCGGCTCGTTCACTACTCCTGTTGCTCACGGTGTTGCCGTGGACAACTGCCCCATTTCCCTTAGCTTCTGTGTACCCTTGTCTGTCGTACACATATTGAGCGTAGGGACCGTCGCCCAGTTGTACGCCGTTGCCTAGGATGGGCCGTGCAAGTAGGCAGGGACTGAGTGGCGGGTAGATTAGGGCTCACCTGTCTGTCTCCCTACCCCATCATTACAACCTGTGCACATGAAAGAAGCTATACCCAGTTATCATGCTGCAAGGAGATGAAGTGGCGGAGATAATTCCCCATGATCTGGTTGATCCTCTCGACTTGTCCATTGGACTGTGGGTGATAGGCTGAGGAAAAGTCCAATCTCCCATCCAGGAGTCTACAGAGTGCTTTCCAGAATTTTGAGGTAAATTTAACCCCTGATCAGACACCATGTGAAGGGGCAAGTCATGCAAGCGGAAGATGTGTTGAATGAAGAGACTCGCCAGTAAAACATGCCATGGGATAAAACATGCCATCTTAGAAAACCGGTCCACCACCCAGACAGTGTTGCATCCTGCTAAAGGGGGGAAGGTCTGTGACAAAGTCCATCGCAATGTGCTGCCAGGGGGCATTGGGGACAGGCAGAGGTTGAAGCAGGCCGGCAGGCTTGGAGTGAGAAACCTTATTAGAAGCACACATCGTGCAGGTGGAGACAAAGTCCACAACATCTTTAGGTAGCGTGGCCCACCAGAAGTGATGAGCAATCAGGTCTCGGGTCTTATGAATACAAGCTTGCCCAGCCAGATTAGAGCTGTGTCCCCAGCGGAGAATTCTTCTCCTGTCTGTCAACCGAACAAAAGTCCTCCCCGAAGGAACATCTCTAACCTTCAAAGGATTGGCAGTGACAATGCAGGACGGGTCTATGATACTCTGAAGCAACTCCACCGAGTCATCCTTCTCAAATGACCTGGACAGGGTATCGGTCCTCACATTCTTGTCAGTGGGACGGTAGTGGAGCACAAATTGGAAATGGGTGAAGAACAGTGACCACCTGGCTTGACGGGGATTTAGTCATTGAGCGGACTGAACATAAGTAAGGTTCTTGTGGTCAGTGTAGATCATGATGGGGTGAGCTGCGCCCTCTAGAAGATGTCTGCATTCCTCCAGAGCCAATTTGATGGCCAGTAGCTCCCGATCCCCAACAGAGTAATTGCGTTCTGCAGAAGACAAAAGACTCATCATTGAGACATGCGCTGGTGAGTGTTGTATGCTTTATAAAGGATATGTACTGTACCGTGGATGTTACCATCATTGATGCCCAAGTGGCTTGCCTCTCAGGGGGACAGAAAGCTGCAGGCACTGAATATAGGCAAGACTTTAGGAGATCTTAAAATCTCTACCACTTGAGAACCAAGCAGAGGTTCTAGAGACTCTAAATATGCTATAGCCGGGTGGCTCAAAGAGACCATTAAGATGTTTTTTGAGAAGGAGGATCTCAATGCTCCTGAAGATATTTGTAGGCATTCCTCAGGATCTATTGCACCATCTTGGAGAGAGATATTCTATCTGAAAATCCTCACAAAGTGAACTTTTGGACTTTCAGTTCTGCTATCAGAACAGCCCGATCCTTGATTGTGTACAGTAGCATAAGTTTTTTTTAAATGTAGTAAATATTTTCTTTTTAGGGTTTGATTTATGTTTGTTACCTGTCCTAAATGAACCACAGGGGGATAAACTCCTATATATTAACTGCTAATTGGACTACAGAAAGAAAGAAGAGCCTAGGTAAATTAATACTGTGCTTTCTTGAAAAACAATGTCAGAAACTAACTGCAACAAACTAATTTCAACCTGCACAAGGTCATGGATTTTGTCAGGCCTTAAGCTACTACTCTGATCATTTTAGAAATTAACCATGAGCAGTTTAACTGTGATATTTTTCTTGGCTTATAGAGGTGTAGTAGCCTTAATTTGAGTTGAACATACACTGCAATTTAGGTTTTATGTCCTTTATTTTAGGTCATAGCTATTTACCTAAAAGCCTCAAGGTTGGATGTGGCTTTCAACATTTTTATTTGGTCTAAAAAAGTTTATTGAACATCTATATAGTAGCTATAAAAATAAAAAAAACACTTGTTTTAAATGCCATCTATCTTTCAATTGTTACTTTTCAGGGCATGTGGCTGCAGTGTTTCAAATCACAGTCTGAATTCTGTACATAGAATAATAAATAAGGGCTTATTTACTGATGATGTAAAGTTTAGAGGATAAAAAGTTCTAAACAGCTATAATGTTTTTATTATTATTTATTTGTATTTGTACTTTATTTGTATATAAATTAGAGCCTTCATTTTCAGATATGCAGTTAACCCCTTATGGATACCTTATGGCCTGCTTTGGCATTAAGAACACAGCCAATTTTGTTAAATCTGATGTGTCACTTTATGTGGTGATAACTTTGAAATGCTTTTATGTATCCAAGCGATTCTGAGATTGTTTTCTCGTGACAAAGTGTACTTTATGTTGGTGGTAAAAATGTGGTCGATATATTCAGTGTTTGTAAAAAACACCAAAATTCAGACAAAATTTGCAAAAATTTGCATTTTTCTCAATTTAAATGTATTTGGCTGTAAGACAGATAGTAATACCGCACAAAAAAGTTACTAGTTAACATTTACTAATTAGAAATGAACGCTTAGTGGATGGTGCAAAGTGAAAATTGTAATTTTCCACAGGTATAACATTTACAGCCGACACCCGGCGGAGAAGGAGCTGGCTCAGATTCTGAGCCAGCTCCATCACATATACGTTCTCAAGGAGCTGTGATTGGTCAGTCTGCTGTAACTGACCAATCACAGCGATCACCGGCAGGGGACCGCTGTGATTGGTCCCCTGCTGTCGTACTGTGCTGATCAACTGTCATAAACAGGGTGACAGTTGTTAGCCAGGACGCATCATGGTGCATTAAGGGGTTAAAGATGCAACCAAGGTTTTACAATAGTATTTGTTGTTTTCCACAAGACAGTAAGTAAACCTACTAAGTTATCTAAACTTACAAAAAACAAACTGTTAATTGGCAATTTCAGCACAGCTTTATTTCTATGTAAATCTTAAACCCGTTATTCTTAATTATTTAGTTTTTCAGACATCATTCAGTTCCTTATTCTGAGCACTATTATCACCACTTAGCTAGGACAAATGCACAAAATTAAAAATTCCTTGTTAACTTTATTATCGGAATTATTTTTCTCTATCATGTATCATTCCAATAATGATAATGCCTGACAATACCTACAGAGGAGAAAAATGAAGTCAAAGTGCAGGTTATGTGATATTCATATTTATCTTCACATTACTGTTAGGGTATGTTCACACAGCTTATTTTTAGCAGTTTTTTGGGCCGTAAACACCCGAAAAACGGCAAAAAATACGGGGGGATGAACGCCTCCAAATATCTGCCCATTGATTTTAATGGGAAAACGGCATTCAGTTCCCACGGGGCGTTTTCTAAGTGGCTGTTTTTAAAAACGGCGTGTAAAAAACACCCCGTAAAAAAGAAGTGCATGTCACTTATTAAGCCAATTTTGGAGCTGTTTCTTATTGGGTCAATAGAAAAACAGCTCCAAAAACGGCCGTAAAAAATGCATCAAAAAAGGCTTGATGCTTAAAGAACTGATGAAAATCAGAGGCTGTTTTCCCTAGAAAACAGCTCTGTATTTTACAGACGTTTTTGATAAGCGTGTGAACATACCCTTAGAAGCCAGGCTAAAGTAAATGCCAATTGTGAAGTATGCCTAAAAGCCAATCTGGTCTGTTCTGCTATTAAAGTATTTTTTTAAGTAATTTATGTGGGTAATTTATGTGGGTAATCTGTTAATTCGTTGAAATAAAGGCAATATTTTGAATACCCAAAAAGTGGGATTCCTTTAAATGTTGAGGAACAAAACTGTCAGGAAATTAATTATGTTCTTAGAAACAAGAAAAATTTAAACAAATGGGAAATCTTGGTCAGATTTGACTTACAGTAACTACATAAACTTTACTATATTAAGTCACATAATGGCATGTTTAAATGTACGGGAAAGCATATCACTTCTACAATATATATTTTTTCAAATCAAATGAAATATGACATGCATCGAATAAAATGCACGACTTTTGTCTTTGCTTGCGAAATTTGGAAAGTGACAAGAAACGTGAGTGTGTTCTTTACATAGATTTAGTTTAGGCCACATTTATTAAGAAAAATGCTTAAATTCCTCTAAACAGTCCACTTGTTGGAGGTGTAAAACAGATATTGTTTCTCTCTTCTATATCTTCTGGGAATGCCCGTTGATTATGTCTTACTGGGAAGAAGTTAGGGGTATTAAGGTTCCTTCAAAGAGAATGGATAAAAAGTCCGCCAGACTATTTCTATTTATTTACATAGCTACAAAGACCTTTATTGCTAGATCTTGGAAACAGATAGCTCCCCCTTACCCGCCTTGATCTATATGCTAGATTGAAAAAATTTCGCTCTATTGATTATTCAACAGCTTCACTAATAATACATTCGATTATTTTCAGGCCCTATGAAAACCAAACCATGGGACAGCTGGTGTCTTCTGTTTATGAGAGACTAGATTAACAACGACTTTTCTGAGAGCTGGGTAGAGTGATAGGCTTTTTGGTCTTTATCTTGCCCTACCAACCTTTTGTTCTCCCCCATGTCCTGTCTTACATCTCTGCTTCTCTTTTTCTGTAATTTTCCTTTTATTGTTTTTGCATGAGGTTTGTGTCTAGTGATTCTTTATTTCGGGATGTTATATAGAATGCTGTGCACACTTGCTGTGATTATCTTCTCGGAAATATGTTTGCTGTAACATTTATCGACCTTTCCTTCTGTATGTTATATATTTTCTACACATGATTACCTTTTGAACCTTAAAATCTTTAATACAAATTACCTTTAAAAAAAAAAGAAAAATATACGTGAAAAAGGCGCAAATTTTGCCATATTGTGCAATTTGAAGCAATTGTACAACCAGGGAAACAGCGACTAGAAGGATCATGATCAGGAGCTAAAGAATAAAAGTATCTGCAAAAGAAAGTGCCAGTCTAAAGGAAGCAAGAAGACGCAGAACAAGGCCTTTCAAGTATCCAGATTCATAAATATCCAAACGATGCTCTGCAGAGGGGGGAGGGAGGAAAAGGCATATTGTCCATAATAAACGCCATTGGAAATGTGGTATTACATGGTGTTACTTCAAGTGAGTTGTCTCAGCAATTGTGTAATTCCTAGTCAAGTCAAATCTTCAGGAGCGAGAGAAACTCCTTGCAATGGTTCTCCGCTCCGGCTGATTAAGGGTTTTTGTGGAACACCATTTTGTATGATGTCTATATGTAATAATAGCTCACCTAATATTGGTATACTTAGGACTGCAATGGTTTGGTGCAGGCTAAGAGATTCCCTGGTCCATAAACTTGACCCGGCAAAGAGGTTTAGATTTAGTTTCAAGAAAATGCGCGGCACCCAGAATAGTCACCAATTGGCGGTATCTTGGACAGGTGATTGGTAAAATAGTAGTATGTCAAGCCAGAGATCATCACCAGCATCAAACAACGTCCAAATCAGCCCACCCGCTACTCCTACTGTGTTCATGACTAGCAGGGAGGGACAGCGCAGTAGACTGGTAAGCTGAATATATATTACGGTACCTCCCCCTCCTCCCCTCGACACTTAGGGCTAGATTTTAGTGGATTTTTTAAGTGAGATTATTTTTTAACTTGTCAGCATTGATCATGCAGGAACCCAGGATCTCTCTTCAGGCCAAAAACCGTTTCAATGTATCAAATATTGAAGAGAACCATTACTTTGGGAATCTATGATCCTAATAATTTAAAATTCATAATGTCCTTCAACAGTAACTGGAGTTAGTGGTGGTCTAACTGTATAAACAGGGGAGCGATAAGGTTTTAATAAAGATTTATGAAAATAATTTGACATTTTAAGGGATACAGGAAGTCAAACTTGATAAGCAGTTGGATTTATTATTTCATGCATTTCATATGGTCGATGTATTTAGGACCCAGTTTCGCAGTTGGATTTTTTTTTACCTAAAATTCTCAGTTTCAAGCCAAACCTTATCTTCAACTTTCAATACAGAACTGAGAACTTCTCACTTATCAGCAGCCCGCTTTTGTCTTTTAACCGACAGATTCAGGTTATGCTTAACCCCTCCAGGACCCAGCCTGTTTTGTCCTTCAGGACACAGCTGATTCTTTCAAATCTGATCTGTTACTTTATGTAGTAATAACTTTGGAATGCTTTTACCTATCCAAGCGATTCTGAGAACGTTTTCTCGTGACATATTGTACTTTATGTCAGTGAAAAAAATTGGTCGATAAATTCAGAATTTATTTCTGAAAAACCCCAAAATGTAGAGAAAATTTGCAAAATTTGCATTTTTCTAAATGTAAACGTATCTGCTTGTAAAACAGATAGTAATACCACACAAAATAATTCCTAGTTAACATTTCCCATATGTCTACTTTAGGTTTGCATAATTTTGTTAACATGTTTCTATTTTTCTAGGCTTAGAACTTTACCAGCAATTTCTCATATTTTAAAGAAAATTTCAAAAAGCTATTTTTTCAGAGACCAGTTCAGTTCTGAAGTGGCTTTGAGGGCCTTATATATTAGAAAATCTGCATAAATCCCCACATTTTAAAAACAGCACCCCCTCATAGTATTCGAATCAGCATTCATAAAGTTTTTAACCCTTTATGCCTTTCACAGGAATTAAAGCAATGAATAGGTGAAATGTACAACATTTTTTTCTTTGCCGAAATTCGTTTGTAATAAAAAAAATTGTACCACAGAAGGTTTTACCCGAGAAATGCAATGCAATATTTTATTGCCCAGATTCTGCAGGTTTTAGAAATATCCCACATGTGGCCCTGGTGTGCTAATGAACTGAAACACAGACCTCAGAAGCAAAGGAGCACCTAGTGGATGTTGGGGCCTCCTTTTTTTTTTTAGAATATACTTTAGGCACCATGTCACGTTTGAAGAGGTCTTGTGGTGCCAAAACAGTAGAAACACCCCAAAAGTTACCCCATTTTGGAAACTACATCTCTCAAGGAATTTATCTAGGGTTATAGTTAGCACAGGTTTTCTGATAAATATTGGAATTAAATATTGGAATTAGCCCGTAAAAATGAAAATCTACTTTTTCTCTGAAAAAACATAGAAATGTTTAATATTTACAAGGAATAGAGAAGAAAATGCACCCCAACATTTGTAAAGCAGTTTCTCCCGATTACAGCAATACCACATATGTGGTAATAAACTGCTGATTGGACCCACAGCAGTGCTCAGAATGGAAGGAGCGCCATTTGGATTGTGGAGCACAGATTTTGCTGGAATGGTTTTCGGTGCCATGTCGCATTTGCAACGCCCTGGAGGGACCGAAACGGTGGAAACACCCGAAAAGTTACCCCATTTTGGAAACTACACCTCTCAATGAATTTATCTAGGGGTTTAGTTAGCATTTTGACCCCACAGATTCTTTGCAGAATTTAGTGGAATTAGGCCGTGAAAATTAAAATCTACTTTTTTCTGAAACAACTTAGACATTTTTAATTTTTACAAGGAATAAAGGAAAAAAGGACCTCAATATTTGTAAAGCAATTTCTCCTGATTATGGAAATACCCCATATGTGGTAATACATTGCTGATTAGACCCATGCCAGCGCTCAGGAGGGAAGGAGTGCCATTTGGATTTTGGAGCACAGATTTTGCTGGAATGGTTTTCGGTGCCATGTCGCATTTGCAACGCCCCGGAGGGACCGAAACAGTGGAAACACCCCAAAAGTTACCCCATTTTGGAAACTACACCTCTCAATGAATTTATCTAGGGGTTTAGTTAGCATTTTGACCCCACAGATTCTTTGCAGAATTTAGTGGAATTAGGCCGTGAAAATTAAAATCTACTTTTTTCTGAAACAACTTAGAAATTTTTAATTTTTACAAGGAATAAAGGAAAAAAGGACCTCAATATTTGTAAAGCAATTTCTCCTGATTATGGAAATACCCCATATGTGGTAATACATTGCTGATTGGACCCATGCCAGCGCTCAGGAGGGAAGGAGTGCCATTTGGATTTTGGAACACAGATTTTGCTGGAATGGTTTTCGGTGCCATATCGCATTTGCAGCGCTCTGGAGGGACCAAAACAGTGGAAACACCCCAATTATGACCGCCTTTTGAAAACAACACCCCTCAAGGAATTTTTCTAGGGTATAGTGACAATTTAGACCCCACAGATCTTTTGCAGAATTTATTAGAGTTAGGCCACGAAAAGGAATATAACAATTTTTTTCCAGTAAAATGTTGAATTTTATAATTTTCACAAGGGATAAAGGAGAAAAAGCACCCCAACATTTGTAAAGCAATTTCTCCCGAGTACGGAAATACCCCACATGTGATCATACATTTTGTTCATTAGAAATGAATTAACCCTTTCATGACTGATCCAAGATCTATAAGTTTTTTCTTTTTCCGTCAGTAGAGTGGTGTGAGGGCTTATTTCTTGCAGGAGGAGTTGTAGTTTCTATTGACACCATGTGAAGTACCATAAAATGTACTGGGAAACTGAAAAAAAAACAGTGATTCCTCCACTTTTTTGGGCTTTCGTTTTTACGGCTTTCGCCATGCGGATCAATACTATTACAGTGATACCAAATTTATATATTTTTTAATATTTTACTACTTTTAGAAAGAAAAATCTATTTGTTAAAATATTTTTTTTTAGATTTCACCACATTCTGAGAGCCGTAAAGTTTTTATTTTTTCGTCGATTGAGCGGTATGAGGGCTTATTTTTTGCAGGACTAGCTGTTGTGTTTATTGGTACCATTTTTTTGTACATAAAAAGTGATCATAAAGTTGTATTACATTTTTTTTTAGAGCTAAGGTGACAAAAAACAGCTATTTTGTCATTTTGAATTATTAATTATTTTGTTTACGGTGTTCACCGTGCGAATTAAATAATAGTATATTGTAATAGTTCAGACTTTTACGGATGTAGCAAAAGCAATTTTGTTTATTTTTTTAAAAAAATCCATTACTTTAGAAGAAAAATTGGAAAAGTTTTTTTTGTAACTTTTTTTTTTCTCATTACTAATAACTTTAATTCTTTTACACATTTTATTAGTCCCCTTAGGGGGCTTGAACTAGCGATCATCAGATTGCTGATACAATACACTGCAATACTAATGTATTGCAGTATATTGTCATTTTTACAGGCTTCTGTAACAGCACGATCGCTGTTCCTGTCCGTTAGTCCCGAGTGTCAGCTGTAATACACAGCTGACGCCTGCAGTGTATGGAGCAGGCTCAGCATGTGAGCCAGCTCTATACATCAACCCCCGCACCATGACGGGCAATTAAATCATAGTGCGCAAAGTGGTTAATGCACAGCGGATGGTGCAAAGTGAAAATTTCAATTTTCCACTGATATGCCAATTTAGTGCATGATATGTTGTGCCCAGTTTTTGCCACTAAAGACAAATACATCATAAAACGTTAAGCGGGTTCTCCCGGGTATGGCGATACCATATATGTGGACGCAAACTGCTGTTTGGGCACGCTGCATGGCTCAGAAGGGAGAGAGCGCCATTTTGCTTTTGGAGCGCAGATTTTGCTTGGTAGTAGTTGTTTGGGGTTTTACTGGTATTTCAGTTTATAATGTGGGGGCACATGTAAGCTGTGCGGAGAACATATTGGCATAATAGGAGGGTATAATAATGGGGTAAATAAATAATAATTCATAGATTTGTGGCCAGTGCCGCACTGATAAATGGTTACCGATCTTATGGAACACATTGCACATTTTGCATCGCCATATCAAAAGAATAAAAAAAATTTAAAATAAAAAGAAGAGCAATGAAGCGAATAACGGGCAAGGAGAATCAAATTTATGAGGAAAGATTAAAATAATAAACCTATTTAGCCTTGAAAAGAGACGACTAAGGGGGGACATGATTAACTTATATAAATATATTAATGGCACGTACAAAAAATATGGTGAAATCCTGTTCCAAGTAAAACCCCCTAAAAAAACAAGGGGGCACTCCATCCGTCTGGAGAAAAAAAGGTTCAACCTGCAGAGGCGACAAGCCTTCTTTACTGTGAGAACTGTGAATCTGTGGAATAGTCTACCGCAGGAGCTGGTCACAGCAGGGACAGTAGATGGCTTCAAAAACGGCTTAAATTATTTCCTAGAACAAAAAAAATTTGTGTTCACTGACATATAATGTCAATTTTACTTTATTCTGCGGGTCGGTACGATTACGGCGATAGCATATGTATATAGTTTTTTATATGTTTTGCAGTGTTTGCACAATAACATCACTTTTTTTATAAAATAATTTATTTTTTGTGTCACACCATATTCTGAGAGCCATAACTTTTTTAATTTTCATTCAAAAAAGCTGTGTAAGGGCTTGTTTTTTGCAGGACTGTTTGTCGTTTTTATTGGTACTATTTTGGGTTACATGCAACTTTTTGATCACTTTTATTCCTTATTTTGGGAGGGGTGGTGGCCAAAAAATAGCGATTCCCGTGCGGGAAAAATAACATGATAGTTTTATATTTTGTGTCGTTACGAACACGGTGATACCAAATATGTGTACTTTTTTTAACATTTTAATTTTTTTCCTATAATAGAAGACTTATAGGGAAAAAAATCAGTTCTTGTTTTTTTAACATAACTTTTATTTTTACACTTTTATTAACTTTTATAACTTTTTTTTTTGTCCCACTAGGGGACTTGAAGACTTGCAGCTCTGATCGCTGCTAGAATACATTACACTACCTAAGTAGTGTAATGTATTATATCTGTCAGTGTGATGTGACAGGCACTCTGACAGGAAGTCTAGGAGGACTGGCCTCCGGGTGCCATGACAAGTATTGGCAGCCCCCACAATCACTTTGTGGGGGCTGCCGATATGCGTAAAACCCCTTAAATACAGCGGTCGCTGCATTTAAAGGGTTAATTGTCTAAATCAGCGGCGATGGGCCGCTGGCCGGCAAGACTGGAGTGTCAGCTGCCAGGGACAGCTGACCTCCCGGTTCCCGGACACTGTCCGTTAGGACAGTGTGCACCGGGAACCGCTCCGCATTTGTACGTCCTGTTGCGGGAAGCAACCCTTCTCCAGGACGTACAGTTGCGGCGCAGCGCAGGAAAAGGTTAACCTGCAGCCAGTTTATACACAAAATCACCCTTTTTCCCACACCAAAATCTATATTTATCCACATATTTGCATATACCCCTTACCCATCACACCCTCAGAAACAAAAACCATATCAATCCTACTACTGTGTCTCCCACTATCTGCATAATAAGTGTCTTTTATACGGTTAACTCCACACAGGTGCACCACATCTTTCAAACTGAAATCAGTGAGTACAGACTTCAACACAATACCAGACATATCCAAATCACCACTAGTATCACAGTTAGGCTGGGTTCACACGACCTATTTTCAGGCGTAAACGAGGCGTATTATTCCTCGTCAAAGAAGTGCAGGACACTTCTTTGCAACGTCATTTGAGCCGTTCTTCATTGCATTCAATGAAGAGCAGCTCAAGATTACGGGCGTCAAAGACGCCTCGCATAATACGAGGAGGAGCTTTTACGTCTGAAACAACGCAGCTGTTTTCTCCTGAAAACAGTCTGTCTTTTCAGCCGTAAAAGACAGTTCACGTGTGCACATACCCTTAACCCGTCAGTGACCGCCAATACACCTTTTCACGGCGGCCACTAATGGGCTTTATTCTGATGCATATGCCTTTTTACGGCACTGCATCAGGATAAAGTAAACAGAGCAGGGAGCTGTTAAATCTCCCTGCTCTCAGCTACCAGAGGTAGCTGAGGGCTTGGGGCATCCCTGCTCGAACGGGTGATATCGATATCAATATCGATCTCACCCGTTTAACCCCACAGATGCGGCGCTCAATAGCGAGTGCCGCATCTGAGTTGTTTTGGATAGAGGGAGGGAGCTCCCTCTCTTTCCCACCGACACCCGGCGATAGGATCGCCGAATGTCTGTGTCTCCGATGGCAGCCGGGGGCTAATAAAGGCCCCCAGGTCTGCCTATAGTAAATGCCTGCTAGGCCTTGCCAGAGGCATGGCCTAGCAGATGCATGTCCATTTTAAACGGACAGGCAGTAATACACTGCAATACAAAAGTATTGCTGTGTATTATAAAAGTGATCGGAGGATTGCATATTATAGTCCGCTAGTGGGACTAGTAAAAAAGTTTAAAAAAAAGTTTAATAAAGTTAATAAAAAAGAAATGTGAAAAAAAATGAAAAACCCACTTTTTCCCCTTACAAAATGCTTTATTATTAAAAACACAAAATAAACTCAAAAAGTTACACCTATTTGGTATCACCCCGTCCGTAACGACCCCAACTATAAAGCTATTATATTATTTAACCCGCACGGTGAACGTCGTAAAAAATAAAATAAAAAAACTATGGAAAAATTGCTTTTTTTTGTGAATCCTGCCTTAAAAAAAAAGTGTGATAAGAAGTGATGAAAACATTGCATCTACTCCAAAATGGTACCAATAAAAACTTCAAGTCGTCCTGCAAAAAAAAAAGGCCTCATACAACTGCATCGCCGGAAATATAAAAAAAATTATGGCTCTTCAAATATGAGACACAAAAACTAATTATTTTGAAAAAAAAGTGTTTAAGTAATAAAACACACAAAATCTATACAAATTTGGTATCACTACAATCGTAACAATCCGCTGAATAAAGTTATTGTGTTATTTATACCACATGGTAAACGGCGTAGATTGGGGCACAACAAAAGTTAATAAAAGTTAATCAATAAATGATATGTACCCCAAAATAGTGCTATTAAAAAATACAACTTGTCCCGCAAAAAAACAAGGCCTTATACAGCTATGTCGACGCAAAAATAAATAAGTTATAGCTCTTGGAATGCGACGATGGAAAAATTTTAAAAATAGCTTGGTCATTAAGGTTTAAAATAGGCTGGAATAAAGGAAAAGAGCCTCCTTTTATATTATTGAAATTAGTAATTCTTGCCCAGGTGTACACCACCTATATAATTCATAGAAATTATGGATATGGGAAAAGAAGAGAGAGAAGGGGCAAGAATAATGGATAATAGGTCGCCTTCAATTGTTATATAGATTGATACCGACAGTTGTAAGGATGAAAATCCAGTACAATGTCCCCTTTAAGTTGCACTGGCAGAGTAACTTTCTTTATTTGAATGCTACCCACAAATGAACATCTTGAGGAAAATTGCTGCTGATCTCCAACCTGTATTTAACAAAAACAATAAACTGAAGGAAATATTCCCGGATTTACCTCTCCTTGCATACAAACAGCCACCAAATCTAAGGAATCTCCTGGTCAGAAGTGCCCTCTCATCACTATCAGAGACTGGCACTTTTCCTTCCAACAATAGAGAATGCAAGACCGGTACCAACATCTTGTCATCAAACACCATCCACATACCAAACACGCAGCAGGACTATAAAATCACTGGCACGTTCTCCTGCACATCCTCCAGTGTAGTGTACATGATCCTGTGTACAAGGTGCATCAATAAAGGAATCTACATTGGAGAAACAAAACAAAAACTACAAACCAGGATGAATCTTCACAGACATACAATAAAACAGGAGGTGGATACACCCGTGGGAAACCATTTCTCTGGACCTGATCACAGTTTGGCAGATTTAAAGGTCCTAATTCTGAAGGGTCATTTTAAAAACAACAGATAGAGAAAAATTCAAGATGATGATAAAATTCTAGTCATTGACACAAGGCCTCAATCTAACATCTGGATTTATGAGCCACTACATGGACACACGTCACGTCCCCCATCAGACTGACTCCAGATGCCTTAACCCCTAAGTCATCACCCCTATAACCTCAGTTTTATTGCCCCGGCTTATCTTAATGATGTATCACTTCATGTACTAATTGTCTTTGTGTAACATCTAAATGTTGTGGCTTTTTTCTAAGTCATTCATTTGTTAAATCGTCTGAAGAAGGAGCCTGTGTGCTCTGAAACTTGCATATATAACTTTTATGGTTAGCCAATAAAGGTATCATATCCATTATACTTTTGTCTTTTTTGACACAAAAGTATTTAACATTTAAAATTGTCTCTGACTAACACGGTACTACACTATTTTTTACCTCACCAAATTGAAAATGTTCGGTTCAAACAGTGGCTGATAGCGGTTCTCTATCTCAACTTTTTGCGGCTCCTCCACTTCAACCCTCTGCTTTTTCACAAAATTTCCTGGTGGTGGATGAAACAACATCTCATCTTCCTCCTCCCCCTCAGCCTCAGAGGATAACCACTGAGATATCTTCTGGGATTCTTCTCAAACAGGGCTTGTCATTTCCTTAATCATAGTCTCTTCTTCTGCCTGCACCTGTGTACCCTCTCCCTGGTCTTCAGAGAGAATGGCATATATTGCCTTTTGTCGCTGCATCTCCTCTCTCTCTCTCTCTTTCCTTAACCTCCCATTCTCCTCTTTCTCTTCAGCAGGTTTCTGTCCCTCTGAGCCTCCTGCTCCCTAGCCTCTTTTTCTTTTCTTCTTTTAGCCACTTCACCACACAAATAGCAAGTTCTGGGGAGAGGACAAGCACAAGCCTCATGCCCAGGTTCTTTCCAATTCCTGCAGACTCTCACACCAGGACAACTCTCTTTTATATGTCCAAACCTATGGCAAAACCTGCTGTACTTAGGCATGTTCTGGTAATATAGCTATCCCCTATATCCAGCTATTGAGAAGGGCAAAGGGGGGCTCTTAACTCCTCCCACACAGCCAGCATCCAGTTTAAACTGAACAAAAATGTATAGGTACCATTGAATACCTTTAGAGCACTTGTCATTTCTACTCCCCCTTTTACACTGGTGCAATACATGCTGAGAAAGGTCTTTATCAGCTCAAGATCTGTAAAAGGTTAAAAACATGCACAAACAAAACACTCTCTCCCACAGCATACAGGGGTGTGAAACCAACGTTTCTCATAACTGCATTGTCCATGTTCTCATTCAATGACTCATGAAATGTCAAGCACTCACCTTCCTCTTGAAAGGACATGTCATACAGCCCCTGCTTCCTGTTCTCTTGCACACAAAATATCTTGTAAATAGGAATACCTGCCATGTTGACAACCAGCCCCAGTCCAACATATTCAATGTTGTTCTTAACAGTTTCCGACACATCTACCTTAATTCTGAAGGTTCTCTCCATTGGTGTTGTCCTCTCCATCCTGGCTGTGCATACCTGCCGGTCCACGACCACAGAAATTATCACAACTCCGGTCTTCCGAAAGGAATACACACACCTCCTGACCCAGACCAGGCAATAAATCTCACATCCCTGAAAGCAATGAATAATTCCCAAATCAAACTGTCGGACAGACATACTCAAGATGATTGTTAAAATTACAGCATTGTTATATATGTGTGTATTAAATACTGTGCACCGTCACACCACTATGTTCAATAAAGTGTTATATATACAGAGCAAATGAATTGCGCCCAGTAATTCATAAATACCTAAATAACGTCCCATTATGGGTCAGGAAAGATCATGGTTATGCAGGGAAAACTTGGCCAGATGCAACGACGTTCACAACTTTACCTTTATTATAGATGTGTTGGTTCAACGATGGGCTATATACAGAGCAAATGACTATAGCGGTATTAACCGATTGAAATCAGCGGCCTTATCGCCAAACCCTCCACAAACCAACGCATCTCATTTCCCCATCTATAATGATAGTAAAGTTGTTGGTGCATCTGGTCAAGTTGTCCCAGCATAAACAAGATCTTTCCTGACCGATAATGGGGCATTATTTAGCTATCCTGGGGGCGCAATTCACTTGCTCTGTATATATAATCCATCATTTAACATAGTGGTCTGACAGCGCACATTGTTTAATATACACATATATATCAATGCTGTAATTTTAACAATCATCTTGAGTATGTCTGTCCGACAATTTGATTTGGGAATTATTCTTTGCTTTCAGGGGTGTGAGCCACGCTAGTTTAACAGAACGGGTGTGTTTGCCCTTAGTACACATGGCACTTAAAATAAGCTTTGCTATGGTGCATATATGAACGCATGTATTCAGTGGTTGCGTAAAGCCGGCTGGGTACTGTGATTTCATTTATGACGCGTACAATACAGTTTGATGGATGCCGTGCTTTGAGCGGGGAAAGTACGATAGACATTAGAGACTTAGCATATGATATTCACATTGGATTATTAAAACTTGTTGGTCATTTATAGCAATTGTGACACTTTAGCAAAATCATTGTTTTTACTATGTAAACAGTATTTTTTACATCACCTTTATGGAAATGTTATATGGATGTATTTTTCAATATTTAATATATATCTTAATATTTGCATAAGCTGTATATTTATGCACTTTGTTTTAGACTTTATCTATTAAATGAGTCTTAGGCTTCGTTCACATCTGCGTTGGGACTTCGTTCATGGGTTACGTCTGAGCTTTCCGCCAGGGTAATCAATGAACGGAAACCAAACTGAAACAAACGGAAACCATAGCTTTCCGTGTTCATTACCATTGATTTTAATGGTAACGCATCCGTTGTAAATGGTTTCCGTTTGTCACGTTCTGTAAAGGTTTCCGCTGTTTTGTCAGAATCAATAGCGCAGTCGACTATGCTATTGATTCCACCAAAAGAACGAAAACCTTACAGAACAGTGACAAACGGAAACCATTCGCAACTGATGCGTTACCATTGAAATTAATGGTAATGCAAATAGAAAGCTATGGTTTCTATTTGTTTCAGTTTGGTTTCCGTTCATGGGTTGTCCTGACGGAAAGGACCGATGTAACCCATGAACGGAACCCCGATGCAGATGTGAACGAAGCCTTATTGATTTAATGACTTTGTATTTATAAACATGACATGTGTGCACTGTTAAACTGCTACAGAAGGACTCTCTATGAGCTAAAATGTTACAAGGGCAAAAATAAAGGATCATTCACAAGGAGTGCCACCTTTATCTTTATTTTTATATCTTCCCATATTGGAGATACAGAGAAGCATCGTGATATTGACATCATTTAGCATCGGAGAAAGCCTGCCACCGGTGTTACATAAGAGTCTCGATGAACAATGTAGCTCTCTCTCTCTGCATTATTTATAGACCATAGGTTATAGTGCAGTGCTATTAGATGTAGATATAGTAGAAATGCCACTTAACTGTTTTGTGCCCATTGACAATTCTGTAGGTTTACCTGCAGTATTTTAAAACAGTACAAGACAACACACTGTAATACCGTATTACAATAAACAATGGCAAATTACAAATTCATTGATACATAAAGGCATAAAAGACTTTAAAATAGCAAAATCAAAATCAAATAATTAATAAGGATGGGATTGGGGAGAGCTATTATAACATGCCAGCTTGTTGTTTTACATACAACATTTTTAAAATTGTAATATATCCATAGCCCACCATATGAGCCCATATGCTTCACCTAGAGTCTGTGTGCACATATCGCATGTCATTTAAAAATAATATGGATGCTATGGATCTTCTGCCCTGTAACTAAAATCTGTCTACATATTTTTACTACTCATGGGAACTTTTATGCCATATATGCTTTGTAAGGCAAACAACAATATTGCATTAAATTAAATAATATAATTATATTATTATAAATGAATCATTACATTACAGACAGCCCTTTTATTATAGTCTGTAATGTAATGATTACAGACTTTGGCAATCAGCTGATCACCACAACTCCAGCTCCAAGACCCTTTTCAAACAGTTTATTTTGCTGAGGGAAGATGCCCCCAGCTACACATTACCCCTGAAGTGGAAATGCCTTTTCATATAATATATAGACACCCACGCTGCATGTTAGAGGCTTTATGCTGGGGCTCGTAGGGGTACCCCTCTCTATGACCTCCATATGCGCTTACAGAGCGTATGGACAAGGGTGTGTATTAAAATGTTAAAACATAAATATATATAGTTTTTCATGTGTTTATGTTTTTGTCATCAAATAATGGTGCCCTTACTTTCAAATACGACATATATCCTTATATGCATATATCTACATAGTATAATAATGTATTGACAGTTCTTCTGCAATAGCCACCACCACCTCAATTCCTTTCCCTTTACGTTTGGACATCTCCTGATTTGAGGGTACATATTGTAAAATTGTGTTTGCTTTCAGACTGTAAAACATTCTTTATATAATTTGCAATTAAATAGATAATTGAATGAACTAGTATGAAAAAACAAAACTATCTTATATTTTGGAATTTCTTATCTCTTTGCCATTTTTTAGTAAAACATCTTCCAAAGCTACTTCCAGTGGGGGACCATTTCTCAGTTTTATAGTCCTTTTTAGTAATATATCATTTTCATAGCCAGAAACTAAATCTTTACTTTATTTGCCAAGCATTATCCTAACAAAAGCTAAACAAGCATCCACAAAATCTCTCAAAACAATTATGTATGTTTAGTAATCTTCTCACTGCAATTTGAGATATTTAGAGAAAGAGCTAAATTGAATTGTACATTTCACAGGTAGGACACCTCGTTTCCCGCTACTTTGTTTTGAACCCTACGCTGTTGGCCACAAGATTAAAGAGGACTTATTCATAAACTATTAAGAGATCAAAATATAAAATCTTACCAAAATGTATTATTAGGAAAATTAAAAAAATGTAATCTGTAATTCAGTTATAAAAGCTATGGCCCTTTAGAAGTTGAGACAACTTCAGATGTGAGCTGTTCAAGTCCCTTCTGAACTGAGAAAATCTACTGTGAGGGTATGTGCACACACACTAATTACGTCCGTAATTGACGGACGTATTTCGGCCGCAAGTACCGGACCGAACTCAGTGCAGGGAGCCGGGCTCCTAGCATCATACTTATGTACGATGCTAGGAGTCCCTGCCTCGCTGCAGGACAACTGTCCCGTACTGAAAACATGATTACAGTACAGGACAGTTGTCCTGCAGAGAGGCAGGGACTCCTAGCGTCGTACATAACTATGATGCTAGGAGCCCGGCTCCCTGCACTGAGTTCGGTCCGGAACTTGCGGCCGAAATACGTCCGTAAATTACGGACGTAATTAGTGTGTGTGCACATACCCTTAGGTTGTAGAGTGTGAAAAGGGCAGCATGTGTACACAGTGTAGATCTCTGCTGCTATCTTACTTCATGCTGAATATTGTTATATTAGCAGCAAAGTAAGATCATTCTCCTCTATATTATACAAGAGAAGGAAGAGGAGGCTGCTGTGTAATCTGAAGAGTACAAGGAAGGTAAGTAAAGTCACTTAGAGCTCCTCTCCTACTTTTTTCTCAGTACGTGGCTGCCGCTGGTTCTGTGTGCATGTAGTGAAAAGCTCAAGTTAAAACTTTACAAGCAGCTGTATCCTCCTGTATCCTAGGCTCTTGGATATAGGTGAGCCAATTTTTCACTGGATTTGCACTTCAGTAATTTGCCACCAATTCGGATGCATATGGTGCAATTTCACCAGGTTTGAGATTTGGTTATGGCAGATTTATGAGAAAAATAGGGGAATTGATACTGCAATTGCATTCTTTGGACCAGAAAATCAACAAAACGGCAAAACATGTGAATTGATTTGCTCACGCTGAATCTTGGCCAGATCTGAGCACAGGGCTTTACTTTGCCATCCAGATGCTGTGTAGAATCAGTTCCTCTTCCTCACAGTTGACACCTCTCAAAGAAGAAGGAAATCTCACAGTGCACTCAGAATCTCTGGAGATTTGGCCCTTGCACTGCTAAAATGGAAGAAGAAGCTGTGGGAAAGATGCATGAAAACGGTCTTTGTTGCCAATAGCAACCAATCACATTACAGCTTTAATTTTTCAAAAGCACTATAAGAAATGAAAGTTGTGCTGTGATTGGTTGGAAAAAAAAAAGGTGTTGCCCTTTCAAAATTATTTATAATGGGTAAAAATTTTAATAAATAAAAAAAACTACACATAATTGGTATCGCTGCAGACTTAATCATTTATACTATAAAAAATAAATGTCATATATCTTGCTCAGTGAACGCCATAAAAAAAACAATGACAGAATATTTGTTTTTTGGTCCTCTCACCTCAAAAAAGCATTAAAAGGTAATAAAAATCTCATATGTTCCCCAAAATGGTATAAATTAAAACTACAAGCCGTCCTCCGAAAAAGAAGTTGTTATACAGCTCTATCAATAGAAAAAAAGTTATGGCTCTCAGAATCTAAAACTAAACTAAAAAAACTATACAAAACTTTACAAATTTGGTATTGCCATAATCGTAACGACACACAGAATAAAGTTAAAATGCCAATTACACCACTCAGTGAACGCTGTTAAGCCAAAAAAAAAAAAGTGTTGTTCAATACATTATACACCCCTTGGTGTTTTTTCTGTTTGTAGCATTTTATTTAAATAACATGCCTATTTTTATACTGGGTTATGAGGGGGCGAGGTGGCCAGGTTTCACGGAAACAGCCAAGTGCAATTTGCTACGCTGTTTCCGGAACTCCTATAGAAGTGAAAGAGAGTTATTCAAATAGCAAAGCACAGAAAACTATTGTAACGTCCGTGGTCGCGGACCACAAACTCCTCCCATCCTGTCGACGCCCTTCTCTAAAGAGATGTCTGCACATGCGGCCATCCTGTTCCGCAGTGACCACTAGGGTGCGCTCACGAACTCAGTCCAGCCTTAAGGAGCCAGAGCACACATGTGTGAGAATGAGCTGATTGCTCCCAGATCACCATGGACTATAAGAAGGGCTCTGCCTCTCCCTGCATTGCTTGAGCGTGTTTGTATCTACCCGTGTCTGTCTTGCAAATAGTTCCTTCAGTATTTTCCAGTTCCAGTGTTCCCATTCCTGATACCTGTTTCCTGTTTCCAGTGCTACCATGTTCCTGTGCTATACTGAGTTGGAGTCGTGTAGTGTTGCCTACTACACCCGCTGTGTTTCACCGCATTTGTTGTCTGCCTGCTGCCAGAGTTCCATCCGAGCCTAAACCATCGCTACTGTCTGAATTGCCACAGGTACTTTTATCCAACAATAGACATTGACTTTGTACCCTGTTTGGCTAGGTGCTCTACCGCTACGGCGGTATGTCTCAGTGGGTCCACATACCAACAGATCGTGACAGTACGCTCAGGCCATGCACCCCACTGGTCAACTCAAGACCATGACGACATCACAGGCCATGCAGTCGGATATGTTAGTCTGCCAATTACGACAGGACCAACTCCTACGATTTTCTTTGCCACTTCCTCATCACTATGATGGAGATGCGAGGACCTGCAGGGGATTTCTCAACCAGTGCCAGATCCACTTCAGCCTGTATGCCAAAACATTTTCCACTGACGGCGCAAGGGTCGCTTTCATCATCTCTCTTCTCACTGGCAGGGCCCTAGCATGGGCGAACCCCATCTGGGAACGACAAGGATCAGAGATCCGTGATTTCCAGGGGTTCCTACGGACATTTTGTATGGTATTTGAGGAACCAGGATGAGACTCGTCGGCAGCCGCCTCCTTGCTGAACCTTCGCCAGGGAGACACTTCTGTGGGCGAGTACGCCATTCACTTCCGGACCCTTGCGGGAGAGTTGTTATGGAATAACAAGGCCTTGGTGGCAACATTTTGGCCGGGACTGTCCCCCATGATTAAGGACGAGCTTGCCGCCAAAAATCTGCCATCTACCGTGGACGATCTCATTCTTCTGGCTGCCCGGATTGACATAAGGATCCGAGAACGGTTCCGAGAGGCTTGTCAGGAGGGAGAACTCCCTAAGTCCGGCTCTCACATTTTAGCAACCCCTGCTGTCCTCATCTGCTGTTCTATATAAGGAGTCTTTAAAGATGGACCATCTCAAACTCCCTATCCAGGAGAGACAACGCAGACGCACCTCGGGACTCTGTCTGTATTATGGCCTCAGAGGCCATCTTGTGCGTCTGTGCCACCCAAAGCCCTGGAACCTAGGGTTGGTTGGAGAGACAACTCTGGGTGAGGAGGGACTTTCTTCCAAGTTGTCCATCCCCATGACCACAGTGTCTGGCGAAAAGATGCACCGGGTCTCTGCCTATCTGGACTCTGGATCCGCCTTTGATAGTTGCCTCAGTGAATGGATTGCCTCTGCCAGACCCGATGGTAGCTGTGACCAAACCACTGAAGCTCCAAGTGGGAGCCCTTCATTCCAAGCTCATCTCATTTTTTGTCCTGCCCAGGGCTGTCAACCCGGTGCTGTTGGGTCTGCCCTGGCTCCGACTACATGCCGCAGTTCTGGACTGGAATTCTGGAGAGGTTCTCCAGTGGGGTTCGGAGTACCTCAACCGTTGCCTGGGTCAGATGCATCCGGCCCAGTCTCCCCAGACTCGGTCATTGGCAGGATTGCCTTCTCTCTACTCTAAGTTTGAGGATGTCTTTAGCAAGAGGGAGGCAAAGATTGCCCTATTGAACTGGTTCCTGATGCGTCCCTTCCCCGTAGAAGGGTATGCCCTCTCTCCTTGCCAGAGACTCAGTCTATATCCGCCTATATTAAGGAGAATTTAGAGAGGGGTTTCATATGGAAATCCTCCACCCCGGCCGGGGCTGGGTTCTTCTTCGTCAAGAAGAAGGAGGGATCTCTTCGACACTGCATCGACTACCGGGGTCTTAACCAGATCACGGTAAAAAACAGATGCCATTAATTTAAAAACTGTTTGATCGCATATGAGACATTTTCTCTAAACTAGACCTGCGTGGGTCTTACAACCTAATCCGGATTCGCCGGGGAGACGAATGAAAGACTGCATTTAACACTCGAGATGGGCACTATGAATATCTGGTAATGCCCTTTGGTCTGGGTAACGCTCCCCCGGTCTTCCAAGAGTTCATCAATGACGTCTTCTGAGATCTCCTCTATGTCTGTGTTGTGGTCTATCTCGATGACATTCAGATTTTTTCCCCAGATCCAGTGACTCATCAGAGACATGTCTGTCAAGTTTTGCTGCGATTAAGGGAATATCGTCTGTATGCCATGCTGGAGAAGTGCGTGTTCGAGAGAAAGTCTCTACCCTTCCTGGGCTACATTATCTCGGATCAGGATCTCAGGATGGATCCTGAGAAGGTAAAGGCTGTCCTGGAATGGCCATGCTCACAAGGCTTAAGGGCCATACAGCGTTTCTTGGCATTCGCCAACTTTTATCGACAGTTCATCCTAAACTTCTCCTCACTGACCGCTCCCATCTCTACGCTCACCAAGAAAAGCATGAACGCCAAGGTGTGGAGTCCAGAGGCAGAGGCCGCATTCAATAGCTTGAAGAGTGCCTTCATGTCAGCCTCAATCCTCCATCGTCCTGATGTGTCTCTGCAGTTTTCCTTGGAGGTGCCTCCTCTGTTGGTGTCTTGGTGCACTCCTGCTTCAGAGAGGTCCCAAAGGCAAGACAATGGTATGTGGCTATTACTCCAAGCTTTTCTCTTCCGCAGAGCACAATTACTCGATTGGGGATCGGGAGTTACTGGTCAATAAACTGGCGCTGGAGGAGTGGACACACGTACTAGAGGGCGAAGTTAATCCCATCCTGATTTTCACTGACCACAAGAACCTCACCTATCTCCAGACGGCCCAACGGCTGAACCCCAGTCAAGCCAGGTGGTCGTTGTTCTTTGCCCGGTTCCAGTTTGAGCTCCACTATTGCCCTGCCTACAAGAATGTGAGGGTCGATGCCTTGTCCAGGTCATTCGAGACAGAGGACACCATGGAGCCACCACAAAATATCATTCACCCATCCTGCATCATTTCTGTCAACCCTCTGCAAGTTAGAGATATCCCTCCGGGGAGGACTTTTGTGCGTCTGGCAGACAGAAGAAGAATCCTCCACTGGGGACAAAGCTCTGAACTAGCAGGTCATGCGGGTGTTCGTAAAACCCGAGTTCTGATTGCTCGTCAGTTCTGGTTGGCCGCGCTGCCCAAAGACATTATGGACTTTGTCTCTTCCTGCACGGTGTGCGCAGCAAACAAAGTTGCTCACTCCAAACCGGCTGGCCTGCTCCAGCTGCTGCCTGTACCAGCTCACTGGCAGCATATTGCAATGGACTTCGTCACAGATCTGCCCATCTCTGCTGGATGCAGTACGGTCTGGGTGGTGGTGGACCGATTCTCAAAGATGGCTCATTTTGTTCCGCTGATGACCTGCCTTCTTCATCCAACACATCTTTCGCCTGCACGGCCTACCTCTGCATATCGTGTCTGATCGGGGGGTTCAGTTCACCTCAAAGTTCTGGAGGGCCCTCTGTAAACTCCTCGATATAAAGTTGGACATTTCCTCAGCTTAGCACCCCCAGTCCAATGGCCAAGTTGAGAGGATCAATCACATCATGGAAAACAACTTATGACACTTCATCTCCAGGCAGCATGATGACTGGGTGCAGCTTCTTCATTTGGCCGAGTTCTCCTATAACAACCACACAAGTGAGTCCACTGCCTCCACACTGTTCTTCATAGTTTACGGCCAACATCTACGTATTCCTCCCCCTGTGTCACATGCGTCCCAGGTGCCTGCAGCTGACTCTGCATTCCGGGACTTTTTACGGATCTGCCAGCAAATCAAGTCAAGCAGTTGACTGCATGAAATGAAAGGCAGATACCAGGAGAAGAGAGCCGCTCTGTTTCTTCTGAGTACCAAGGTCTGGCTGTCCTCAAGAAATATCCAACTGACGGTGCCGTCATCCAAATTCGCTTTCAGGTTCCTCGGACCCTTTGAGATCCTGCAGCGAATCAACCCGGTCTCTTATTAGCTTCGGCTGCCCGCGACCCTCCGGATTCCCAAATCCTTTCACGTTTCTCTCCTGAAACCTGTGGTCCTGAACCACTACTCTAAGACTCTTAGCCCTGCAGTTGCCCCCCAGCAGTTCGGCCAAGATATTTGAGGTTAAGGAGATCCTGGACACCAAATAAGTAAGAGGAAGAACCTTTTATTTAGTAGATTGGAGGGGGTTGGGTCCAGAAGAGAGGTCCTGGGAGTCAGAAGTGAATCTCAATCCTCCTACCCTCATTAGGAAGTTTCTCTCTCATTCTGGTCCAAAGAGGAGGGGGCATAAGAGGAGGGATACTGTAACGTCCGTGGTCACTGACCACGAACTCCTCCCATCCTGTCATCGCCCTTCTCTCCAGAGATGTCTGCACATGGGGCCGTCCTGTTCCGCAGTGACCACTCGGGAGCGCTGGCGAGCTCAGTCCAGCCTTAGTGAGACATATGGAGACATATGTGAGATTGAGCTGATTGCTCCTAGATCACCCTGGACTATAAGAAGGGCTCTGCCTCTCCCTGCATTGCCTGAGCATGTTTGTATCTACCCATGTCTGTCTTGCAAATGGTACCTTGAGTGTTCCTGTTCCTGCTACCTGTATCCTGTTTCCCGTGCTACCATGTTCATGTGCTATACTGAGTTGTAATCGTGTTGTGTCTCCTACTACACCCGCTGTGTTTCCCCGCACCTGTTGGCTGCCTGCTGCCAGAGTTCCATCCGAGCCTAAACTATCGCTACTGTCTGAATTGCCACAGGTACCTTTATCCAAACAATAGACATTGACTTTGTACCCTGTTTGGCCAGCTGCTATACCGTTACAGCGGTATGGCCCAGTGGGTCCACATACCCACGGATCGTGACAACTATGTTGTTTCTGTAATTCCTGATTTCCGCACCAGTAACACTGACTAAAACCGACAGCTGCGAGTGACTATGGCTTAGAAGAGATGGAGGCCCTTTATCTGCTGCAATTGGTTACTGACCACTTCCAGAGAAAGAGAGCTCATGTGCTGAGGCAGGTGCAGGCTGTGTATCCCTGCCAGAAAGAGTGCCTGGGTGCTTAGCTAGAAAGTGCCAAATGACCCTGTGTACAAAAAATGCCATGAATTATGCTGTGCACATTTTAAGTTCAGTAACCACCAGGCATGTGCCCATTTGTGTCTGTAACGGATCGTTGATCCCAAATATAGTACAGTTATGTTTCTTTTGTCAGCCACAGTGTCCAACTCCATTACTGCACCATCTTCGGTGGGGTCTCGTGTCAGGGTCAAGGACTCTTTTAGGCTAGCTTCCCTCGGTAGGTATTGTTTCAGTTTTTGACACCACAGGGTACCTTCACACTATTATTGCTGCCCCAAAAATCTGCACCACTAATGCATGAAAAAAGAAGCAGCAAAAAAAACAAAAAACACAAGTGGTTTTTACAATGAATAGTAAAAAAAACCTGTCAAATCCATGACAAAAGCACATTGGATAGGGTATGCTGTGTTTTAATTAAAAAAAATTCCACATTTTGCCACAATCTACTGCACAGTATGGAGTTTAAACGATATTTGAGAGTATATAAGCAATATACATTGTTCACTTTCAGTAATACCATCTTCCTTTGGGCCTAGAATACAAATGTCACCGGCACCAGGAAAATTACATATTTAAAATGACTTTCATGGAAACAAAATAAATGTCTATCGCTGTTCTTCTCTCTGTTTGTTTTACATTCTGGTTAGCCGTCCTCACTTTTCTATTAAAATGACACATCAAGTATAGGAGTACATCACTTTTCAATTTTCCATCAGCATATGGGACTTATTTATATTTCTTTAATCTTGCTGATCTATAAAGTGTCTGGAACAGCCATTTAGGGTCAACTACTTTTCTGCCTCTTGCTTTGATGTGTCTGATAGACTTCAGATCATTTGTTATACATTCTCCAGAGAACACTTGTTTTAGTCTGGTCAGATGTTTTGATTCAGTTTCAATTTATCCTATCTAATGAGACAACTTATAGTCCCAGTCATGTTGACAGTAAAAGTAATAGCTTTACAAAACTGGTAACTTGTTGCTGCATATTACATTGGTGAAAAATGGATGCCCCTGTTCAGTGAATATCTTTTTATTGAGCGCATTGCATGATAGAAGATACAAGTGAAAGAAGTACATTCTTAATCACAGAATGCTCCGATAAAAAGGGACAATTAATCTTTGTCTCTCAATGGGCAAAGCATGGAAATTAACTTCTGTGAACTACGAAAAACGCAAAATTCAAGAGAAACTTTGATTATTAAAGCTGTCTACAGAATTCTTTGTGCAGTATTTGCAAACGGTCTTGTATTTATGTCAGCATAGGCAACAATAGAGTTACTGCTGCTCAGAGTTTTAGAAATAAACTGCCCATATAAAAAGTATGCTTTGGAAGAAATTACATTTTTGAAGTATTTGTTTCATTTTCATGGTAAAAATATGGAGCTTTTAATGTTTTCATTTTTGTACACTTCATATTTCAAGTGCTGTAAGTATATGCCCTGTAGAGTTCATACAATAGGTTATGCAGACCTCAGAAAAAGTAACTAAGTAACCTGACCAAAACCACAAAGTAAAATCAAGATGAAAGTAAGTCACTATTGTATTGTGTTTAATTTTGTACCTAATAGGCTTAATTTTCATGAATGCAGTTATTCACACACCTTTATTTTTAACTTGCATACAGCGAAGAACACAGCTAAAAGAGAAAACTCAAATCAAAAGTTTGCCATGTGCTCCTATTCTAAACTATTAAAAAACAGACAATCCAATATTATTCAGTCCCTCATTAGAAAAAACAATCAGGTTTTGTGTTTAACCCCTTCCCCCTGTTTGCATTCTGGGCCCTAATGACCAAGCAATTTTTATAGTTTTTCCATCATCACATTCAAAGAGCTATAACTTTTTTATTTTTGCGTCGACATATCTGTTTAAGGTCTTGTTTTTTGCGGGACAAGTTGTGTTTTTCAACAGCACCATTTTGGAGTGGATGCAACTTTTCGATCACTTTTTATCAAATTTTTTTAAAGTCAGGATTCACAGAAAACTGCAATTTTTCCATTGTTTTTTATTTTATTTTTTACGGCGTTCACTGTGCGGGTTAAATAACATAATGGCTTTATAGTCGAGGTCGTTACGGATGCGGCAATACCAAATATGTGTAACATTTTTTCTTTCTTTTGTTTTTCTTTAATAGTAAAGCATTTTGTAAGTGGAAAAAGTGGGTTTTTAATTTTTTTTTTCTAATTTTTTTTAATTAACTTTATTAAACTTTTTTTTAACTTTTTTTTTTACTAGTCCCACTAGGGGACTTTAATATGCGATCCTACGATCGCATTTATAATACACTGAACTACTTCTGTATTGCAGTGTATTACTGCCTGTCTGTTTAAAACGGACAGGCATCTGCTAGGCCATGACCTAGCAGGCATTCACTACAGGCAGACCTGGGTGCCTTTATGAGGCCCCAGGCTGCTATCGGAGACACAGACACTCGGCGATCTTATCGCCAGGTGCCGATGGGATGAGAGGGAGCTCCCTCCCTCTCTCCAAAACCACTCAGATGTGATGCTCGCAATTGAGCGCCGCATCTGAGGGGTTAAACAGTTGAGATCGATAATAATATCGATCTCACCTGTTTGAGTAGGGATGCCCCCAGCCCTCAGCTAACTCTGGTAGCTGAGAGCAGGGAGATTTAACGGATCCCTGCTCTGTTTATTTATTCTAATGCATCGCTGTGAAAAGGCTATTGCATCAGAATAAAGCCCACTAATGACCGCCGTGAAAAGGCTTATTGGCGGTCATTAAGGGGTTAAAGACTATGTACACACACAGGACCCGCTGACACTGAACTCGTCAATGTTGCTGACCTGACGTATTCAGAGACAGCTGCTCTGTATACAGGATAAAAAGCAGCTGTACCTCAAAAAGTGAAAATAATTTTTAATCAAAAAGAATTACAAAGTTGGACTACATATATATATATGTATATATATATATATATATATATATATATATATATATATATATATATATATATATGTATATAGAGATGAGCGAACTTTTCAAAAGTTCGGTTCGGCTAGTTCGCCGAATTTCACAAAAAAGTTCGATTCGGACCGAACTAGTTCGGACCGAACCTGTCACTTCCTCTGCGCCGAGCATGCTACTGTCCAGGGTGCTGATAGAGTTAATGGTCTGCACTAACTCTTTCAGCAACCTTGACAGTACATGCTCGGCGCGCGGAAAATAAAATTTTAATGTAATAAAAAAAATTTAATAATATGTTCGTACTTACTTTCCTCCTGTCCGGCCTCCAGCGATGACGTTTCATCCCTTTCGCCGCTGCAGCCAATCACAGGCTGTAGTGGCGGTCACGCACGTCAGGATGACGCTTCATCCCACGTGACCGCCTCTGCAGCCAATCACAGGCTGCAGCGGCGACATGGATGAAACGTCATCGCTGGAGGCCGGACAGGAGGAAAGTAAGTATGAACGTATTATTTTATTTTTTTGGCATGTATGTATGTTGTCATGTATGTATGTATATATGTGCATGTATGTTTGCATGTATGTTGGCATGTATGTATGTTTGCATGTATGTATGTTTGCATGAATGTATGTTTGTATGTATGTATGTTTGCATGTATGTATGTTTGCATGAATGTATGTTTGCATGTATGTATGTTGTCATGTATGTATGTATGCAGGGCCGCCATCAGGGGGGTATTAGGGGTAGTGGTGTGAGGGGCCCGGCCAAACCTAACTGAAAGGGGGGCCCGGCAACTGCCGCAACATTCTTTTGGTAGGAAAAAACGGGCCCCTGTAATGGGGCCCGTTTTTTTCACCAAAAGAATGTCGTGAGCTGCTGCTGCTGCTGCGGGCCCCCTCCCCTCGTCATGGGGGGCCGTCAAACAGTCCGCCCGCGCGCGCGCACCCGATCGCGCGCACAAGGAAACTCCCGCGCGTGCGCACTCCCGAGCGCGCACCCACGAACGCCCGCACTGGAGACCGGCCGCGCGCGCACCCGCGATCGGCCGCGCGCGCACCCGCGATCGGCCGCGCGCGCACCCGCGATCGGCCGCGCGCGCAGCCGCGGACACACATGGACAAAACTTACCTGGAGCCTGGCTGGAGGTGAAGGACTGGACGTCTGGACCGAAGACCTCGCCTGGAAGACATCGCCGGAAGAGGACTGGAGTGGGAGCAGCAGCTCTTCTGACACGGTGAGTAAATTATCTCAAAGTGCTGTTTATGTATGGCCCTGTTCACACAGTATTTTGCAGGCAAAAAAAAATCTGCCTCAAAATTCCTTAAAGAATTTTGAGGCAGATTTTGACCTGCCCACACTATCTTGCCGCGTTTTTTTGCTGCGTTTTTTGCTTGCGGCGATTGAGGACAGCAGACAAAAAACGCAGCGAAAAATGCATTTTCTGCCTCCCATTGATTTCGATGGGAGGTCAGAGGCAGAACCGCGGCAAGAAAGGACGTGCTGCTTTTTCTTTTTTCCGCGACTGGCTCCCATTGATTTCAGATTAAATCAATGGGAGGCGGTTTTGGAAGTTGTTTGGTGCTGATTCTGACGCAGTGTCCGAGTCAATATCAAGGGCCAAAAACTCTGTGAACTGGGCCTTATTGTTAGGGCTTATTCAGACGAACGTGTAATACGTCCGTGCAACGTGTGTGATTTTCACGCGCCTCGCACGGTCCTATGTTACTCTATGGGGCTGTGCGGACTGTCAGTGATTTTCACGCAGCGTGTGTCCGTGTGTCCGCTGCGTAAAACTCATGACATGTCCGATATTTGTGCATTGTTCGCGCATCACGCACCCATTGAAGTCAATGGGTGCGTGAAAATCACGCCCAGCGCTTGCGCAGCAGTATAAACTATGAATGAAAACAGAAAAGCACCACGTGCTACAAACATACAAACAGTGTCATAATGATGGCGGCTGCGCGAAAATCACGCAGCCACGCATCATACGCTGCTGACACACGGAGCTGTTATGGACCTTTTGCATGCGCAAAACGCCACGTTTTTTGCGCGTGCAAAAAGCACATGCTTGTGTGAATCCGGCCTTAGGGTAGGAACACACTAGGCATGAACGCTGCGGATTTTATGCAACACATTTTATTGCGGATAATCCGCAGCGTATTACAGTCGCAGCAGAGGGGATGAGATATGAACAAATCTCATCCACACGCTGCAAAAATAATGGACCTGCAGTGTGGCTTTTGGCTTTTTAAGCCGCAGCGTGTCAATGTATTCTGTGGAATCGCTGCTCCTCTGTTGCGGAAATGCTGCGGTTCTGCCGCAAAAATCACAAATGAGAAAAAAAAAGGTACTTTTTTAAATTGATAAAAAGTCTAGACTTGCCCCGGCCGTTGTCCTGGTGACGCGATCCTCTATTCTTAGCGCAGCCCCGCCTCCTGTCATGACGTTTCATCCCATGTGACTGCTGCAGGTCACATGGTCTACAGCGTCATCCCAGGAGGCGGGGCTACGTTCAGAAGAGAGAGATGCGTCACCTAAACTACGGCCAGGGCAAGTCTAAACTTTTTTTCCCTGCAGGATTCCCGCAGCGGACACGCCTCACCAAACCTGCGCCACTGTTTGGTGCGGTTTTGCTGGCAGAATGCCCTGCGGCTACCGGGGCGGATAAGCTGTGTAGTTTTACTCTGCATATCCGCCTAGTGTGTCCCTTATGATGTCGCTCCTGGAGCTGCTGCCGCTCTCTAAATAGGCAGTTGGTCCAGTAGAATTTGGAATTATTTTTTTTTGTGAACCAGCTTAAAAAAATACAAAACTTTTGTGTTAGGGCCTGTTCACATCACTGTTCGCTTCCGCTCCGGGGTTCCGTCTGAGGTTTCTGTCGGGTGAACCCCGCAACGGAAAGTGAAAGTGACAGCACAGCTTCCGTTTCCATCACCATTAGCGCAGTCGACTACGCTATTGATTCCGTCCGAAAACCAGCCGGAATGGTGACAAACGGAAGAAGCTGTTCTGTCACTTTCACTTTCCGTTGCGGGGTTCACCCGACAGAAACCTCAGACGGAACGGAAGCGAACGGTGATGTGAACAGGCCCGAACACAAAAGTTTTGTATTTTTTTAAGCTGGTTCACACAAAAAAATAATTCCAAATTCTACTGGACCAACTGCCTATTTAGAGAGCGGCAGCAGCTCCAGGAGCGACATCATAAGGGACACACTAGGCGGATATGCTGAGTAAAACTACACAGCTTATCCGCCCCGGTAGCCGCAGGGAATTCTGCCAGCAAAACCGCACCAAATAGTGGCGCAGGTTTGGTGAGGCGCGTCCGCTGCGGGAATCCTGCAGGGAAAAAAAAGTTTAGACTTATCCCGGCCGTAGTCCTGGTGATGCATCTCTCTCTTCTGAACGTAGCCCCGCCTCCTGGGATGACGCTGTAGACCATGTGACCTGCAGCAGTCACATGGGATGAAACGTCATGACAGGAGGCGGGGCTGCGCTAAGAATAGAGGATCGCGTCACCAGGACTACGGCCGGGATAAGTCTAAACTTTTTTATAAATTTTAAAAAGTGCCTTTTTTTTTTTTCTCATTTGTGATTTTTGCGGCAGAACCGCAGCATTTCCGCAACAGAGGAGCGGCGATTCCACAGAATACATTGACATGCTGCGGCTTAAAAAGCCAAAAGCCACACTGCAGGTCCATTATTTTTGCAGCGTGTGGATGAGATTTGTTCATATCTCATCCACTCGGCTGTGACTGTAATACGCTGCGGATTATCCACAATAAAATGTGTTGCATAAAATCCGCAGCGTTCATGCCTAGTGTGTTCCTACCCTAAGGCCGGATTCACACGAGCGTGTGCTTTTTGCGCGCGCAAAAACGTGGCGTTTTGCGCTTGCAAAAGGTCCATAACCGCTCCGTGTGTCAGCAGCGTATGATGCGCGGCTGCGTGATTTTCGCGCAGCCGCCATCATTATGACACTCTGTTTGTATGTTTGTAGCACGCGGTGCTTTTCTGTTTTCATTCATAGTTTATACGGCTGCGGAAGTGCTGGCCGTGATTTTCACGCACCCATTGACTTCAATGGGTGCGTGATGCGCGAACAATGCACAAATATCGGACATGTCGTGAGTTTTACGCAGCGGACACACGGACACACGCTGCGTGAAAATCACTGACAGTCTGCACGGCCCCATAGAGTAACATAGGTCCGTGCGAGGCGCGTGAAAATCACAAGCGTTGCACGGACGTATTACACGATCGTCTGAATAAGCCCTAACAATAAGGCCCAGTTCACAGAGTTTTTGGGCCTTGATATTGACTCGGACGCTGCGTCAGAATCAGCACCAAACAACTTCCAAAACCGCCTCCCATTGATGTAATCTGAAATCAATGGGAGCCAGTCGCGGAAAAAAGAAAAAGCAGCACGTCCTTTCTTGCCGCGGTTCCGCCTCTGACTTCCCATCGAAATCAATGGGAGGCAGAAAATGCATTTTTCGCTGCGTTTTCTGTCTGCTGTCCTCAATCGCCGCAGGCAAAAAACGCGGCAAGATAGTGTGGGCAGGTCAAAATCTGCCTCAAAATTCGGTGCGCGGTTCCAGGCGGTCGCAGGTGCGCATGCGCGGGAGTTTGCGGGTGCGCGCGATCGGTCGCACGGGCGGTGGTGTTTGACGGCCCCCATGACGACCCCCATGCTACCCAGGGCCGCCATCAGGGGGGGTATTATGGGTACTGATGTGAGAGGCCCGGCCAAACCTAATTGAAAGGGGGGCCCGCAGCTCATGACATTCTTTTGGTGAAAAAAACGGGCCCCATTGCAGGGGCCTGTTTTTTTTCTACCAAAGGCAAGTCGCGGCAGTTTGCCGGGCCCCCCTTTCAATTAGGTTTGGCCGGGCCTCTCACATCAGTACCCCTAATACCCCCCCTGATGGCGGCCCTGGGTACCATGATATAGTGCTGGACGGAGTACCGTTAACAGGCGGTGCCACGGTAGGGGGGCCCCGAAAATTTAGCTGTAGGGGGCCCTGAAATTCCTGATGGCGGCCCTGTATGTATGTTGTCATGTATGTATGTATGTATAAATGTGCATGTATGTTTGCATGTATGTTGGCATGTATGTATATATGTGCATGTGTGTATGTATATTTGCATGTATATATTTGCATGTATGTATGTTTGCATGTATGTATGTTTGCATGAATGTATGTTTGTATGTATGTTTGCATGTATGTATGTTTGCATGAATGTATGTTTGCATGTATGTATGTTGTCATGTATGTATGTATGTTGTCATGTATGTATGTATGTATGTATAAATGTGCATGTATGTTTGCATGTATGTTGGAATGTATGTATATATGTGCATGTTTGTATGTATATTTGCATGTATATATTTGCATGTATGTATGTATGTATGTATGTATGTATGTTTGGATGTGTGTATGTTTGCATGTATGTATGTTGTCATGTATGTATCTATGTATGTATGTTGGCATGTATATATATATATGTGCATGTGTGTATGTATATTTGCATGTATATATTTGCATGTATGTATGTTTGCATGAATGTATGTTTGTATGTATGTTTGCATTTATGTATGTTTGCATTTATGTATGTTTGCATGTATGTATGTATGTATGTATGTATGTATGTTTGCATGTATGTATGTATGTATGTATGTTGTCATGTATGTATGTATATATGTGCATGTATGTTTGCATGTATGTTGGCATGTATGTATATATGTGCATGTTTGTATGTATATTTGCATGTATATATTTGCATGTATGTATGTTTGCATGAATGTATGTTTGCATGTATGTATGTATGTATGTATGTATGTTGTCATGTATGTATGTTGCCATGTATGTATGTATATATGTGCATGTATGTTTGCATGTATGTTGGCATGTATGTATATATGTGCATGTTTGTATGTATATTTGCATGTATATATTTGCATGTATGTATGTATGTATGTTTGCATGTATGTATGTATGTTGTCATGTATGTTTGCATGTTTTTATTTTTGCATGTATGTTTGCATGTATGTTTATATATATGTGCATGTATGTAATTATGTTTGCATGTATTTATGTTTGCATGTATATTTGTGCATGCTTGTATATATGTATGTATGTATGTATCTTTGCATGTTTGTTTGTATGTATGTATGTATGTATGTTTTCATGTGTGTGTGTGTGTGTGTATGCATGTATGTATGATAGTTTGCATGTATGTATGTATATATGTGTGTATGTTTGCATGTATATATGTGCATGCTTGTATGTTTGTATATATGTATGTATGTATGTTTGTATATATGTATGTATGTATGTATGTTTGCATGTATGTTTGTTTGTTTGTATATATGTCTGTATGGCCATGTATGATACTGTCTGCTGGCGCCCTGTATCTAAGTCAACTTTGCGGCAGGCTTCTATACATGGTATAACAGTCAGTATCACACATTAAACTGAATCTAAGCCTACGACATGTTTTATTTCAATTTTTTTTTTTTTTACAGGTTTGGTGTTTGGACTACGTCGGTTTCGAGGACTACTTCGATGACGGTTTTTTTTTCTACAATAAAATGGTTAATGAGGGTTGTGTTGGGGGTGCTTTATTTCAATAAAATATTTTATCTATATCTTTGTCTTTTCAAATTTTATTACTACCACTTTAGTAATGGCCGCTGTCTGAGTGACAATATCCATTACTAAGGCGAGGCTTAGTGTTAGCCGGTGCAGAGGCTAACATTAACCACCATTATTACCCCGGTACCCACCACCACCAGGGGTGCCGGGAAGAGCCAGGTACGATCCAGTACCCGACCATCTGTTGTGATGGTCGGGCTCTGGGGCGGCCGCAGGCTGGTATTATGAGGCTGGGAAGGGCCAAAAACAGTGGACCTTCCCACCCTTGTAATGCTAGGCTGCTGCTGCTGTGTTGTATCTGGCTGGTTATAAAAGTGGGGGGGACCCCACGTCATTTTTTTAAATTATTTATTTATTTATTTTTATTTTTTAAAAAGACATGGGGTTCCACCCAATTTATCATAACCAGCCACATACAACACAGTATTATTAGCCTGGGAATGGACAAAACCAGTGGCCCTTCCCACCCATGTAATGCCAGACTGCTGCGGCCTTGTATATGGCTGGTTATTAAAAATGTGGGGGACCCAACGTCTATTGTTAAATTTGTTAAATTCAAAAAAAAAAAACGACGTGGGGTCCCCCCCATTTTTATAACCAGCACAATACAACACAGCAGCAGCAGCCTAGCATTACAAGGGTGGGAAGGTCCACTGTTTTTGGCCCTTCCCAGCCTCATAATACCAGCCTACGGCCGCCCCAGTACCCGACCATCACAACAGATGGTCGGGTACTGGATCGTACCAAGCTCTTCCCGGCACCCCTGGTGGTGGTGGGTACCGGGGTAATAATGGGTGGTTAGTGCTAGCCTCTGCACCGGCTAACACTAAGTACCGCCATAATAATGGACGCTGTCAATCAGCCAACTGCCATTATCTAGGCACTAATAAAGTTTAAAAAAAAACACAAAGACAATTCTTTTTTATTGAAATAAGAAATCCCCAACAAAACCCTCGTTAACCATTTTATTAAAATTTGAAAAAACGTAGATCTACGCAGTAGTCCAACGAATCGAAGATGTAGTCCAATCGGTACATCAAAATCTGCAACAACATAAAAAAACAGTTATCAATGTGAACAATACCAATACTTCTACTCACCTACACACATATATACACGCACACACAAGCAAACAAACAACCATACACAAACACACACATATACACAAACACACACATATACACACATATAAACAAACACACCCATATATACACAAACACACACACACACACACACACATAAACACACACCCATATACACACATATACACAAACACACACATATACAAAAACACAAACATATACACAAATACACCCATATATGCACACACATATACACAAACACATATACACAAACACACCCATATATACACAAACACACACATAAACACACCCATATACACACATATACACAAACACACACATATACAAAAACACACACACAAACATCTACACACAAACATATACACATACACCCATATATACACACACATATACACAAACACACCCATATATACACAAACACACATAAACACACATATACACAAACACACATATAAAAACAAAAACAGACAAAGACACATACCCAAACACACACACTGTTTCTTTTAAATTCTGCTGGGGAACCCGCTCGATCCACTATATAAGGCTACGCTATAGTGCAGCATTTAAAAGAAACAGGATCCTGACCTGTCCATAGAGTTTAAGGCAGCACAGAGTATTTCAGGAGATGAGCGTGCAGATTCAGTGCTGCTGTGAACTCTGCTCTTACCATTACGTAGCTCTCAGTCTGTTACCTCTCCTCCACTCCTGTCCTCAAGAACACCTTCACATGATTGGCAAGTCACCACGTAATGGTAAGAGCAGAGTTCACAGCAGCACAGAGTATTTCAGGAGATGAGCGTGCGGATCTTGTGCGGGGTGGTGACTTGCCAATCATGTGAAGGTGTTATTGAGGACAGGAGTGGAGGAGAGGTAACAGACTGAGCTACGTAATGGTAAGAGCAGAGTTCACAACAGCACAGAATCTGCACGCTCCTCTCCTGAAATATTCTGTGCTGCTGTGAACTCTGCTCTTACCATTACGTAGCTCTCAGTCTGTTACCTCTCCTCCACTCCTGTCCTCAAGAACACCTTCACATGATTGGCAAGTCACCACTGCGCACAAGATCCGCACGCTCATCTCCTGAAATACTCTGTGCTGCTGTGAACTCTGCTCTTACCGTTACGTGGTGACTTGCCAATCATGAAGGTGTTATTGAGGACAGTAGTGGAGGAGAGGTAACAGACTGAGAGCTACGTAATGGTAAGAGCAGTGTTCACAGCAGCACTGAATCTGCACGCTCATCTCCTGAAATACTCTGTGCTGCCTTAAACTCTGTGGACAGGTCAGGATCCTGTTTCTTTTAAATGCTGCACTGTAGCGCAGCCTTATATAGTGGATCGAGCGGGTTCCCTAGCAGCATTTAAAAGAAACAGGATCCTGACCTGTCCACAGAGTTTAAGGCAGCACAGAGTATTTCAGGAGATGAGCACGGCCGGTCACAGGCAGCCGGTCGTTTTTCCAAGCCGTGCTCCCATTATGCACACGACCGTAAAAACACCCGTTATTGCGGGTCGTAATTACGACCCGCAATAACGGGCTCATAGACTTCTGTTACCCACGGGTACCTTCCCGTTTTCTCACGGGAAGGTGCCCGTGCCGTTAAAAAAATAGAACATGTTCTATTTTTCTATTTTACGGGCCGTGCTGCTATAAAATTTAGGGTATGTTCACACGACAGCGTCCGTAACAGCTGAAATTACGGGGATGTTTCCGCCTGAAAACATCCCCGGAATTTCAGCCGTAACGGCATGTGCAGGCGCTTGAACGCCGCGACCATTACGGACGTAATTGGCGCTGCTATTAATTGGAGTCAATGAATAACGGCTCCAATTACGGCCAAAGAAGTGACAGGTCACTTCTTTGACGCGGGCGTCTATTTACGCGCCGTCATTTGACAGCGGCGCGTAAATATATGCCTCGTGTGAACAGACAAACGTCTGCCCATTGCTTTCAATGGGCAGATGTTTGTCAGCGCTATCGAGGCGCTATTTTCGGGCGTAATTCGGGGCAAAAAATCCCGAATTACATCCGTAATTAGTGCGTGTGAACACAGGGTATGTTCACACGCACTAATTACGGACGTAATTCGGGCGTTTTTGCCCCGAATTACGTCCAAAAATAGCGCCTCGATAGCGCTGACAAACATCTGCCCATTGAAAGCAATGGGCAGACGTTTGTCTGTTCACACGAGGCGTAATTTACGCGCCGCTGTCAAATGACGGCGCGTAAATAGACGCCCGCGTCAAAGAAGTGACCTGTCACTTCTTTGGCCGTAATTGGAGCCGTTATTCATTGAGTCCAATGAATAGCAGCGCCAATTACGTCCGTAATGGACGCGGCGTTCAAGCGCCTGCATATGCCGTAACGGCTGAAATTACGGGGATGTTTTCAGGCGGAAACATCCCCGTAATTTCAGCCGTAACGGACGCTGTCGTGTGAACATACCCTTATAATGACAGCACGGCTCGTAAAAGCGGCCGGCTGCCCGTGGCCGGCCGTGCTCGTAATTACGAGTCGTAATTACGAGCACGACCCGTAAAATAAAAAAATAGAACATGTTCTATCTTTTTAACGACACGGGCACCTTCCCGTGAGAAAACGGGAAGGTACCCGTGGCTAACAGAAGTCTATGGGCCCGCTATTTCGGGTCGTAATTACGACCCTTAATAACGGGTGTTTTTACGGTCGTGTGCATGAGGCCCCGTAATGACGGGTGGCTACATGTGTGCACCCGTCATTACGGCAGCGTTGCTAGGCGACGTCAGTAAATAGTCACTCTTCAGGGTGCTGAAAGAGTTAACTGATCGGCAGTAACTGTTTCAGCACCCTGGACAGTGACTACCGATCACAATATAGAGTACCTGTAAAAAAAAAAAGACGTTCATACTTACCGGGAACTCCCTGCTTCCTCCAGTCCGGTCTCCTGGCCGTTGCCTTGGTGGCGCGTCCCTCGCGACATCCGGCCCGACATTCCTTGATGACGATGCAGCCCATGTGAGCGCTGCAGCCAATCACAGGCTGCCGCGTCAGAAAAGAAGGTCGGACTGGAGGAAGAAGAGGGACTCGTCCGCAAGACAACGACCAGGTACGTATGAAATGCTTTTTATTTTATTTTTAATCAGCAGCCTCTTTTCTCTATCAGTGATTGATAGAGATAAGTGGCTGCCGATTTGTATAATATTTTTGACCGGGTTCGGTCAAAACGGGTTCGGCCGAACCCGGTGAAGTTCGGATTCGCTGCGAACCAAACTTTTCCGGAAGTTCGGACCGAAACCGGGTTCGGTTGTCCCGGTTCGCTCATCTCTATATGTATATATACATATATATACATATACATATTGTGACAGGCCACGTGGAGAGGTTGTGGATGGGGTCTATATTTCCCCAAGATTTCCGTCTTGTGCTATCTGAAAACAACCAGGGAGTAAATTCAGCAGAGAATGTGATTCTCCCTCTGCAATAGGTTTTATCTAAAACCTGGAAAAGGGCCTGGTTGTTGGAGTGGGGAGAGATGGGTGGGTCCCCACTCCATCCACACAGTCCTGGTCTTGGGCTGTCTAGCTATTAATCAGGGGTCAGGTGTGATAGCCCTTTAAAAAGGCTGCAGTTCAGTCACACTCTCTCTCAGCCTTGGGAGAGGAGCTTGTGAGAGCAAAACAGACTGCATTCATAACAGGTTGTATGGTCTGCATGGTTTATGGTGCAGGCATTAGGCCTGCACTGTTAGTTAGGATACCTGACTGTATAGTTTGTGCCGGACAGGCATAGAGTTTTCTTTTTGTTTGTTTTCTTTTTATTTACGTACAACCTGTAAATAGAACTGGCTGAGGCCAGTAGTACCACATCTTTGCTGTGCGGACTGAAATTTACTGGTGTGTTTGATACCGAGTGCCCGTCTACCCCAGGAGACAAATGTCCTGCTACCTAATCCCTTTACAATATATATATATTATAAAAATATATAAACTTTTTCAAAGGTGTACATAGCCTTTAAATTGTTCTTTATTGAGAAGAAAAAAAACAAGAAATACGGAGCATATCAACCACAGTGTACAGTGTACAGTTCCCAAGTCACAAGTACACATCAAAATAAACAGTATACAGAGGGACATGTAATATGTTCAAGTGTTAAAATTTTACAATACTTTATCTGAGAAAAGGAAAAAGGTAAAAATAAAACAAGAGAAAACAGTTAAACGGAACCCAACAAATGGTAGGTGTAATGTCCGTGGCTGCGGGCTGTCAGCTCCAATCCCCTCGTGACAGCCGCAGCCACGAGTCAGCCGGAGACGCCAGCGCTCGCATCCACTCACCTCAGCCGAATCCTGTAGGGTGCGCGCACACCGGACCTTTTGATGAACTTTGACCCGTGAGTACCCTGGACTATAAGAGGTACCCTGCTTCTATGCCTGAGCATTGTTGATGTTTCCTAGTTTGTCTATGTGATGGCCTCCTAGAGTATTTCCTGTACCTGTACCTGTTCCAGTTCCTGTTCCTGTTCCTTGCATTTCATACCATCCTGGTCTAGCACTGTGCTGTGCCAAAGTTGTGTCGTGCTGTATCCACGTCTGACCTGCTTCACCTCGCCTGACGTCTACCTGCTACCTAGTCCCAGCCGAGCCTGCCCTGCTGCTGTCTGAGCTGCCCCAGGTACCTACACGAATTTTAGACTTTTACCTGCTCCCTGTTGGCCAGCTGCCTTACCACCAAGGCGGTATGGCCCAGTGGGTCCACAGACCCTTCGTGACAGTAGGCTAGGGAAATATTAAGATGATATAAGCTATGCCTATTAGATAAAATAGCAAAATAGGAAACAATTTAGCAATGTGCAAGAGACAAGTAACTTTACAACAATTTAATATTATGTTTATGGAGAAAAAGGCGAACATGGGTTAAGTTTGTCCATGATGCCCATTGGGCATGATGCCCTTTGGACTTAGCAAAAAAATGTACATGCCTTAGCAATGTGATAACAAGAAGCAATAAGGATATGACCTACAGGTCATCTAAACTCCAGTGGACTATCAACTTGTTGAATATCTTACAGGGCCAGTTATGGTATAGGTTGAGGTACGGTACCCATTAGATCTGATATTTTCCAAAAAGGGTATACTGATTTGCATGACCACCACAGGTGAAAAAGAGTGCCAATCTCTTCAACAGAGAGGTGAGAACTATGAAGATATATGCTGCAGCTTTTAAGGGGTGAGTTACTAGCGGAATGTTACCTTTCTAGCACCTTCCAAATTATTTACACACTTAGAGATTTTGCTGCAATATTTGAAACCTCCATCTAAGTCTCAATAGGAAAAGATTATTCAAGATCAGATTCTCATTTTAACATGTATCCCAACTTGATCTGGGATCTATGGGCAGCAAGGGATAAATAGGCCATATATAATCCCTTAAAATGCGTTCAAAGTGTATCTAGAAATTTCTGAATTAGAGATGGGGATAAAGAACCAAAAAAGGAGGTTTAGACTTTATAAAATGTTGAATTTGCAAATACTTGTAAAAGTGGTTCTTGGGGACACCATAGTGTTGTTGCAAATATAAGCATTACCATAAACCTGTCAACAAATCAGTGAAGCTAAGCAACCTAATGAAAGTCAGGAAGACAAATCAAGGTTGGGAATCCAGTTAGATAGGTACCTTTTTGGGAGATTTCTCAGAAAACATTGATAAACATAATCGTGAACAGCCTTAGCCCATATGTAACCTAGATGTCCAGTTGTAGGCAAGGATTCTCTGGGAAGGGGTAACCCCAACACCACCCCTATTAAGGCTGACCTAAGATTATGGGAAGGGACATAAAAAATATTCAATTTGCTTCCATCTAGCATTGGAATCTGAGTCCCAACATTGTTTCACAGCAGCTAAAGAAGAAGCACTTCCAAACCACCCCTCGAAGCATGCATGTAAAAAGCATATAGATATATATATATATATATATATACTACAGTTCAAAAGTTTAGGGTCACTTAGAAATCTCCTTATTTTTGAAAGAAAAACACAGTTTTTTTTCAATGAAGATAACATTAAATTAATCAGAAATACACTCTATACATTGTTAATGTGGTAAATGACTATTCTAGCTGCAAATGTCTGGTTTTTAATGCAATATCTACATAGGTGTATAGAGGCCCATTTCCAGCAACCATCACTCCAGTGTTCTAATGGTACATTGTGTGTTAGAAGGCTAATGGATGATTAGAAAACACTTGAAAACCCTTGTGCAATTATGTTAGCACTGCTGTAAACAGTTTTGCTGTTTAGAGGAGCTATAAAACTGACCTTCCTTTGAGCTAGTTGAGAATCTGGAGCATTACATTTGTGGGTTCTATTAAACTCTCCAAATGGCTAGAAAAAGAGAGCTTTCATGTGAAACTCGACAGTCTATTCTTGTTCTTAGAAATGAAGGCTATTCCATGCGAGAAATTGCCAAGAAACTGAAGATTTCCTACAACGGTGTGTACTACTCCCTTCAGAGGACAGCACAAGCAGGCTCTAACCAGAGTAGAAAGAGAAGTGGGAGGCCCCGCTGCACAACTGAGCAACAAGATAAGTACATTAGAGTCTCTAGTTTGAGAAATAGACACCTCACAGGTCGTCAACTGGCAGCTTCATTAAATAGTACCGGCAAAACGTCAGTGTCAACGTCTACAGTGAAGAGGCGACTCCGGGATGCTGGCCTTCAGAGCAGAGTGGCAAAGAATTGCCATATCTGAGATTGGCTAATAAAAGGAAAAGATTAATATGGGCAAAAGCACACAGACATTGGACAGGCGAAGATTGGAAAAAAGTGTTATGGACAGACGAATCGAAGTTTGAGGTGTTTGGATCACACAGAAGAACATTTGTGAGACGCAGAACAACTGAAAAGATGCTGGAAGAGTGCCTGTCGCCATCTGTCAAGCATAGTGGAGGTAATGTGATGGTCTGGGGTTGCTTTGGTGCTGGTAAAGTGGGAGATTTGTATAAGGTAAAAGGGATTTTGAATAAGGAAGGCTATCACTCCATTTTGCAACGCCATGCCATACCCTGTGGACAGCACTTGATTGGAGCCAATTTCATCCTACAACAGGACAATGACCCAAAGCACACCTCCAAATTATGCAAGAACTATTTAGGGAAGAAGCAGGTAGCTGGTATTCTATCTGTAATGAAGTGGCCAGCGCAGTCACCAGATCACAACCCCATAGAGCTGTTGTGGGAGCAGCTTGACAGTATGGTACGCAAGAAGTGCCCATCAAGCCAATCCAACTTGTGGCAGGGTCTTCTGGAAGCATGGGGTGAAATTTCTCCTGATTACCTCAGCAAATTAACAGCTAGAATGCCAAAGGTCTGCAATGCTGTAATTGCTGCAAATAGAGCATTCTTTGACGAAAGCAAAGTTTGAAGGAGAAAATTATTATTTCAAATAAAAATCATTATTTCTAACCTTGTCAATGTCTTGACTATATTTTCTAGTCATTTTGCAACTCATTTGATAAATATAAGTGTGAGTTTTCATGGAAAACACAAAATTGTCTGGGTGACCCCAAACTTTTGAACGGTAGTGTGTGTGTATATATATATACTATCACACATATATATGTATGTGTATGTATATATATATATGAAGAAATGATCGCAGCACTCCAATAGGTTGATGTCAAACAAAAATGTGGTTTATTGTTCCATGTTTCAAAGGATAAGCTACGTTTCAGTCCTCTCACAGGACATTTTTCAAGCTTGAAGAAGGTCCTGTGAGGGGACTGAAACGTAACTTATCTTTTGAAACATGGAACAATAAACCCCATTTTGGTTTGACATCAACCTATTGTAGTGCTGCGATCATTTCTTCACATGTCTATAGGACCGTTTTGGATTAAGGTCAGGTTCGCATAGCACCAACCTATACAGTCATGAAGTTCTGCTGCATATATACCTACAGACTCCTGGCTGGCTCGCCAATGTAAAAGGGGGTGGTGTATTAGCGGGGTTCATTTGCTCGTGTCACCCACTATTACTACCTCCTTTATATCAGGGTCACTAGGGTTATGACTAGTTCCCCTACCTTTTTCCTGTATTAACATTAGTCTAATTGATTTTGCTACTAATTAAGGGAATACGATTGTAAGTAAATAAAGTTAATATTTATTAATACAAACAGTAATCACACTTAGAATAAAATAAAAATACACCAAACACAGTAAATAATCACAGTATACTATCAGTGTATCCCAATACACATAATAACGTAATATGTACTGAATACTCTGACACTATACGTGGTACAGTATATCACAAGTATCACAATCCTAATCTATACCACCACCCACTTACCTAAACATACATGGACGTTATGTTACAATACACTACACACTCACTATTTCTGTCCTGCTACCTCCTAAACATAACTGTCCCTGTACACTAAGGGAGAACAATGGGAAGGGTTAAACAGGGATAAACCAGGGGATGTGAACAGGGGATGTGCAGGTCAGCAAGGGTTACTCAGGGGCAGCAAGGGTTAACTAGGGACTCAGGGGTAGTTAGAGTTAACTAAGAGGCAGCAAGGGTTAACTAGGGACTCAGGGGCATAAAGGGTTTTCTCAGGGGCAGCAAGGGTTAACTAGAGACTGAAAGAGGAGACGGGAAGAGAGAGGGTTAAGTGTAGCTTTGGCTACACTTGATACTTAGTGTGTTGTTGAGACATGAGGCAGAGGACAGGAGGCAGGAGACAGGAGCTGGAACAGGAGGCAGGTTGTTCGTGGACTGGTGCCCAGCTGGAGATGTGAGCCGGCATTGGTGGAGGGAGGCAGGCAGGCCCCAGCATGAGCAGTGCCCAGTTCCATTGGTGGTGTGGGAAGCCGGACCCAACTGAGGTGAGCTGGACATTGGTGGAGTGGTGGGGGCAGGTCCCAGCTATTGAGCGTACCGACGTAGGGCTATTTAAACCCTGCTGGTACGCTCATAGCAGGGGGAGTGGCACTCACCCTGGCTAACATGGGTCGGTGCGGTGATATGAATTCACCGGCCGACCCATGAGTGCGCAAGCTTTAAAATGGAGACAGGAGAGCAAAGCAGTATCACCTGTCTCCATCGCTTCCAAGCAAAGCAGGACAATAACTAATTATCCTGCTTTGTTGTGAAGCCGTTGTTCATGACCAGGGCTGTGTCTCTACAGCCCTGGCTCATGAGACATTACATTATAGTAGGACACATTACTGAAAGCGTCAAGTGCAACTTTCACTCTAGGAAGAGAAGTGACAGGGGACGCTACTATCAAGATTGCGTCATCTGCGTGTAACCCAATTTTATGGCTAAAATGCCTTATATGCAGGCCTTTTATAGAAATATATTGTTAAAGATCCATTCAGGTGGTTTAACCCTTTGTGCTCACTGCTAGAGAAGGACATTATTTTGTAATTCATTTTTAATTGCATAGTATTGCCAAAATTGAAATATATAATAAACGGCCAAAAATGCTAAAACAAATTGTTCTTCATTAATATTTATTTAAAAGAATTACCCCTTTTGTGACAGTAGCTTTCCTTTAACTGAGGCAAGTGAAGCTTGCTTTTTTTTAATAATAATCTTTTTGTTTTTTTGTGACCTCCTGGATGAGAAGTCGATGCGCTCTTGGGGAAGTTTTGGTAGGCTGGCTACTCATAGGAAGGTTCTTCAATGTACCAAGCTTTCTCCACATGTGGATATTGTCTCTCACTGTGGTTTGCTGGAGTCCCAGTGTCTTAGCAATGGCTTTGTAACGCTTTCCAGACTGGTAGATTTCAATGAATTTGTTTGGCATCGGTATTTGAATCTCTTTAGAACATGGCATCATGTGAGGCTTTTTGGGACCCTCTAGCCTGCCTCACATTGCCAGACAGGTTCTATTTAAGTGATGTTTAGATTTAACATGTCTGACAGTAATCATGACTGGATGTGGCTAGTGAAATTGTACCCAATTGTCAATTGAATTTGGTTATCTGGTTCATTTAGTAGCTAAGGGGGTAAGTACTTTTTCTCATAGGGCCAGGTAGGGCTGAATAGCATTTTTACTTCAATAAATTAAATAATCTATTAAAAACAATATTTTCTGTCTAATTGGGTTATCTTTGTCTAATATTTACCCCTTAATTACCAGGCCATTTTGTGCATTAATGACTAAGGATTATTTTTTGTTTTTTCACTGTTGCATTCTAAGAGTTGTAACTTTTTTTTTATTCCGTCGACATAGCCGTATATGTGCTTGTTTTTTTGCGGGACAAGTTGTATTTTTCAATTGTGTCATTTTTGGGTGCATATAATATATTGATTAACTTTTATTAACTTTAATTTAGGAAAGAATTGAAAATAAACGGCTATTCCTGCATTGTTTTTCACGTTATAAATTTACGCCATTTACTATGCAGCATAAATAACATGTTACCTTTTATTCTATGGGTTGGCACGATTATGGGGATACCAAATATGTAGAGGTTTTATGTTTTCCTACGTTTGCAAAAAAATATTACTTGTTTTTGCATCGCCGCATTTTAAGAGCCGTAACTTTTTTTTTTTCGGTCGATGTAGCCATATGTGGTCTTGTTTTTTTGCAGGTCAAGGTGTTTTCATTAGTAGTATTTTGGGGTACATGGGACTTATTGATTAACTTTTATTTTATTTTTTATGGTGGGAATGGGAGAAAAAAAGGAATTCTGCCATTGTTTTTTGTGTTTTTTAATTAATGTGTTAACTTTATTGTTTGAGTTGTTACGATTGCGGTGATGCCATATATGTGTATGTGTTGTTGTTGTTGTGTTTTACACTTCTACTAAATAAAACTACTTTTTGGGGAAAAAAGTGGTTTTATTTTATTTTTACTGTAATCTTTTTTTTTTTTCATAAACTTTTAATTAACTGTTTCCAATTTTTTTTTTTGTCCCACTAGGGGACTTCACCATTCGATCTGCTGATCGCTTATATAATGCTTTGGTATACTTAGTATACCAAAGCATTATTGCCTGTCAGTGTAGCTAAGGTTTGTTCTTAAACAGTATTCTCTGAATATTGTTTAAGAACGAACCGCTGGCCTCCTTACCAGGGCTTCAAAACCGTTCTGAGATAAGAATGCCAAGTTTACTGGAGACAGACGTGATATTGTAGACAACATAAAGCTGGTACATAGAATGATGTGTTTTTAGTATGCATTTTTTGTGTAGCCAATAACTTGTAAGGTGGTTTGATGTCAGTTAGTCAGAAAAGACCTTTAAAGGCCAATGTAATAGTCAATCTTTAGATCTTCTATTTAACTCTTGAGAAGATCTCCATGGCCAATTCTTTCTTATGTTTTACTTCTCTCTCTCTTTTAAACTTTTTATTGTAACCTTACTTCTTATAGACCAGCCTATCCAAAATACCATGCATCAGATGGAAAATGTGCATAGAAAGTTACCTCAACATTGCAAAAAGTTGAAAAAAGCATAGGTAGCTACTATGAAATTTAATCTTTAATAATTACCTCTAAAATCGGGTGTATAAACTCAAGTACAAACAAAAATTATAAATGATTTGCGGAGACCTCCAGTATACAATTGTGTACAATTACTGGAGGAACCCCTTAAATATCCACTTTTCCTGTGTGTGAGTGACATGGATCTGCTTGCTGCGGATCTGTGACCTCCTGCCGCCCCTGATGCAATGTTTAACGTGTTGTACTCTCTTTACTGGTATAGAGCCCGGTAATATCGTGGTCTGTGACACTATCTTGCCTGTCATCTCTGTCTAATTTCGTATAACTTACATTTAATTAGAGATGGGCAGAACGCCTAAACTTTTCGATTGATCCAGGATCCAACATGGCGTCGGTGCACTCAGACATGTTGTGCGCATGCGCCGATTATGACACACTTGTGTGTGACCTTTACTCTCAGCCATACGTTCACGCATGCGCAGTTGCGCCTCGTGGACGCCGCCATTGCGGTTTTATGATCTGACATCCCCAGGTGATATCCTTTTTAGATTTTATATTATCTTGATTACACGATTGTTCTCACATGTGCCTACATTGTAATATACACATATTGGATGTATTTTGCTGTCTGTGTATTCTGTAACACGCTTGCATTATTATATTTTGTACACATGCATACTGACATATCACTAATGGAGATATTTTGCACATTTTGTGTATACATTTTTGTCTATACCTATATTTGTACTTGATTGTCGTTATTAATTTGTTAATCAGTGTGCTGATTTATACCACGGTTGTTTCACTTGTCATTTGCTTGAGAAAGGCTCTAGTGGATAGAGCTGAAACGTCGCACTTGGGGCCAATAAAGTACCCTTTTTTTCACTTCATCTATGGTGTGCTGCCTATTTTTGTATTTCTGTGGATATTGAGAGCTTGGTCGGTTCTCTGGGATTTGCACCCATCTTTTCTCATTCACCGGTGCTGCTGGATTTTGCTTTTTTGTCTGTACTGAAGACCTACCAGCTTGCACGGTATTTACCCTACGTTTTTTACGTGGTTTACGCTTTTTTACTATCTATCTTCGTTTTTATCATGAATGGTGCTGATGGTACTGTATTGCCCGAGGTTTTTGCATATACAGATGCGGATGTCGAGCGGATATTGCTGGGTCTCAGTGGTGATGTTGGCTACCTTACCACCCCGTCTTCAACTGATTTGAAAAGAAAACTGGAGAATGAGTCCAAAAGGGCTGTTACGTTACAACTACATATGTCTACCCTTGGGGAGTATTACAAATACAAAAGAATACCGAGAGGAATGCAATCTAATCTCAGACCTAACTTATTTACACAAAATGAGTTTTTTTGCAGTCGTTTTAAACAAATTTCCAACAAATTTGCACTGGACATTATTTTATTAAATTTGGAATTTTTGCAACAAGAAATACGAGTGGTTCAGGAGAATATGCAAGAGGTTGATGTTGCGCTGAAGGCGGCTCTGGATAATCAAGAATATGAAAAATTCTCTGAGAATTTAGTTGCACAAGTCCAAAGATTGAAATCCGAACAGGAAGATATAAAGAGAAGGAAATGGAACAGAGATGCAGACGATTACCAGAAGGGGAAGGTGTATAACTGGCAGAGAGATGACTACAGAGATGCACCTGTGTCCAAGGAGAATCGGAGACGTAGGAGATCATGGATACCCAGCAAGGGGGCGACGGAGAATTCCTTTCCTTTTTTAGGGGAGACCCCGGACTCTTCCATACCGGCAGGAAGCGTACCAGGAGAGGGGGCAGAAGGCACGGTTGGCGGTCTAAACCAGAGAGTGAACAGGCCCAGACAACAGATGAGGAGGGGTCCAATGGAGTTGAGGAAACGATAATTGTTAATATATCCTCCAAGGTATTGACCGATGCTCAATCTTCTCTTCTTAATAAGGGTCTGTCATTTTGTCCTGCTACATGTACTGATTGGTTCTCTATTGAAAAAGATCTGTTTTTTTTGTTTTTTTAGATCCATTAAGTTAAAGTGGTGGTTCTCTGAGAAACTCTTTGATATGCCTACTAGGAGCTCTGAATTAAATCTCAAACAGGTTGGTCTATCTAAAGGGAGTAATTTTACACCTTCATTGAGTATGCCGGCCATTGAGGCATTTATTACTGCAGTTAAAAATGATATTGAAACTATCAAAACAGGTCCCAACCTTAGCAATAGGCATACACATCCCAATTTGACCACAGCAGAGTTTAAGGCACTCAATGAGTTAACTAGAGACACTGGTATCACAATCAAACCAGCTGATAAGGGTGGTGCGGTTGTGATTATGGACACCACTTTGTATTTAAAAGAGATACGGAGACAGTTAAATGATTCGGCTGTCTATAGACGGATCCCACAAGATCCCAAGTTTGAATTTAGTAGGGAGATCAGGGGAATACTGGATAAGGCAAAACTGGGAGGGATTATTGATGAGGGTTTGAGTGAGTATTTGACCATTGAACATCCTAGGACTCCGGTCCTATATATCCTTCCTAAAATTCACAAAACCCTAATTAATCCCCCGGGCCGTCCCATTGTGTCCAGCACGGACTCTATTTTTTGTCATGTTGCCATATTTCTTGACAAAATTCTAAGACCCTATGCTATAGGTGCCAGCTCTTACATTAGGGACACGTCCGATTTTTTGAATAAATTACAGGAAGTTTCTATATCGAGCGATAAAAACATTATCCTTGCCTCTTTTGATGTTACAAGTCTGTACACCGTTATTGACCATGCTAGAGGCCTGAAGGCTGTAGAAGAGTTTTTACAACCATCTGATTTCTCCCCTGAGTGTCGTTTGTTTCTCATACAGTTGCTTAACATGATATTGCGATGTAACTATTTCCTGTTTGGGGATGATTTCTTTTTACAACTGTGTGGTACTGCTATGGGGTCGAACATTGCCCCTACATACGCCAATATTTATATGCGTACTTTGGAGGAGGTGTTCGTCTATGTGTCCCACCACTTTGACCATGTTGTGAAGTGGTGGCGATACATCGATGACATTTTCTTAATTTGGACCGGAGACCTCACCATGTTGACAGATTTCCATAATTTTCTAAACACCATTGATGAGGGTGTCAAGTTCACGCTGGTACATTCCGAGTCAGAAATACAATTTTTAGATGTACTGGTCAGGATTAGCGGTAATCAGTTTAGCACTGAGCTCTTTGTAAAACCTACCGACTGCAATAACTTGCTTCTTTTCTCTAGTAGTCATCCACGCAGGATGGTGGAAAGCCTACCTGTCAGCCAACTTATGCGTGTTAAGAGAGTGGTTAGCGATACAGACAGTTCCGATAAAACACTGGACCTGATAATGGATCGCTTTAAGAGACGTGGGTACCCGACGAGACTCCTTGATAAACACAGGGCTAAAGTAGATAAAATGGACAGGGTGAAATTATTAGAATCCAAGGGTGTACCAACGGACCAAGGACGCATTCCCTTTGTCTCGACTTACACAGAAAGGAGCAATGATATTGCTGATGTCATTAAACGACATTGGTCCATGTTAGGTAATTGCCTTCCTCGTGTGAAGGAATTTGCCAAACCCCCACTTTTCTCATATCGGAGACCCCCGAGTCTAAAGAATAGGCTCGTGAAAGCGGATATTGGTCCCATTAGCACCAAGAAACAGACGTTTCTGGCTACACCCAAGTTAGGATGTTATCCGTGTTTGTGTTGTGTGAATTGTCCCCTTATATCTAAGGGACCAATTTTCGTACATCCTAGTACGGGCAAACCATTCCACATTAGACATTATTTGACATGTAACAGCGATTTTGTTATCTATGTACTTCAGTGTCCATGTAAACTTTTATATGTAGGTGAGACCACCTTGGACCTGAAGACCAGACTCAATCAACATAGGTATACCATTAGGAAGAGGAGGTTGGATCTTCCGGTATCCAAACACTTTATTGATTTAGGGCATACTGAACAGCAATTACGTTTCTCCATTTTAGATCGTATCCCGTTACCCAGAAGGGGTGGGGATAGGACAAAGCTTCTTAAACTTAGAGAATTGCAATGGATAGGAAGATTGAACACCTTAAAACCTATGGGTCTAAATGTAGATTTTGCGCTGGGTGGACTTATGTAGATCTTGTTCCCATTGGGTCTCAGCAATGGTACACTCTGACTTTCCGTTCTGTATATTTGACCTGTGAATTGAATTTCTATTCTTGAATATGCACTAATTTTACTTTTTCTATTCTAGATGAAGATGCATCTTATGGGATATCACTTCTGTGGATCGATTGGATCATTTGCATTGATTTTATGTATGGCTGATAATCCTGGTTTTATGCTTTATGGCACTGTCTTCCCATGCATTCTATGTTTAAAATTGATCTGTGGTGACGTTAGGCAGATAAGTGTTCTATGTTGCTATGACCCATTGCTGGTATGAGGCTCTCCAGTTACGCCAATCACACACGTCTTACGACGCTAGTGGGGAGGCTTTTGACTGTACTTTGTCATGTGTACGTTATGTTTACATGATAGGGTGCTTTTCCTGTGTGTGAGTGACATGGATCTGCTTGCTGCGGATCTGTGACCTCCTGCCGCCCCTGATGCAATGTTTAACGTGTTGTACTCTCTTTACTGGTATAGAGCCCGGTAATATCGTGGTCTGTGACACTATCTTGCCTGTCATCTCTGTCTAATTTAGTATAACTTACATTTAATTAGAGATGGGCAGAACGCCTAAACTTTTCGATTGATCCAGGATCCAACATGGCGTCGGTGCACTCAGACATGTTGTGCGCATGCGCCGATTATGACACACTTGTGTGTGACCTTTACCCTCAGCCATACGTTCACGCATGCGCAGTTGCGCCTCGTGGATGCCGCCATTGCGGTTTTATGATCTGACATCCCCAGGTGATATCCTTTTTAGATTTTATATTATCTTGATTACACGATTGTTCTCACATGTGCCTACATTGTAATATACACATATTGGATGTATTTTGCTGTCTGTGTATTCTGTAACACGCTTGTATTATTATATTTTGTACACATGCATACTGACATATCACTAATGGAGATATTTTGCACATTTTGTGTATACATTTTTGTCTATACCTATATTTGTACTTGATTGTCGTTATTAATTTGTTAATCAGTGTGCTGATTTATACCACGGTTGTTTCACTTGTCATTTGCTTGAGAAAGGCTCTAGTGGATAGAGCTGAAACGTCGCACTTGGGGCCAATAAAGTACCCTTTTTTTCACTTCATCTATGGTGTGCTGCCTATTTTTGTATTTCTTTAAATATCCACTAGCTATAAAACAATAGTGTGCACAGCAAAGAGATCAAATGCATAAGAAATTTGTCAGAATCAGCACACCATAAGTTAATGTTTACTGAAAAAATGGGTGGATCTTACCAGATTCAAAGTTGGCTGTCTGTGCTCAAAGTGTTTTGATGAAGGAAATGCATATATGGAAAGTGAAGTCAGTCACTCCTCCTGGAGCAGAATCCCCGGCCAGAGTGTCGCCAACGAGTGTGGCACTATCTACAGAGGGCACTGTGGCAGTATCTGCAGTGGGTTCATGTGGCACTATCAACAGGGGTTGTGTGGCACTATCAACAGAGGGCACTGTGGCTCTATCTACAGTGGGTTTGTGGCACTATCTACATGGGGCACTATGGCATTATCCACAGGAAACAGTGTGTGGTAATATCTACAGTGAGTAGTTTATGGCACTATCTACTGGGGGCAGTGTGGAGCACCATCTACAAGGGGCACTGAGTGTGGCACTATCTACGCAGGTTTTTATGCTACCAGTAGTGGTCAGCACATATTGCCTAGCACTAGTGACATCACCTGCCTGTATACAACCAGATAATCAGAGAGAGCTACTGGTCACCATAGTAGTTGTCTGCCAAACTAGTGGAGAAATATTTGTTAATTTATTTGTTTGCAAAAATTCTGGGAAGAAAGCCGCGTCCATCAGTCACACCCACCTGATAAGTCAAGCCCCCATAAGACACACCCACCAAGGAAGACACACCCTTAGTATCCCTGGAAAAAATGTTCAAATGTTAGCAACTATGAAATATATTCTACTATAAAAATACAATTAGTAAATGAAAGTGAAAAGATCAAGTGGTGACTATTAAATAAATGGAGAACATAACTCTAGTGGCATGGAGTGATCCTTGCCTCATTCAGTTGGCTATTCTGCAGAAAATGAAAGAACAGGAATCCTCTAAATAAAAATTTTATGGCCTTCTGTTATTAAACTGACCCCAATGTAAACTGACAAATGTGCTCTTTTTACTGCACATTCTTCATCGATTCCATTTGATTATTAATAGCAAAGGCAGTAAATATAAAATTGAGCATAATAAGCATATTTTATTTTACAAATCTCATGCATGTTATTGAAAATACTGGGGCAGATTTATTACTCAAAATGCATCACATGTGCCACATTTATAAAGTGTTTTAGACACTTTTTGCAAGTCAACTGACAAGGGGGCATAGCTCAGTGGAAAAGGAACATGAAAACATGTGGGCTCAAATAAAATAAAAAATAATAAGCCAACCAAGTGGTGGCATAAAGTTACACAGAAGTGTCTAAAGATGTGCTAAATTTATCATCCAGCATGAACCACTGTTATACATTTGGTGCATCTAGTCTAAGGGTATGTTCACACGGCGGGGGTCCGTAACGGCTGAAATTACGGGGATGTTTCAGCCTGAAAACATCCCCGTAATTTCAGCCGTTCCGGCATGTGCAGGCGCTTGAACGCCGCGTCAAATACGGCCGTAATTAGCGCTGCTATTCATTGGAGTCAATGAATAGCGGCTCCATTTACGGCCAAAGAAGTGACAGGTCACTTCTTCTACGCGGGCGTCTATTTACGCGCCGTCATTTGACAGCGGCGCGTAAATATACGCCTCGTGTGAACAGACAAACGTCTGCCCATTACTTTCAATGGGCAGATGTTTGTCAGCGCTATTGAGGCGCTATTTTCAGACGTAATTCGGGGCAAAAACGCCCGAATTACGTCCGTAAATAGGCCGTGTGAACATACCCTAATTCTTAGCTGTCTAATTAAAAGACAGTATTAGTAAATCTACCCCATTATCTCTTTTAACCCCTACCCACACCTCGACGTAATAGCACGTCGTGGTGCAGGGGGTGATGTTTGGAGCGGGCTCACCTGTTGAAACTGTTGAGCCAGCTGACAACCGGGACTAATGGCCAGGAACAGCGATCGCACTTTTCCTGGCCGTTTAACCCCTTAGATGCTGCGATCAATCACGATAGCTCATCGGTGCTCCCACAATGCAATCGAGGGGTGCTAATGGTTGTGATGGCAGCTTTTAGTGTTTTATTAAAAAATATTTTATTTATTTGTGTGTTTGTGTTTTACTTTTATTTTTGAACGTTTTCTTGCCTATGGGGGCTGCCATTTTTTTGTCATCTCTGTATGTGTCTATTAACGACACATACAGACATGGAATACGGCACATACAGCCCCATAGTGAATGCGAACGGGACCCGTTCCATTCACTATGCTGTACGCCGTCTGTGTGGGAACGGTGCATGCGCCGCTCCCACACAGTCCAAATGGAAGGTCTTCGGCCGAGTGACGTCCGGCGCCATTTTCTTGTGGACCGGAAGCCGCGGCCGGACAGTAAGATTACTACTTCCGGTCGCGGCTTCCCAGACTTGTGTTCTAATGCAAGCACTTGGAGCGGAGGGAGCAGACGGAGCGGACGGACCGGAGGGAGCGGCGGCGGCAGGAGCAGGTAAGTTATTTCTGTGTATGTACGTGTTTTAGTGTGTGATTACTACTGTATGTAAACCTACTACACTGTGTGTTCGCTCAAAAAATGGTGACACACAGTGTAGGAGGTTTGACCGTTCAATCCCCTCCTTTCTCCTGGCACTAGCCAGGATAAGGAAGGGGGGATTCTGTGAGCTCACTAGAGCGAGTGTGTTTTCTCAAATTTTGCAGCATAAAGCAATGTGGTTGCTTTACCACATGCCAATGCTGCAATTTTGGGAATTGTTCCATCTAGTGACCAGCACTGGGAAATGTTATAAATTAGAACCTAATTTATAATATTTCCTGACTCGTGAAAAAATTAAAAAAATTAGAACAATGTTTAATCATTTATACACTAAGTGTTTAACAAAAAAAAAAAATAGATAAATAAAAGGCTCCCCAGGACTGCCTTTTTTCAACTCCTGTTAAGCCCTGCCTCTAGCAGGGCTTAACAGGCTATTGAAGTGAATGGGAATTATGGAAACAGATTAGCACTGCAAACTATGCTGTTTCCGGAACAGGTATGTTGTTTCTGTAATTCCCACTTGCTTCTAAGGCAGTTATGGAAACAGCATAGCTCATCGAGGTTAATTGTTTCCATACTCTCGACCACCTCGTCAGACAGTCTGAATAAATTTAGCGGTCTGATCTGGGGTCTGAATTTATTTAGGGGTCTGGTTTGGGGTCTGAATTTATTTAGGGGTGTGGTCTAGGGTCTCTTAACTAATGTAGTGTTCTGGTCTTGGGTCTGATTCATTTAGGGGTCTGGTCTGGAATCTGAATGAATTTAGGGTCTGGTCTGGGTTCTAGTGTGGGGTCTCAATTTTTTGGATCTGATCTAGGATCTCTGTTATTTAAGGGTCTAGTTTGGGGTTCTGGAGTATTTTAGAGCTCTCGTCTGGGATCTGAATTAACGTAGGACTCTGGTCTGGGGTCTGAATTAATTTAGGGGTCTGGTTTGGGGTATGCATTTTTTTAGAGGTCTGGTCTGAAATTATTTAGGGGTCTGGGGTCTGAACTTATTTAGGGGTCTGGTCTGGTGTCTGAAATAAATTAGCGGTCTGGTCTAAGGACTTTATTCATTTAGGGGATATGGTCTGGGGTCTGATTTAGTTAAGGGGTCTGATCTGGGGTCTTTTTAATTTAGAAGTCTTGTCAGGTGTCTGTTTAATTTAGGGTTCTGGTCTTGGGTCTTATTTAATTTAGGGGCCTGGTCTGGGTCTATTATCCTTTATAGGTAAATTGCCTAACCCGCCATTCCAGACTGACAGTCTTTTATTGGTGCAAGCTAGTGTAATGACATTATCATGCCTCATGGGTATGGGGACAGTCGAGGTTTAGGGGTCCTTAAAATATGTGCTATTATTTCCGAGCAGCCATATTATTAGGGGCACTACCTGTGGCATTATTTTAGGGGCGCTATATTTTTGGAGACACTATTGGAATACTATTTTAAAAATAAACAGGTACAATATTATTGTAGCAGCAGCAGCATGACAGATTATTGAATGTAGTAGTAGTAGTAGTAGTAGTGGTAGCAGCATGGCACAGTATTGGATGTAAATGCAGGCAAATACTGGGACAGCAGCAGCTATGGTATTTGGAGTAGCAGCCTAGCTCTGTTTAATGCAGTGAGACTGTTAAAGCAGTAGCAGGAGTAGTTTGTGTTGTTAGACAGTGCAAAGATGAGTAGGAGACAATGACATATGGGCGGCAAACTCTAGATGAGTGTTGGCCTGAAGTCTTTATGGTGGTCTGGGCTGGATGGAGAAAAAAAGGTAACAACTCTAATCAAAGAACATGTCACTTGTGAGTTACTGAATATCACTGTTTATTGTGCCTTTGACTATGTCGAATCAGTACTGTAGATGCTGTGTGGTCTGCAGTAAAATAATGGGTGGTACCATTCTGGTTAATGAAACAACTAGCTGTAGTTTCACATGATACAAACTATCAGTATTACACAGCAGGGGGCACACTGACTTCATAACTGATCTATTTACTGATCTTTGTTTGGTACCACATTTATTAATTGCGCTTAGTTCTGGTACCATATCTATGAGCTGAGATCAGTTCTGGTACAGTTTTTAGGAACTGAGCTTGGATCAGATACAGTATTTATGTACTGAGCATGATTCTGGTACCATATTTATTTATAGGACTGGTATTATATTTATTTACGGAGCTTAGTTCTTATACCGTATTCACGTAATGTGTTCAGCTTTACTAACGTATTTATTTACTGTGCTTAGTTCTGTTATTGCATTTATGAATTGAGCTTGGTTATGATAGAGTATTTATGTAATGAACTTAGTTCTGTTACCGTATTTATGAGTTGAGATTGGATCTGTACCGTATTTATTTACTGTGCTTAGTTATTGTATTGTATTTATGAATTAATGTCACGCCTGTGGGGTATGTGGAGCCACTAGACCGCTCTGCCATGGCAGAGAAGCAGCTGGCCAGATGATAGTCAATAACAGTCACAGTGCAGGAGTACTTGGAGGGCTATGAAGGCAGAAGCTTTGGAGTAGCAGATAATACTCGACGTGGCAGATGGCCTCAGACGTGATAGATGAGACCAGATGTGGCAGATGACCTCAGATGTGACAGATGACCACAGATGTGGCAGACGACCACGAACATGGGTAGATACAACAATACACAGGTAAGGAGTGAAAGGGCAGAGCCCTTTTTAAAGTCCAAGGTATTAACTGGATTGGTGGGACACTTTTACTAGGTGCACGCGCTGGCCCTTTAATGCCGGGAGTGAGCGTGCGCATGCACCCTACGGGAACGAGCAACAGAGAGAGGCAGTACCTGCCGGCATCTCCGAGGAAGAGGAGGAGAATGACGGCATAGCGGTGAGTTAAGATGGCGGCTGCCATGGGAAGCCGGGTAGCGGCGAACGGTGGCCGCCATTGCTACAATAAAGCTTAGTTCTGGTACTGTATTCATTAATTAAGCTTAGTTCTGGTACCATATGTATTATTTAAGCTTGATTTCTATACAGTATTTATGTATTTTACTTAGTTCTGATATCGTATTTATGAATTGAGCTTGGTTCTGAAACCATATTTTTTAATTCATCTTACTTATTTTACAGTATTTATGAACTGAGCTTGGATCTGATACAGCATTTATGAATTGTGCTGGATTCTGGTACCATATTTATTTACCGAGCTTAGTTCTGGTTTAAGTTTTATTTACTGGACTGAGTTCTGGTGTTGTATTTATTTATTGAGCTTAGGTCTAGTACCATATTTATTTACTAATCTTAGTTCTGGTACCGTATTTACAATTTTACTGGACTTAGTTCTAGCACAGTATTTATTTACTGTGCTTGGTTCTGGTACTGTAATTATGAACTGAAAGTTCTTATGGAAAAAAATTAGGTAGTCTTTTCCCAATTTTCCCATAGTCCCACCATCTTCTAGTGAACACTCTAATGGATGGTGCACGTCTATGATTCTGAATGTGCACATATAGGTCTATAATGGATAAATGTAACAAAGAGAGTGTGGGTAGGTAGTAATGTAATGTAATTTATCTGCAGGTAATACACTGCAGATTTTACGCAGAATAAGATACAAATTTGTATTAGGATGTTGTATTAGTTCTATACACTTGTATTAAACAGATCTCAACAACATGTAAACATACAAGTTATATAATTAAAAATGTACTTAAAATAGATTTTGTGATATCAATCAGCTTATGTGTAAAAAAAAACACAACAACAAAAACCTCTCCCTTAAGAACAATAAAGGGGAGATCTTCCATCAGGATGAGTACCCTCTAAATTAGAGTTGGATTTAAAATGAGATCTTCAGATGTGTCTGGCAACCACTTATCTCAATGTCTCTACTGACATTTATATGCACACTCTATGCCTGTGCATCAGCATTTATCTTATTTCTATAGCTACCTCTAGACCTATTCACAGCAAACTAAAATGTACAGTAAATGGCATGAGAACATTAAAAAAGAAAGCTACCTAATTTACATAAATGCGCTTAAGGAAATATATTATAAAGCAACGCAAATAACAAAGTGTCAGATTCTCTTTAAATAGATTTAAACTGAGCGGCACACCATTTAGTAATATTGTAAAGCATTAGTGCAAGTTACTGTAAGATTTTTTTGAAGCAATGTATTTTGTACAATTTTAAAGTCATTGTATAAGAGTTTTTAAAAATAACATTCATCACCTTCAAAGTCATAGGAAATAATTTCACTGTGAAATATTTCTTGCATGTAACAAAAACTAAATGTCAGATTCATGACATTTTTCTTGTGAGTAGTTGATTACTTGCAGTAACTTCTGCTAAATAGAAAGGTTTTACAAGTCTCCCTTGTATCAACAGAAAAATACAAAGTTTGTCTTCAGTAAAACTTTGCTTATAGATTGTGGCCGGAAAGCTTCCACTATGTTTTCAGAAATAAAACAGTTGTACTTAAAGGCTCTGACGATATATTCACACAAAACATTTTTTGTTGATGCTTGTGACAAGAAACTTGATGTTATAGCTCAAATATAAAGTAAATGCTTAAAATGCTAACAATTATTTAATTTGGCCTATAAGGTAAGGAAGTACACATTTGTATTTATCAATACCTATACCAGACTGTGAAGACTACTAGTATATCCAGAAAATGAAACACACATAGCACAAGTCATGTACCATGACAATATAAAATAAACTTTATTGAAATATACATAACACATTGGCCATCAAAATATAAAAACAATATAGCACACAGTTAAAAAGGAGAGTATGGAGGAGCTGCGTGAATAATCCAATATATATGCTACCATACTATAAACATCCTGTGATGTGGTAACAAATGCAGATATCTATAGAAAAGATAATCATATAGATCAAGTATTTGGACAACAGAAGCACATAAATATATTTAGCACCTGACAGAAGAGCACACAATTGTGCATGCATATAAAAGTATACAGCTAGAGCTCCAAGTTGCACCCAAAACAAAGACCATGCTTTATAAATAAAGGATATCGCACAAACCCATGGACTGCATGATAGGAAGCACACAGGAACACTCCACACTGACCGCCCCCGACGCACGTTTCGCCGTCAGCTTTCTCAAGGGGTACTGACTGATGGGATAGTGGTTGTTTTAAATATAAAATGCAGAGGGAGGGGACTACACGAATAGCCAAACACTAAGCAGTGTTCACAGCATATGGAGATCTGCAATCACAGATCAAATTACACCTACCATGCTGCAGGCACCATTAGGCTATGTTCACACAGGGCACTTTGCAGGAGGAACATCCGCCTCAAAATTCTGTTTGGAAGTCCGAGGCAGATATTCCTCTCCCTGCACGCCGATTTACGCTGCAATTCTCGCGCCGCTCTGCGCCCGCGGCCATTGAGCGCCGCGGGCAAAAAACAGCGCGAGACACGCTTTCTCTGCCTCCCTTTGCAGGCGATATGGATACATTGGCTCATTTGTCCAGTTATAGCGGAGGTGCTTTATGATGCCCAAATTGTGCCCGTTCCCGCTTTCTTCTGCGTGCTATTATCATATGTGGGCTTAGTGTATGCATGGGAATGTCATTTCATGTATACATTGCTATACATTTATACCCTTTTTTTGTATATGTTTGGTATTTTGGGATGTTCTCAGCTTTCTCAAGGGGTAGGTATTGGTACTGGTACACGTACCTTATCCATATTTCTCTCTCTTACTGACACATGTTTATATGAATTTACATATTGTTATTATTGTATTTCTTGTATGATATCATGTTTACTACATGCACATATTATGTATACACTTTTAGTGTACCAACTTTATATATTTGTATATTTTTACTACTTTATATACACTAATTAATTAACATATTTATATACCTAAGTCTATACACGTTATCACTTTTTATATATCATGCATGAATCTATATATATTGTTTCATGTTTCTTATCCATTATATTATATCCACGTATACTCACTACACATTTTTTTGAATATATATATATATATATATATATATATATATTTTTTGCACATGTATGGATTTTAATTGTATACATGTGTTCAGTTATATTTATTAGATCACTTACATTTTGATGACTTTCAGTCATGATGCATTGATTATTTTTATGGTCTCTAACACGCTCATATTGAGTCGCATCATTTTCATATTTTTATATAGGTTTTCATATTTTTGTTATTTATACAATACATTATATAATGATTCATATTGAATATGTTTATATTTCTGCATGTTTAATAATGGCTATATATTTTTCAGGTGCAGTCCCTTTTTTTACTCCTTCACATAATCTAACTATTTTATTTATTTATTTTCCTCACTTCTTTTCACTATCACGAGCACGTGTGTTCACTCACCTCTCCTCACTCCCCTTGCACTTTATTTACACTATTTACTATTATTTGTTTATATGGGGGTACATTGTATATTTATATATGTCAAAAAATTATTTTTTTTTTTTTTTTTTTTTTTTTTTACGATGGTATTTATTGTAAAATAAAGTGGAATTTTTAATTGTATGGTGCTATTTACAGTGATGTACTAATATGTGTAGAATATTGATATTGTTGTGTATTTATGTATGCATGTATATTCATTCACGTCTATGTATATGGGATTTTTATGTGCGTGCTCCAGCTGTCCAGTGATAATGTCTCAACTACCTTGTGAGATACCCAGGTACTCGGGAGTACCGACTAATGTATTAACTATGCTTTCACTATTTATATGTTTTCCCGGGGTAGATTGTTTTAGTGCTATATACGGCACTCCTGGTCAGTACATGACCTTTATCTCGTGTTTGGGTTTCTGGCTTAACTGCCAGGCTCTTAAATGGCCACTAACCCTTCCCTGTATAATGCCAGCCCCTCCCTTTAGTCTTTTTGCAGTGTGCATGCGCAGTTTGTAGTTTAAGTCCATGGCACAGTTTCCGACATCCGGATCAGTGCCGGTGCGCATGTGCCAAGCAGGTATGATGGCGTCCGCAGAGACGAATGTGGCTTCCGTCGTCCGTGCACATTGAGGCTGTATTCGCACAGAGTATTTTGGCGAGTTCTTTTGACGCGGAAACCGCGTCGCAAGACTCGGCAAAAACGGCCCGAAAATGCCTCCCATTGATTTCAATGGGAGGCGTCGGGGTCTTTTTCCCGCGAGCAGTAAAACTGCCTCGCGGGAAGTGGAAGCGACATGCCCTATCCTCGGGCGCTTCCGCCTCTGACCTCCCATTGACTTCAATGGGAGGCAGAGAAAGCGTGTCTCGCGCTGTTTTTTGCCCGCGGCGCTCAATGGCCGCGGGCGCAGAGCGGCGCGAGAATTGCAGCGTAAATCGGCGTGCAGGGAGAGGAATATCTGCCTCGGACTTCCAAACAGAATTTTGAGGCGGATGTTCCTCCTGCAAAGTGCCCTGTGTGAACATAGCCTAATGGTGCCTGCAGCATGGTAGGTGTAATTTGATCTGTGATTGCAGATCTCCATATGCTGTGAACACTGCTTAGTGTTTGGCTATTCGTGTAGTCCCCTCCCTCTGCATTTTATATTTAAAACAACCACTATCCCATCAGTCAGTACCCCTTGAGAAAGCTGACGGCGAAACGTGCGTCGGGGGCGGTCAGTGTGGAGTGTTCCTGTGTGCTTCCTATCATGCAGTCCATGGGTTTGTGCGATATCCTTTATTTATAAAGCATGGTCTTTGTTTTGGGTGCAACTTGGAGCTCTAGCTGTATACTTTTATATGCATGCACAATTGTGTGCTCTTCTGTCAGGTGCTAAATATATTTATGTGCTTCTGTTGTCCAAATACTTGATCTATATGATTATCTTTTCTATAGATATCTGCATTTGTTACCACATCACAGGATGTTTATAGTATGGTAGCATATATATTGGATTATTCACGCAGCTCCTCCATACTCTCCTTTTTAACTGTGTGCTATATTGTTTTTATATTTTGATGGCCAATGTGTTATGTATATTTCAATAAAGTTTATTTTATATTGTCATGGTACATGACTTGTGCTATGTGTGTTTCATTTTCTGGATATACTAGTAGTCTTCACAGTCTGGTATAGGTATTGATATTTGCTTTATGATTTGTGTGGACGCATTATTGTTTGGCGTATGCCAATGGTCTATACTCGTATAGGTATTCACATTTGTATTTACTCTAAACGTCTGCAGTGAGATGATGTCTAGCACCATTCTAGTTTGTTCTGGTCATAATGGGAGTTGCTTCTTTAACATGCGTTAACCTTAGTTGGCAATTGGTTTTGAATTGCAGGCATCAGAAGCGCCAATAAGTGAATCTGTTGTTAAAAATTTTAATCATCCTTTCGGGGTGCAATCAGGGGATTCCCTGTCCATATCCCTCTGAGGGCGTTTTAATGTTCAAATTGCAAATTCTCTTAGATTACATCACCAGGTTTAACCCTGAGACAAATTTTATAGTGACATAGTGGGTTTATGCTCCTGTCCACAGACATGTCAGGAGAGCTGACAGCTTCTCTAACTCTTTCCCGACATCCGCCGTATATATACGGTGGAGGACGAGAGAGAAAGTATGGAGCGGGCTCACAAGCTAAGCCCGCTCTATAAGTTGAGCGTGTCAGCTGTATGAAACAGCCAACACTGCAATGCAATGAGCAAAATCCCACACGTTTAACCCCTTAGATACCGAGGTCAATAGCGACAATGGCATCTAAGACGTCAGAAACAGAGGATGACCCACTCTGAGGTCCCATCGGCCCTGTGCATCTCGATTGTGGAGTGCCAATGGTTATCATGGCAGCCTGGGTGCCTAATGAGGGCCATCAGATCTGCGATCTTTGTACTCCTATTAAGCCCTGACAGAGGAAGGGCTTAATAGAAGCCTGTAAAAATCACTATATAACTCGATACATTAGTATTGCAGTATATCGTGCAAGTGAACCTACGATTGCTGGTTTAACTCCTAGGGGGACTAATAAAAAAAAGTAAAATACTGTTAAATAATGTTGTATATATATTTATAATAAATGGAAAAAAAAACCTGAAATTAACATAACTGGTATCAGCGCGTCCATAAAAGCCAGAACTATTACAATATAACAATACAATACAGTTATTTAACCCGCACGGTGAATGCAATCTGAAAAAAAACATTCATCCCCTTTCCGACATCCACCGTATATATACGGTGCACGCCGGGTGGGGGATTATGGGGCAGTCTCACGAGTGAGTCGGCTGCCGGCACATCTGGGTAATGAGCGGGATCCCGCTCGAGCGCGATCCCGCTTGTTTAACCCGTAAAATGCCACGGTCAATAGCGACCGCATCATTTAAATGACTAAAAACAGGGGGGCGCCCTGTAACGTTCCAACGCTGCCCCCGCCCCCCCGCGCGGCGAGACTGGAGGGTGCCGTTGATTGGCATGGCAGGGCTTCATAGGAGACTGTCAGAATCACGATATACTGCAATACATTAGTATTGCAGTATGTCGTGCAAGCGATCTAACGATCGCTAACTCCCCTAGGTGGACAAGTAAAAAAGTAAAAAACAGTAAAATAAAGGTTTTTTAATTAATAAAAAAAAAAATTCAATCAAAAGTTCAAAAAAACCCCCTTTTCCCATTTTCCTCTCAAACACAATGTAAAAAAAAATAAAAAGCTAACATAACAGGCATCGACGCATCCGTAAAAGTCTGAACTATTACAATATATCATTATTTAGTCCGCACAGTGAACGCCGTAAAAAATAAAAAAATATCAGAATTGCTGCTTTTTATCACTTCATTTCCCACAAAAAAATGAAATAAAAAGTGATCAAAAAGTCCAATGTTCCCCAATATAAACTACAGCTCGTAAAGAAAAAAGATGTGGTTATAACCAAACCATACCTAACAAACCCAAAATTGCAATACAATATAGCACGGTGCCATTCCTGATAAAGATTATAGAAAAAAGAAAAAAGAAAAAATGATCCAGGAATATAAATAGGCACTCTTGGGTTAAGTAAAATTAAATATAGTATTTTATTTTATTTTAGAATCCAGATAATACCAGCAAAATAAATTTTTACAACAACAAAAGTGTATATTTTCATAAAAAGAACCTCCTGGCCAGGAAAAGAGACATACAATGGCACCCTTAATACATTGGAGATATTACCAAATGATTATACAGCGTACTATTTATATACAGAACCGTTTTGAAAAGATAGAAAATTCCAAACGAAAAACCGCTGGGTAGTGTTCACACTTGCGGTTTTCAACCATATCTGTTATTTAAATCGCAAAATAGCCAGAGTTCCTATCAGGAGTAACTGGTAATGATGTTTTTTGAAAAGAGTCTTTTTATACGCATATAACTCCAAAGATAGGAAGGTTGCCCCTTGTATTAAGGGGATGTGGTTTACAGCGTGCTTTTTCCTCTCTTAAGTGGATCCTTAATTCTAAGGAAGTCTTTTCACAGACCCTTGGGGTCAAATGTGTAACCCTCGTGATCTTGAGCTTTAATGCAAGGCACTCTTATAATTTGTATAGGGTTTTTACCTTAAAAATCCAGCGAGTGCCGAGAAGCCGGTTGTAGGGGTAGTCAGCCCAAAGATGGAAAATAGTAGATCTCCACAGAAGCAAGGTTCGTCTGTATGGCCACACATTCAATTCAAAGCCTCCAAATCTCTACCATCACATCAAATGACGATCTCCTCCCTTGATCCATGCGGGTATTTCGCCACTGCACTCAGAGAGACACGGACCTGAGAGGACAGGATCACATGCCGGCATCAAGGTGGATTAGGTACACTTCGAGAGACACAGACCCGACAGGGCAGGATCGCACGCTAGCAACCAGGTGAGTTAAAATTCCAGAGTAGGTTTCCTTCCACGTGGTATCTCCAACATTGGACAGGGATTCTCAGGGCAAGGCTTGGACGTCACTACCGGCCCTGTTAATTGGAACAGCTGACGCGTTTCATCCCTGAACGGGATTTCTTCAGAGCAGTTTGACAGGTGCTGCCAAACACAGTGTATTTATAGTGTCCCAAATTCATTCATTGGTTCTGTGGTCATAGACATAATGTTTCATGGGGATAATTAGAAGAGACGTTATGGATAGTGCATATCGATCTTTTATAAGATAAAACAATCAATTTTGATAGCAAGTATAAATATTTTTACAATCAAACAGGCAATTCATATATCCACTAAGTCGTGTTGAAAGGATATATTCGGTATTTTTATGGAGAAGGCAATCAGTGGTGCATCTCTATATGGTCATGACAGAAATAATAATTAAATCAGAGTCTTCCACAAGAGTATAACAACTACTTGGGTCTAATAATCAGAATTAATTTATCCATGAATATAGTCCGCTACTAATATCTGGATTCTATAGTTGGATTATTGAAAAATAAAATAAAAAATGTTTCCCCAACATAGAGTCCTTTGCTACACCGTTTACACTATTAAGCTATATCATACGCTATTTTAAATTAGCAAAATTAATTAGTACTTTGAAGCTAAATATATAATCTGTTTAATTTTATAGCTATCTATACATACATACATATGGAGTTCAAAAAATACTTCAGGGGAAGCAGGGAGAGAGGACCAAAACCTATTAAGGTATTAGGACCTGGGTCCCCACTATCCCCAAAAGAAATAAACTATCAAAATTCAATAGAATAATTTTATCACTAAGTCTCATAATCATATGTATGTATATAACTGTTGCACATAGGGGGGGCCGCCATGAAACTCCAAATGGAGGCAGGGAGAGGGATCAAATGTCCAAAAAGGGGCAATGGGTCCCTAATTTCCACCACCCACAAAGAGCTAAGGACAACTCGTACTCCTGCGAAAGAAAATTGCAAGAGATGGATAATATATTCATTTATTTTATTTATTTATCCAATTGATTCAATATTTCATGCCCGAAAGAACATTACTCATGCTCATTCTGCAAGAAGTAAATTACTGATATGTAGCAAATGGGATATCCAAATCAGAGGCATATTATTAGAGTTAATATCAAATTCCAAGGAAAGAATATATCCAATCCATACATTAGCCCTTTTTGATCCAAGGATTTATTTATCCAGTGCTGGGTAACTCAGAAAGTACAGGAAATTGAGAAGGGAATGTAACACTGGACGACAATAGGGTCTCATGTACGTTTTATCAAGGAGGAAAAGGAACAAGCAGAGACCAATACCAACGCAGAGGATGTGGTCATCCTAATGGGAGTCCATTGGCTCCCATTTGTTTAAATCTTAGAGGAACATGTTAAATTTTATTTCATTATTTAGTCCCCTAGGGTTCAAGGTTCCTAATGTGTAAATCCACATGGTTTCTTTTTGAAGGAGTGTTCGGTTAAGATCACCCCCCCTTCTATCTTGAAATAGCTGATAAATCCCCATAAATTTTAAGCCAGTTGGTGATTGGGCATGATATGTTTTAAAATGTGCAGCTAGAGGATTTGTTATTTCACCTTTGGTAATGTCCCGAATGTGTTCGCTGATGCGAATATGTAATTCTCGCTTCGTTTTGCCAATATATTGTTTCCCGCATGGGCAGACAATGGAATAAACGACCATGGTCGAACGGCAATTAATAAAGTTATAAACTTTAAATTCCCTTTTGTGTTCACTGTCAAGAAAAGTGTCAGATTTTAATACATACTTACAACATCTACAAGAGCCACACATGAACATTCCTTTTGGACGTTTCTGTAACCACTTCTCATTACCTGGGGTCCTTCTCTTAAACTCAGAGCTTACCAACATATTCCTCAGCGTGGGGGCCCTTTTGGGGACCATACTCGGTACATTCCCCACTATTGAGTTAATTCTTTTATCCAAAGTCAAATGTGGCCAGTTTTTTATCATCAAATTCCTAAGTATATCCCAATGGGACCCATATCTCGAAATGAATCTGACTCTATTGTCACTATTATCTTTTTTACCTCTCTTGAGGATTTCCTCTCTATTCTGTCTGGATGCCCTATTGTATCCTTTCTTGATCAATTTTTTGGAGTAACCCCTATTTTCAAAACGGGAAGACAGATCTTGTGCTTCACTTTTGAAGTCCCTAAAATCAGTACAGTTGCGGCGAATTCGAAGAAATTCGCTTATCGGGATCCCCTTAATTTGAGAGGGAAAGTGATGGCTACTTGCTGCCAATAGGGTATTGCCTGATGTTGGTTTCCGATATGTAGTCGTTTTTAATCTGTTTCCCTCCCTATGAATATTAAGATCAAGAAAGCTAATATGATCTTCACTGTGAGTATAGGTCAGAAGGATATTTAAGTTGTTAACATTTAAGTCTCTAATAAAGCTATCCAACAAATCCAGTGGTCCCCTCCAAACTAGGAGAACATCATCCATGTATCTCAGCCAAGCGGAGGCGCATTTTCTGAAAAGGGGGTGTGGGTATACTATAAATTCTTCCCACCATCCCAAATGTAAACAAGCATATGATGGTGCGCAAGAGGATCCCATGGCTGTTCCACGGGTCTGCCGATAGAATTTGCCATCAAAAGAGAAACAATTATAATTCAAGACGAATTCCAACATTTCAATAATAAATTCATTTTGGTGAGCCCAGTCCCCTCCTCTCCTCTCCAGAAAATGCGCGACCGCTTTGAGGCCAATGTCATGTGGGATGGAAGTATACAATGACTCCACATCCAATCCTACCAGGATGACATCCTCCTCCAGGGTCAATTTATCAATTTTATTTAAGAGGTCCCCTGTGTCCAACACAAAGGATGGAAGTGTGTGAACAAAGGGTTTCAATTTTTCGTCTATGTATTTCCCAAGGTGATCTGTTGGGCCATCACACCCCGAAATAATTGGTCTACCCGGGGGTGTATTCCTATTTTTGTGCACCTTAGGAAGCACATATATGGTAGGCATGCGAGGTTCCCTTACCTCCAAATATTGGAACTCATTTTTATTAATTAGGCCACCATCCAATGCGAAAGTCAGTTTTCTATTCAAGGTCCCCATTATATGATCCGATGGGTTATCTTTCAAAAGAGAATATGTATCCGTTTCCAATTGTCTTTTAATCTCACCGACATAGTCCTCCTCCCTGAGTAGGACAACATTTCCACCCTTATCACTGGGCTTGATAACAATATTCTCAATATTCTGCAATTCCTTCAGGGCTTTTCGTTCCTTTTCAGTTAAGTTGTCCTCACACAGGAAGGAGGACCAGTCGATGACACTTATGTCCTTAAGCATGGCCTCCAAAAAAGCATGTGTATATCTATTGGAGTGTATGCTTGGCATGGTACTGCTTTTTTTACGCAAACCCGTATACTCCGGGATAATATCAGAAAAATCCTCTTCAGGGATATCTGTATTTTCCAATATGTTACCTTCCCTCCATAATTCATTTAAATCTCCCAAGGTATTCAGATCAGACATTTCTAAATTAGAAATCAATCCAAATTCCATTATTTCTCTCTGCGACTGTGATAGAATATTCTCATTTTGACTATTCCCCTCATTTTTTTCTTATTTTTTTCCCCCATGCCAAAGTCTCAAAAGGATCTTTCTGAGAAAGAGGTGAAGATCTTTACATATCTCAAACTCTTTTCCAGAGGTAACCGGTGAAAAGCCCAATCCTCGATTTAATAAGGATATATGATGTATTGATAGGGGGAAATCAGTTAAGTTTAACTACAGCTCGCCCCGCAAAAATTAAGCCCTCATACCGCTAAATCGGTGAAAAACTAAAAAAGTTATAGCTCTCAGAATATGGCGACACAACTCAAATTTTATTTTTAACAATCAGTTTTTTCCTTGTATAAGTAGTAAAACATAAAGAAAACTATATAAATTTTGTATTGCTATAATTGTATTGACCCGCAGAATAAAGTTACCATGCAGTTTTTACTGTACAGTGAACGCCGTAAAAACAAAATTACCCAAAAGATTGAGGAATCAATGTTTTTTTCCTATTCCACCACACATATAATTTTTTTCTCGTTTCCCACTACATTATATGGTACAAAAAATGGTGCTGTGAAAATCTACAACTCGTCCCACAAAAAAAAACAAGCCTCATACGGCAATATTGATGGAAAAATAAAAAAGTTATGGTTTTTGGAAGGTGGGGAGGAAAGAACCAAAGTGAAAATCCGAGAAATGGCTGCGGCGGGAAAGGGTTAAAATGACAAAATTGCTGTTTTTTGGTCACCTCATCTCCCACAAAAAAATGGGATAAAAAGTGATCAAAAAGTCTTATGTACCCCAACTGCACATTAAAACTACGGCCGTGTGAACGGCACCATTGAAATACATGTGTCCGTGTGAATAAGCCCTTACTCTATTGAAGTGAATGGCACTGCAATACCACATGCAACTCAAGTTTGCCACAGTATTTGGAATAAAGCAGCTATGTTTTATATTCCTGAACAACCCCTTAAAAGGCCAATAAACAACAGATTTTTCTTTTAGACTTGTCATCTAGTTGCTGGAAGTGGGGCCACTAGCCATTCCACGTTCTGCAGTCAAGAAAAAAAGAGGACCTCTAGTTTCAGAGAGAGAAGAGGGGATAAATACTTCATTTCAAAGATCTCTTTAATGATAGATAGATCGATAGATAGATCGATAGATAGATCGATAGATCGATAGATAGATCGATAGATAGATAGATAGATAGATAGATAGATAGACAAAGAAGGAAAATAAAGCTATAAAGTCAAACCAATGTCATTTATTGTGTAATGACTGCTTACTTAAGAAGGCTTAACAACTGTCAATTGTATAACATTTGGTTGGAATAACAATGAATGTCTCATCCTTCATATTGATTTCAGATTTTTGCTATGTGTTAGGAAGTGTGCTTACATTCAAAATCTTCATTGACATGCATATACTTAACAGCTAAATGGCATTAGCAGAGCAGAACAATTTATCTAACCACAATCATATAACTGACTCTCAAACTTTGTGATTTCCACTAAACTATTTTCATACATTTTAATTAGTCTTATTATTATTAGTATTTTCAAATTCAAGGTTTTATTGATTTTTATTAAAATAAGGATATAACAGACAATCAGGCGAGAATCACCTGACACAACATTATATATAACAGCAGTATAATAGATCTTTAAACAATCAGCATGGTATGGGAGTGGGTAGGGGAAAGTAGGAAAGGGAGGGTGGCAGGAGAGACGGAAGGAAGAAAGGGTACACAGCATTGCATTTCACTATATTTCTGAAGGACTATTCAATCAAGGTCTAAAAAGGTACATACCGAACAGGTGGCGGTGAAAACTGGACCTTCATATCATGGGGCAATCGAGAAAGGAGGAGATTCCCGGAGAAGAGATCAGGGTAATGTGCGACCTTGCTAGAAGGCCACACCCAACTCAAACAGGAAGTGTCAAGTCCCTAAGAGCTTCTGAGTGTTGGAACTCAACCCAAGCCTCCTAACATATAAACAAATGTTTCCCTTAGGTCAGAAGTGTGCTATAAGGTCTTCCATTCTATAAAGGTGTGAAACCTCTGATTATCACTCCTCCATTGTAGGAGGTTCAAGGCCCTTCCATCGTCTTGGAATTACATTTTTTGCCGCTTGGAGGAGGAAACCTGCCAAGGACCATGTGTATTTACAGAAACCCGTAGGTATCATAAAAAGAAGGAGGGTCTCTGGCGTATTTGGTATAGAGAAACCAGTTATTTTGGTGAGTAACAAAAGGACCCTAGGTCAGAAGTTTTTTTAATTGTGGGGCAATCCCACGAAATATGTGTTATCGTCCCCTCCCGTTTCACACCTCCAGAAGGTGTCAGGGACATTAGGATACCAGCGATGCAACAAAGCTGGAACCCTGTATCATCGTGAGATAATTTTGAATGAGGTTTCCTGTGCTCCCACAAATAGCAACCATTTCTTTTTCTGTGAGTTTTGACTCTTTTGTCTTTGCTGCATTTCGGCACAAATTGGCGTATTTAATTTTAGAACAGATATTTGCACCTCTCTAGACACTTTTTAAAAAAAAAAGGGGGCATAGCTTAAAATCGCCAAATTGCTACAAAATGGGCCAAAGGTCTGGCTTAAAATTCTGTTGCAGACCAAGCCAAATTAAAAATGGTATGAGGAGTAGCAAAGTGTCTAGCAAGTCTAGCTAGATGCACCAAATGTATCATACAGCATGCGCCACTGTGATAAATTTAGAGAGGGTTGGGCCCTTGGTAGTTGGCAGGTCTAACATACAAAATTGAAAACAAATGCCAAAGGCAGAGAAACCCTATTTCCCAACTACCGTTAAATTTGGTTAGTAATCTTTATTGTGCTATTGCAGCAAACAGACATACAGACAAAAACAACACATAGGGTTAAAATTTTCAATGCATGGATAGGGATAATAGCTGTGCGTGGCTATGCTAATAAGCACGTGTGCCTGCCGTCTATATCGTCCGTGGTAGCAGTGTACCGTCTGAATAAACAGTAGCTATACCAGTGAACACATATGTCTATCGTCTGTATTTGCACCCAGACAGATTCAACGGTCACTGAGACCAACAACGGATTGCTAGGTAGTTATGGATTGCTAGGTAGCTAGGTAGTTAGATTTTTAAATTGTTAAATAGTATTGCCCTAATTCCAGCATGTATTAAAATAAAACAGAGAGCCCCCCTGACATGTTTCGCTACATATGTAGCGTCCTCAGGGGTTCATGAACCCCTGAGGACGCTACATATGTAGCGAAACATGTCGGGGGGGCTCTCTGTTTTATTTTAATACATGCTGGAATTAGGGCAATACTATTTAACAATTTAAAAATCTAACTACCTAGCAATCCGTTGTTGGTCTCAGTGACCGTTGAATCTGTCTAGTTATATCTGTGTCTAGGCAGCTTTGTGATAAATAACATGGCCACCACTAAAGCTCCTTGCTGACATGCTTTATCCAAGTTAGACAAAAATCTAAGAAGCAGTTAAATAGAATGCTCAACAACTCAACAGAGGAGGACATTGGATGACCTTATATTTCATTTTCATGTTTCTGGTTTTTAGGGGCAAAAGCTCTTTAAAGGATAGATACAAGGTAAAGGCAGCCATAAGAAAATAGTAGCAAAAAAGTTAAAAAACAATGCAATGCTCAACCGCTATCAAGGTCATCCCTAACTCAAGATTTCATGGAATCATGTAACTTGTTTACTTATGCATGTTCATATGGTGTCTCTATAGACTATAATGTTTGAATTTCATTCATGGAGACACTGTTTGGACAGAAGTGGAGTAAGACATACCAGCATACCCATACAAAGTGGTCATAGATCTGTATACCCATAACTTTGATATAAACTGTGCATTACAAAGTTCAGCAATTTACATGATGAAACTGATGAAAGTCCTTTACTCATTTCCCAGACCCCAGACATTAACTTTATCCAATTTGAGCGCAAAAATTATTCTTTCTGTCTCTGTGGTTTATACTATTTGACTGCGCCTTCACTTCATTTTATCAAGTAGGCATACATTGACCACGTACTGTGTTTGTCAGAGTGTACTATAAATATTAATATAGAACATTTATCAGTAATAAAAATAGAATATCTCCAGTAAATTCAAGTCATACAGATAGAATTCTGCTAATTCACTTAGTTATATTTCTTTTTGGGAAAACTGGATGACAGTCAATATGGCCACTATAGCTACTGCACTAGTTGTCACCCACTTTCCCAAACTCATGAAAGGCAACTCTGCTTAGTTACGGAATTATATACTTCAAACCTTTGTGTAACTAGAGTGATTTGCCATTTAGTTCTGTGGGAGCTGTTATTACAATCTTTCTCAGAAACATAGATAACAATTAAAACCTAAAATATAAACTGTATAATTGAAAAAAAAACAAAAAAACAGATATTGGGTTTTTAAACTTGATCTTAAAATGTATCAATGTTGACAATGTATATTGAGATTTAAATGGGTATTTCCAAGCTGTAATGTTATTGCATATCTCTATAATATTACTTACCATTATGATCATTGGGGTCCAAAAAAAATCTGATATAGAATTTTATTTTGACCTTGAAATGCTGTTTTAATGTTCACAATGTATATTGAGCTTTTTAAAGGGGTATTTCTATCCAATAATGTTATTGAATAACTCTCTGCTCGGTGGGGGTTCAAACTCTGGGAACCCTACCAATCCTGAGAATGGAGAAGCAAAAGCCCCTTTGGCTTTTTCCTAGCACCGCGGTGCTTCTGTCCTCCCATTGTGCATGGTTTGCAAGCACTGCTACATACACTTGGCTACCTGCACAGTGGGCGGACAGGAATAATGCTGTGCTCTACTAATACTCCAGTCACATCATTCTGAAGATCAGTGGGGGTCCCACTCAGTGGCGTAACTACCGCGGTAGCAGCAGTAGCGGCTGCTACGGGGCCCGGGGCTTGAGGGGGCCCGTGCCGCCAGCCGACACGCCCTCCCAAATGCCCGGTGGCGCCGCTAGCAGCCGTTATGGCTGCTACAGGGGTAGCACCGCTACTGTGGGGCCCGCGCCACCGAGCCTTACACAGGCCCTCTCATGCCTGTAGGTGTCGCTAGCACCGGAAGGGGCCCCGGTGCTAGCGGCAGCCAAATACATGTATTAGCACTGAATGGCTGGGCATGTTCCGTGCCTGACCATCCAGTGCCTTACAATGACACTGATTGGCTAGCGGCGTGATGACATCATCGCGCCGCTTCCATGCTTGGAAGGTGCTGATTGGCGGGGCAAGTCATTCTGCCCCGCCAATCAGCGTCATTGAAGGACGCTCATTCAGCTCCTGCAGACATGCTCAGAAGAGAGCATGTCTGCATCGCCAGTGAACAGCGTGGGAACCGGAGAATGTGAGTATGTCAACTTTATATATTTTTTCCTCATAAAAATGTGAATGGCATTATCTATAGTGGGGGGGGGGTCTATCTACAGGGGGGGGTCGTCTTTATGTGGGCTATTATATATAGGGGGTCTATATGTGTGGCAGTAGCTACAGGGGGGTCTATATGTGGGGCAGTAGCTACAGGGGGGTCTATATGTGGGGGTGTGGGCCACTATATACAGGGGGGTCTATATGTGGGCCACTATATACAGGGGGGGTCTATATGTGGGGCACTAGCTACAGGGGAGGTCTGTATGTGGGGATGTGGGCCACTATCTACAGGGGGGTCTATATGTGGGGCAGTATATGTGAGACACTATACAGGGGTGGGCTATATGTAGAGCACTATCTATAGGGGAGCTATTTTTTAGGGTACTTTCTATAGGGGTGGGCTATGTGTGGGACACTATATACAGGGGTGGGTTACCTGTGGGGCACTAGCAACAGGGTGGCTATATGTAGTGCACAGTCTACAGGGGTGGGCTATATGTGGGACAATATCTACAGAGGTGGGCTATACGTGGAGCACTAACTATAGGGGAAGCTATATGTAGGGCAGCACAGTGGCTCAGTGGTTAGCACTATTGCCTTGCAGCTCTGGAGTCCATATGTGGGCACTATCTACAGGGGCTTCTATGTAGGTCACTATCTACAGGGGGCACGGTGTGTGTGTGTGTGTGTGTGTGTGTGTGTGTGTGACAGTTATATTTAGATGTGTTGAGAATTTTAACTTTGTTTACAGGTGCAGAAATGTTTTAAAAGTGAGAAGCTGAAGACATCTAAACGGAAAACTGCAGAAATGGGTCATGGCCGGGAGAAATCCATCATAGATGTCTGAACCGGAGGGAGAAGAAAAGAACTAGAATCTGAGACGTCACCGGTGAGTCACTTAATGTAAATGTTTATTCTGCCTCTAATCAGTATTGTAGTCACTGTATGATCTGCAGCGAGATGATGGTGGTATGATTTTTTTTTTGTGAAACCGCATCTCCCAGCATATCCTTATCATTGTTTCAGCCATGCTGGGAGCTGTAGTTTTACGCCGTACAAACCTATGCGCAGTGGCGTAACTACCGCTATAGCAGCCGTAGCGACTTCTACGGGGCCTGCAGCATGAGGGGGCCCGTGCCACCCGCCGGCACGGCCCCTCCCATGGCCGCAGGCTCCGCTAGCAGCCACTATGGCTGCTACAGCGCGACGCCACTGAAGGGGTTGTTCCTACAAAAGACCTGCATCCCCTAACCACAGGATAGGGGATACATGTGGGATCGCTGGGACGCCCAGCGATGAGAACGGGGGACCGAAAGTCCCCCCTAAGTTCTCCATGACAAACCTCGGACTTCCGTAGTCTGTCTGCAGCTCCATGGAAATGACTTGCGCACCGGTCGTGCTTGTGCGCATGCGTGACCAGCGCTCCTTTCATTTTTATTGAACTGCGCAGACGCCGGAAGTCCGAGGTTAGTCATGGAGAACTTCGAGGGACTTTCGGTCCCCCGTTCTCCTTATCGCTGCCAGCGATCACACATGTATCCCCTATCCTGTGGATAGGGGATGCGTGTCTTTTGTAGGACAAACTATAGGCCGTTTTTTTTTTGGGGGGGGGTCTGTATGGCGTTATCTACAGAGGGAGCTGTATGGCGTTATCTACAGAGGGGGTCTGTATGGCGTTATCTACAGAGGGGGCTGTATGGCGTTATCTACAGGGGGCTGTGTATGGTGCTATCTATAGGGGGGCGCTGTGTGGTGGAATCTATAGGGAGGCACTATCTACAAGGAGGGGGGGGTTGTGTGATACCCAGCAGAGGGGGGGGGGGGGCCAGTCAAAAGTTTGCTATGGGGCCCAGTCTTTCCTAGTTACGCCCCTGGTCCCACTGATCAGTAAGTGAGGATAAGGTGTTTAACAGGGGTTTGACTTTAAGAAAAATACAAACATTAACAAACTAAAATAACCTTGCTTGAGAAAAAAAGTTCTGTTTTTCTGCAACAAACCACTTCTCACAGAATTGAATTGCAAAGGAGATTGAAAGTATTTCGTGCCATAATTAGCAAATGAACTGTGAATTTAAGTAGAAAAATATGTCACTATGAAACCATTGCCCTGCATTTGTGATGTAGCAGAAACATGTTTAATGAGCTAGAAGAAATTGTATAGAATAGAACTGACTTGAAATGTTTGAGTGAGATTCCAGAACTAAAGTTTAGCGATAGAAGGCTCACAAATGAACTTCATAGACCTGAAATGCATTTATAACTGTATTATGGTAATAGCATTTATTAAATAGATTAACCCCTTCCCGCTCTGGCCACTTTTGATCTTCCCGACAGAGCCTTATTTTTCAAATCTGACATATCTCACTTTATGTGGTAATAACGTCGGAATGCTTTTACCAATCCAAGCCATTCTGATTTTGTTTTCTCATAACACATTGAACTTTATGTTAATGGTAAAATTTGGTCGATACATTTAATATTTAATTGTAAAAACCACCAAAATTTAGCGAAAAATTTCAAAAATTAGCATTTTTATCAATTTAAATGTATCTGCTTGTAAGGCAAACAGTAATACCACACAAAATAGTTGCTAATTAATGTTTCCTTTATGACTACTTTAGATTGGCATCGTTTTTTGAACATACTTTTATTTTTCTAGGACGTTACAAGGCATTAGAACTTTAGCAGAAATGTCTCAAATTTTCAAGAAAATTTCAAAAGGCTATTTTTTCAGTGACCTGTTCAGTTCTGAAGTGGATTTGAGAGGCCCATACAATACAAATCCCCATAAATCATCCCATTTTAAAAACTGCACTCCTCAAAGTATTCCAAACAGCATTTAGAAAGTTTCTTTACCATTTAGGTGTGTCACAAGAATTAAAGCAAAGTAGAGGTGAAATTTACAAATTTCATTTTTTTTGCAGAAATTCATTTTTAATTAAATTTTTTTCTGTAACACAGAAGGTTTTCAATATTTATTGCCCAGATTCTGCAGTATTTATAAATATCCCGCACCGGCCTTAGAAGCAAAGGTGCACCTGGTGGATTTTGGGGCCTTTTTATGAGATCATATTTTAGGCACCATGTCAGGTTTGAAGAGGTCTTGTGATGCCAAAACAAAGGAAACACCCCAAAAAAGACCCCGTTTTGGAAACGAAACCCACAAGGAATTCATCTAGGGGAGTAGTGAGCATTTTGACCCCACGGGTGTTTCAAGGATTTTATTAGAATTTGGACATGAAAATAAAAATATTAGCATTTTTCCAATGAGATGCCGTTTTAGCTAAGAAAAAAAAAACTCTATTTCCACAAGGAATAAAGAAAAAATGCCACCCAAAATTTATAAATCAACTTCTCCAGAGTGCGTAAATATCCCATATGTGGTCATAAACTGCTGTTTGGGCACACGGCATGGCTTTTCTTTTCTTTTTTGTTTTTCTATAACTGTATTTTTCTGGGACGGCACTGTGTACTATTTTTTCATTACATTAGTCAGAGGTTCCTATTTGGATATTCTTAGTATATATCTTTAGAAGGAAAGGCACGCCATTTGGCTTTTGGAGCGCAGGTTTTGCAGGATTGGTTTCTCGGCACCATGTCGCATTTGCAGAACACCTGAGGGTCCAGTACAGTGGAAATACCCCAAAACTGACTCCATTTAGGAAACGACAGCCCTTGAGGAATTAATCTAGGGGTGTAGTGAAAATAATAAAAAAGAAAATTTCAATAAGATGTAGATTTAGCTCAAAATGTTTAATTTTCTCAACAAATAAAGGAAAAAAAGAACCCCAACATTTGTAAAGCAACATCTCCAGAGTAATACCTCATATGTGGTCATAAACTGGTGTTTGGACACATGGCAGGGCTCAGAAGGGAAGGAGCGCCATTTCACTTTACGGAGCACAGCTTTTGCTGGATTGGTTTCTTGGCACCATGTCGATTATGCAAAGCCCCTGTGGGACCAAAACAGTGAAAACGCCCCAAAAGTGACTCAATTTGGAAAACTACAACCCTTGAGGAATTCATCTAGGAGTGGAGTGAGCATTTTGACTCCACAGGTGTTTCATCAATTTTATTAGAATTGGGCAGTGAATTATTTTTTTACATTATTCCAATAAGACTTAGCTTTCGGTCCAAATATTTAATTTTCTCAACAAATAAAAAGATAATAAGCACCCCAACATTTGTAAAGCAATTTTTCCTGAGTACGGCAATACCCCATATGTGTAGAAGCGCCATTTGGCTTTTGGAGTGCAGATTTTGCTGGATTGATTTCTGGGCGCTATGTTGCATTTGCAAAGCCCCTGTGGGACCAAAACAGTGGAAACCCCCCAGAAGTGACCATATTTTGGAAACTACACCCCAAGGTATTCACCTGAGGGTGTAGTGAGAATGTTAACCCTGCATGTGTTTTACAGAATTTAGTGTACACTCGATGTTGCAGAGTGAAAATGGAAATTTTTCCATAGATATTCCAATATGTAGTGCCCAGCTTGTGCCACCATGAAAAGACAGCTCTCTAATTATTATGCTATGTTTCCCGGTTTTAGAAACACCCTACATGTGGCCCTAATCTTTTGCCTGGACGATCGTCAGGGCTCAGGAGTGAAAGAGTACCATGCGAAATTGAGGCCTAATTTGGCGACTTACAAAGTATTGGTTCACAATTGCATATGCTCTGATGTCAAATAATAAGAAACCCCTGAGAAGTGACCGTATTTTGGAAGCTATACCCCTTAAGGCATTTATTAAGGGGTGAAGTGAGCATTTTCACCCCTCAGGTCTTTTCCATAAATGATTGTGCTGCGGATGGTGCAAAGTAAAATTTGAAATTTTCCCCAGAAAAAACTATTTTTTTGGTAAAAAAAAAACAATAAAATAATCCAGAGATGTGTGTTAAATTGTAAAGGTACCCTTTCTGCACTGGGCAGTGTCGCATTGATAAATGGTGTACTTTCTTATTCTCCCTTTTGGTACATACTCTACACCTTCGCAGTTTGGGGAATTTTACTGGGAAAGTGTTGTTTGGTAAAATACGGGTACCCTCGCTTCCAGCAGATATGTTTGAGTCTTCCCCTTCCAGGTTCCCTAATTTTAGAGACTTAAATTGCCACTTGAATCAGAAGAAATGTTCCCCTCAGGCCTGCACAACTGCGTATTTTTCTTTCCTGAATCAGAGCCTTAACTCATTTTATTTTTTCATAGACGTAGCTTATTGGTACCATTTTGGGGTACATGCGACTTTTTGGTCACTTTTTATTGTTTTTTTGGGCGGGCAAGGTGACCAAAAAACAGTAATTCTGGAATCTTTTTTTATGTTTTTTTTTATACGTTATAAATTTATGCGCTATAAATTACATGTTAAGTTTAGTCTGCAGGTCAGTATGATTCCGGCGATACAAAATTTATAGCCCTTTTTTGTGTTTTACATGTTTTTGCACAATAACATTACCTTTGTAAAAAATTATCTTTTTTTTTCTGTCGCCATGTTGTAAGAGCCATAGCTACCATTTTTGGATACATGCGACTTTTTGATCACTTTGTATTAAAATTTTTGGAAGGCAAAGTGACCAAAAAACAGCTGTTCTGGCAATGTTTTTTAGGGTTTTTTTTTAGGGCGTTCACTGCACAGGATAAAAAAACATAATATTTTTATAGTTAACGCTGTTATGGACGTGGCGATACCAAATATGTATGGTTTAGTTAATTTTTTCAATAATTAATGACTTGATAAGGGAAAAAGGGCGATTGTGTTTTATTTTATTACTTGAAACATTTATTTTATTTTTTAGAACTTTTATTTTTACTATTTTTACACTTTTTTTTTTACACTTACTTTCAGTCTCACTAGGGGACTTGAAGGTCCAACTGTTTGATTGCTGTTCTAATACATTGCGCTAACTATGTAGTGCAATGTATTAGAACTGTCAGTTGTTCACTGTCAGCAAGACAATTAGTCTCCGCCTCCGGGTGGGGCCTAATTGGCTTCCATAATGGCTGACCAGGAGGCCATTGTTAGGCCTCCTGTTGAAATAGAAGCAGTCGGCATACCTGCGATCGCATGGCAGGGCTGGCGATTTGCTACAAACCACTAAGATGCAGCGATCGCTTCGATTGCTGCATCTAAGGGGTTAAAGGCAGGGATCAGAGCTAGATTCAGTTCCTGCCGTTACAGCAGGGTGTCCGCTGTAACATACAAAAACAGAAGTTATTTATTCAAATCTGTAAAAATTAAAAATTTGACCACTTTGATGCCAGCTTACATGCCCAGAACCTTTTCGGGCCAGGTTCATCTTGACTGATTTGATGCGGGGCATTCCTCTCATGTTAGCAGTGTGAAATGAGTGGCCCAAAGTCATTTAACCCTTTATAAATACCAGTTACTTATTCAAATCTGGAAAAAGTGTCCGTCTACCCACTTTGATACCAGCTTTGATGCCCAGAACTTGTTTGGGATAGGCTGATCCCAACTGATTTTGATGCAGGGCATTCCTCTCTGTATGTTGGCAGTGTGAAATAAGTGGCCCAAAGTCATTTAACCCTTCAAAAATTTCAAGAATTTGAAGGGCAGAAAATTATGTTTTTTCCGGATTATGCTGTGGAGACACAAAAAATCATGCTAAGTTCATTGGGACAAAAAAAGTTTTGCGAGAACATAGGGTTAAATGCTCAATTATGTTTCCCGCTAAACTGAAAATAATCTGGAAGGATTAATTTCAGTTTTTTTCTGATCCAGAGGAGGCTAAGGAATGGGTGGCTGTCAATTTAAAATCAAATGAGTAGGGGGAGGCAGTTAGTGTATGAGGCAAGGGTATAATGGTTGGTGCGTAGTTTTAAAAAATGTAATAAAATAAATTTACTGAGAGAAAAAAAAAATGTTGCATGGAGTTAGAGTTAGATAGTTGCATCGAGTTAGAGTTAGATAGCTATACTTTGCATTGTACTAGATGGGCTATGTAGAGGTTATGGTAAGGGAGGGGTGGGAGGGTTGTGTTTCGTGTTTTATTTTATTTTTTATTTTTTTCTCCACTTATTTCTCTTTGCCCTCTTCTGCTTGTCATCCCAGTAATAGGTAGTATCTATGCTTAAATGGTGCATACAAATGGGATAAGAATTCTCTCTTGGAATATTAGAGGTATGGGCTCTAGATTAAAAAGGGTTGCTATATTTGATCTTATTAGGCATTTTCTCCCTGCCATAGGTTGTCTTCAGGAGACCATCTTGATAAAAACTCACTTCATGTAATAGAAAAAAAATTATCTCAGTTAAGAAAGACTTGTGATCTTGCGTTGTTCTTTGCATGACGAACCTTGGGTGTTGGTTAATCTTTATAACCCACCACCATTCACGATGGAAGTGTTGATAAAAACCAATGAATTTATGATTGATAAGATGCACTGTGCACTTTTGATAGTAGGAGATTTCAACTGGGTTATTGATGTATCCCTGGATTTAACTCATTTATTAAATAGACACAATAGACAGGATAGAAAGTGTTTGGGAAATGTACTAGAGGAATTTAGGTGGATCGATATTTGGCATAGTAGAAATTCGGTGAGTAGGGAATTTTCCTGTTACACAAAATCGCACAATAAATTATCACAAATTAATATGGCTATATGTAATAAAAAAGCACTTCAAGATATTGTTAAATTTAAAGCGCGTGGATTTTCGGACCATTCACCTCTGACAGTGATATTAAGAAAAGGGGATAATTATGGGGGTAGGAGATTTAGAGTAAACAATAATTGCTTTGTTATGGTGGATCATTGTAAAATTAAAGATGAACTTATATGTTTTTTTAAGGAAAATGAAGGTTCGTCATCTCCTGGGATGGTTTGGGACACTGCACGGGCAGTGATGCGAGGGTTAATTTTGAAAGCGATTTCTGAGATCAAGAGAAAATTAGTAAAGGTGGAGAGGGACGCTGCAGAGAGGGTAATAGTGGAAGAAAGAGCTTTTCTGATGGGTCTGAGGTAAATAGAGAAAGTTGGGGAAAAGCCCAGACTTTGTATTAAGATATCTTGAATGCCAAGGCAAATAGATATATGTTGCAACAAGAGCAAAAATATTTCTCAGAATCCGATCTACCAGGTAAACTCTTGGCATCATTGGTCCAGGCTCAACATAGTCAAAAAAGTGTTGGGGTAATTTAAAAAATCTAGGGGGGGGGGGTTTGGTTAAGGACCCAACATTGATAGTTGAGGAATTTGCTTGTTATTATGCCAATATCTATAAAACAAGAAAAATGGGGGAGATAATGGAGTTTCTGGAGGCTATTACATTGTCAAGACTTAAACAAGAACAAATGGATATGTTGGATGCCCCAATCACAGTGATGGAATTGGAGGTGGTTATTAGGAACGTCCCTGGAGGTAAGTTCCCTGGGTTGGATGGGTTGCACTTTGAGGTTTATGCACAATATATTGAGGCACTAGGGGCTAGACTTATGGATCTATGGAATAACTTACAAGGGAAAGGGAAATGTCTGTTTCTATGAGGGAGGTGTTGATTACACTTATTTTAAAATCAGGGAAAGTCCCTATTAAAATGTAGTCTTACAGAGCAATCTCTTTGATTAATACGGATGTTTAATTGCTGGCTAAAATCTTGGCAAATAGGTTGGTGAGGGTTAGCACTTATTTGATTCATAAGGACCAATGTGGCTTTATGCCAAAGAAGTCTACGTCAGATAATATTAGGAGGTTGTGCGTGAATCTCCAGGTGGAACCATCTAACCCAGGGGAAAGGACGTTTTTGTCCCTTGATGCTTGTAAAGCATTTGACACTGTAGAGTGGAATTTTATATGGGCAGTCCTCGAGAGGATGGGTTTTGGTTCCATATTTATTTTGTGGATTAAACTTTTGTATGCAAACCCGAAAGCTCGAGTAACAGTCAATGGGGTTGTCACCAGATATTTTAAGATTGAATGGGGTACAAGACAGGGTTGTCCCTTATCACCTCTGCTCTTCTGTTTGATTATGGAACCCCTGGCAGTAATCATACGTGAAGATAGGAGTATAGTTGGCCTTGAGTATGGAGATGTTATCTAAAAAATATCTCTCTACGCGGACAATTTTTTGTTATATATGGGTACTTCCCACTCTATAAATAGAGTTATTGAGATATTTGAACGGTATGGATCATTTTCAGGGTTAGAGATTAATTGGGACAAATCTGCCTGTTTGATGATTGATAAAATAGATAATTTTTCTCTCGGGCAAATGTCTGTTGTTCAAGATTAGAGATGAGCGAACCGGGACAACCGAACACGGTTTCGGTCCGAACATCGGGAAAAGTTCGGTTCGCAGCTTCACCGGGTTCGGCCGAACACGTTTTGACCGAACCCGGCAGAGATAGTCACTGTCCAGGGTGCTGAAAGAGTTAAACGATTGGCAGTAACTGTTTCAGCACCCTGGACAGTGACTTCCGATCACAATATACATCAACGTGTAAAAAAAATAGAAGTTCCTACTTACCGATAACTCCCTGCTTCTTCCTCCAGTCCGACCTCCCGGGATGATGATTCAGTCCAAGTGACCGCTGCAGCCAATCACAAGCCAATCACAGGCCAATCCCAGGCTGCAGCGGTCACATGGACTGCCGCATCATCCAGGGAGGTCGGGCTGGATGTCAAGAGAGGGACGCGTCACCGTTGCCTTGGTGACGCGTCCCTCTCGACATCCAGTCCGACCTCCCGGAATGACGCGGCAGTCCATGTGACCGCTGCAGCCTGGGATTGGCCTGTGATTGGCTGCAGACTGTGATTGGCCTGTGATTGGCTGCAGCGGTCACTTGGACTGAATCGTCATCCAGGAATGTTGGGCCGGATGTCGAGAGGGATGCGTCACCAAGGCAATGGCCGGGACACCGGACTGGAGGAAGCAGGAAGTTCTCGGTAAGTATGAACGTCTTTGTTTTTTTACAGGTTACTCTATATTCTGATCGGAATTCATGTGCAGGGTGCTGAAACAGTTACTGCCGATCAGTTAACTCTTTCAGCACCCTGGACAGTGACTATTTACTGACGTCGCCTAGCAACGCTGCCGTAATGACGGGTGCACACATGTAGCCACCCGTCATTACGGCAGCTCCATAGACTTCTATGGGCTGCCCGTGCCGTTATTACGGCCTGAAATAGGACATGGTCTATCTTTTTCAACGGCACGGGCACCTTCCCGTAAGAAAACGGGAAGGTACCCGTGACCAATAGAAGTCTATGAGCCCGTTATTACGGGTCGTAAATACGACCCGTAATAACGGGAGTTTTTACGGTCGTGTGCATATATGCAAATGAGCTTTGAAATGGACAACTGGGCGTTTTTTTTCCGTTATGTCCAACTTGGCGTGTATTGTGTTTTTTACTGGCCGTGTTTATGTGTATGACGCTGACCAATCAGTGACCAGTCAGCGTCATACACTCCTCAACATCTGCACGCTCCTCTCCTGAAATATTCTGTGCTGCTGTGAACTCTGCTCTTACCATTACGTAGCTCTCAGTCTGTTACCTCTCCTCCACTCCTGTCCTCAATAACACCTTCACATGATTGGCAAGTCACGACCCCGCACAAGATCCGCACGCTCATCTCCTGAAATACTCTGTGCTGCCTTAAACTCTGTGGACAGGTCAGGATCCTGTTTCTTTTAAATGCTGCTGGGGAACCCGCTCGATCCACTATATAAGGCTGCGCCTCCATCCTCTTCTGCCCCAGTCACTTATTCCTAAGCACTGTAAACTTTCAGATTGGTTGCGCTGTGAATATTCGGAGAACGTGATTGCTTTATGTGCAGGGTAATGAACATACAGACAAGCAGTAGAAGACTGAATTCAATGAAATGCTCAGCCCTTAGTCAGTCTTTGGCTGCAGAGGCCGCGGCAGCCTGTGATTGGCTGCAGAGGCCGCGGCAGCCTGTGATTGGCTGCAGAGGCCGCGGCAGCCTGTGATTGGCTGCAGAGGCGGTCACGTGACGTGCGTGACCGCCACTACAGCCTGTGATTGGCTGCAGCGGTGACATGGATGAAACGTCATCGCTGGAGGCCGGACAGGAGGAATGTAAGTATGAACGTATTTTATTTATTTTTTTATTACATTAAAATTGTATTTTCCGCACGCCCAGCGTGGTACTGTCAAGGTTGCTGAAAGAGTTAGTGCAGCCCATTAACTCTTTCAGCACCCTGGACAGTACCATGCTCGGCGCACGGAAATTACAGGTTCGGTCAGAACTAGGTCGGTCCGAATCAAACTTTTTCGTGAAATTCGGCGAACCAGCCGAACCGAACTTTTCATAAGTTCGCTTATCTCTATTCAAGATGACCAACACATAAAATATTTGGGGATTTATTTCACTAAAAACGTAATGGATTTTATTAAATTAAATATTGAACCTCTTTTTGATAAAATCAAGGGACGGATACAGGTGTGGAAGAAAATGTCTTTTTCTATTCCTGGGAGAATTGCCCTGATTAAAGTTCTCTGTTTTTTATAGGAGCTATAGAATACATGTACTCAGTAAGGTCGTGATAAGACATAAAACAGAGCTGGAAAAACGAAATTTCGGACAGCCCTGCTGTCTGAACTTGGACTCCTGCAGCAACAGTGAAGTCCGGTACTTGGGGATGTAGGAGGTTTGGGGCAACCAACTAGGTTCAGGTACAGGTGTAACCTGAACACTAATCCTCCTGCGACTGCAGAACAAAAGCGGACCCAGCATCACACGCAGTATCTGTGTCCGATGCGAGCATCTCATACGCCTCCTCAGCGGAAAATGTTTTGCGGGCCATTCTTATTTTTGTGTACAGTAAATGTTTATGTACACTTGTATACTGTAGAAAGTGTATACAAGAAAATGTAGAATATAACTTTTTTTTGTCTTTTTTTTTTACATAAAACACTAAACACTAACACTAACGTACACTAATATTTTTTTTATTTTTTTTTATTTTATGACACTAAAACTGACTAACACTGACTAAACGACATGGACAAAAAGACGATGACTAACTGACAATCACACACTGACTGACGCTAACTAACTGACACTAACTGTCTGACACTAAGGGCCTGTTCACATCACCGATCATTTCCGTTCCTGGGTTCCGTCGGAGGGTTCCGTCGATTGAACCCTGCAACGGAAAGTGAAACTGACAGCACAGCTTCCGTTTCAGTCACCATTGATCTCAAAGGTGACGGAAACCTCGCTAATGCTTTCCGTTCGTCACCATTCCGGCTGGTTTCCGGTTTTCCCAGAACGGAAATGAACGGTGATGTGAACAGGCCCTAACTGACGTAACTGACTGGTGATTGACTGAGGCACTGACCCTGACTGACACTAATGGACTGACACTAACTGTCTCAGGCCTCATTTACACGAGCGTGTGCGTTTTGAACACGCAAAAAAACGCAGCGTTTTGCGTGCGCAAAAGGCACTTGACAGCTCCGTGTGTCATCAGTGTATGATTTTCGCGCAGCCGCCATCATAGAGATGAGGCTAGGTGACGTCAGGAAATAGTCACTGTCCAGGGTGCTGAAAGAGTTAACTGATCGGCAGTAACTCTTTCACCTCCCTGGATGACGCGGCAGTCCATGTGACCGCTGCAGCCTGTGATTGGCTGCAGCATGTGCTTGGCCTGTGATTGGCTGCAGCCTGTGCTTGGCCTGTGATTGGCTGCAACCGTCACTTGGACTGAATTGTCATCCCGGGAGGTCAGACTGGAGGAAGAAGCAGGGAGTTTTCGGTAAGTAGGAACTTCTTTTTTTTTTACACGTTCATGTATATTGTGATCGGAAGTCACTGTCCAGGGTGCTGAACCAGTTTAACTCTTACAGCACCCTGGACAGTGAATATCTCCTGACGTCGCATACCGGAATTTTTTTTGCCGGGTTCGGTCAAAACGAGTTCGGCCGAACCCGATGAGGTTCGGTTCGGTTGTCCGGGTTCGCTCATCCCTAAGACATTCCGTTTGGATGTTTGTAAACAGAAAAGCACGTGGTGCTTTTCTGTTTACATTCAGAGTTTGACAGCTCTTGCGCGAATCACGCAGTTCGCATGGAAGTGCTTCCGTGCAACCTGCGTTGTTTTCACGCACCCATTGACTTCAATGGGTGCGTGATGCGCGAAAACGCAGAAATTTAGAACATGTCGTGAGTTTTTTTCAGCGCACTCACGCTGAGCAAAACTCACGGACTGTCTGCATGCCCCCATAGACTTGTATAGGTCCGGACGACCCGCGTGAAAAGCACGCACGTCGCACGGATGTATATCACGTTCGTGTAAATGAGGCCTAACACTTACTGACGTAGCTGACTGGTGATTGACTGACGCACTGACCCTGACTGACACTAATGGATTGACGCTGATTGACGCTGACTAACAGACGGTCTGACGTTGACTAACAGACGGTCGGACACAGACTAAGAGACGTTCTGACACTGACTAACAGACGGTCTGATGCTGACTAACAGTCGATATGACACTGACTGACCCTAACTAAATTGACGCTGACTAACACTGACTAAATTGACTCTGACTAAATTTACGCTTACTAACACTGAATAAAGTGACGCTGACTAACTCTGGCTAAATTAACGCTGACTAACAATGACTAAATTAACACTGACTAAAGTGACGTTGACAAACACTGACTAAACTGACACTGACTAAACTAACAGTGACTAAAGGTTTCTTTAGAGTTTTATGATTTTTTTTTAAAAAGGACAAAAGAAAAAGCTTCCTTATAGACTAGGAGAGGAAGGGGGGTGATCACAGTTAGAGACTGTGATCAAGGGGTTAATGGGGATATTAAGTGGTTTGTTTTTTAACTTTCTTTGCACACGACAGCTACATGGTCTGCATATCATACAAAGTCTTCATATCAAGTATATGATACGTGTACAGCTTCACCCAAACTAAAATGGCAAATCATAAAATGTCCAGATGTACTGTAAAATGTCTTCAGTATTCCATGCAGAAAACATGACTGTATGAAGTTGGAGCAAAGTACCTTGTTTTAAATTACAGAGCAGAGTGAATACTACGAATAAAAATGTTGTTCTTAGTAAATTAGCTAAATGTTACAATGTAATGGAAAAAATGCTGTTTTCTCAATAACAGTGAATGTTCTTTAGGACATCTGAGAAAGGACAGATGACATCTCTTTGTTTCAGATATCGAAGTTGGAGTTTAAGAAAAGTGGCTGTCTGGCAGGCAAGATCAGAGATTAGATTTATATGGATTTAGCCAATTACTCAGACAGCAGAACCTTTTACCCATTTAATCAACTTTACAAAAGCAATAGCAGCAAGTTTACACCTTCTCTTACAAAATAGAGTCAAAGCAAAATTCAGATTTCGTAGCTTAAAGAGGTCCTGTCACCTGCATAAAAAAAATGTAGCTGACATCTCAGTTAGATTACTGGCCTCTTACCGATTTTGGGCCTTTTTGTTTTGCTTCAAGACCTCAGCATTCCTGAGATAGCAGTGCGGTTGGTTTTGGTGCTCGAAATGCAAATGAGTCCGTTGTCTGTTAAGTAGGGGATACCCCTTGGTAAGTGTGGGGTGGTAACCACACACTAGACAGCAAAAGGCCTCATTTGCACATTGTGCACCAAAACTAATGGCACCAATATCTCGTAAATGGTGGGGGGGGGGGGCTAGAAAAAAAACTAAGAATCAGAATCTGTGAGGCACCAGCAATTTAACTGAGATGTTAGCTCCAGTTTCTTGAGCAAGGGAAATATACTCTTTATATCTACATGCAATGTAAACACCCACAAGCTGGAAACTTCTCATAAAGTTCCTCTTAGCTGACACATTATATCTAGTTACATTATACCTAGGCTACCCTGACACTTGTTTTATGAGCCTGCTGTTAAGGATCTGCCAGGCACAGCTTCTGTATCCACGCCCATAGGTAATTAGTCTGCACCTGCTTCTATGTCTGTGAGACTGACTCCATCTTCCATCACTCAGGATGGCAGGCTTAGGAGTGGGAGAGCCTATCACAGCCTGGCCAGACAGAGCTAGCTCCCGCCCTCTGTCTATTTATACCTGCCTTTCCTGTTCCTCCTTGCTTGTGATTCTTCTCGTTTTGTTTCCTGGCCCTGCTGCAGCTTCTTGAACCATTTGACCCTGCTTCATATTTTAACCCTGGCTTACTGACTACTCTCCTGCTCTGCGTTTGGTACCTCGTACACTCCTGGTTTGACTCTGCTTGTTCACTACTCTCCTGCTCTGCGTTTGGTACCTCGTACACTCCTGGTTTGACTCGGCTCGTTCACCACTCTTGTTGCTCACGGTGTTGCCGTGGGCAACTGCCCCTTTTCCCTTGCTTCTGTGTACCCTTGTCTGTTGTGCACTTATTGAGCGTAGGGACCGTCGCCCAGTTGTACCCCGTCGCCTAGGGCGGGTCGTTGCAAGTAGACAGGGACTGAGTGGCGGGTAGATTAGGGCTCACTTGTCTGTTTCCTTAACCCAATCATTACACCTGCATTAAGACTGCTTAAATGTCTATGTGCTGATATATATATATATATATATATATATATATAGAGTCAGTGTGGGACGTTTTTCTCAATAATAAAATACCTACCTCAAAGCAGAAATTTGTATTCTTCTGCTTGGCAGTGAAACAGACTACTGCATATGCCTGAAATAAACGGTTTCTGGATCCTTTATGAGTCAAACACGAGTTCAACATGATAAACAAGATTCTTACATCTCTTCTGTAAAAATTCCGGTGAACCTGGGCTCCACATGTTCTACCTCGTCGGTCCAGTCCTAGTTTTATGTCTAGCTACTAAACGTGCTCTGTTTCAGTTCCTTTTTACTCTTCATCTCTGTAGGGCTTGTAACATAATTCTCTCATCTGGTTTCTCTTTTACCACTGAGATATTTTCTTGGGCCTGGAAAACCTCCACCCTTTTTTAAGCTCTACACACTCTTGCACTGTCCAATCAGAGCTGACAGTGTAAGACTGTATAGGGACACATCCTATCGACAAGGGGAATGGTGACACCCAGTTATACATACATTTCCAAGAGTATTAACTAGAGAATGACACAATGCAGAGTGCTAAGAAATGATCTGGTCGGCTAAATGTAGTGGCTTAGCAGCCACTAGGGCCCACAGAGATGCAGTAGTGAAAATCTTCTCCATCTGAACAATGTAACTGGTGCAGCCTTTCCAATCCTTAGACTTGCAAAGTACAGAAAGCCACGAGGTAAAAAGTTACCCCTTGGTAACCCACGAAGGCACTTTGTGGACCTCAGTCATGGTCGGAATCCTGCAGTGATTGAGGACCGCAACCTCGGAATAGGGCAACACCTGAAAAGTTGCAGGGTTGAAGTAAAGTTGAAACCACTTGGACTATGTTGCCTGGCTCAACTTAATTTGCACCAACAAACCCCTTACAAACTTATAGAGATATGGAAATCCGTTAACGTTCACCTCAATGGTGTTTCACCTATTGTAGAACTTCCTTTTAGACAGATGCATTTGTCACATGCAGGACACTGGATGCTGAATTGCTGAAACACAGATCCATATTTAGTCATCCATTGTCTTATCTGCAGAAATACATGGCCCTGTAATAGGAACCAGCCATGTATAAAGTATGTGAATCATATCATTCATTGTTTCTTTTAACCATAAAATACAGTTAAAAATGTAAACATATGTATTTTATATAGGTATCAAGCAAAGTTTATAATTTCCCAGCAATGTTGGTGTTTTCGTAGATTCACAAAATCAAATAATTTTTTGATCCGCTTCACCATCTGGGTTTTTTGTGCGTTAATGACCCAAAACAATTTTAAGGGCTTGTCCACACGTAGCAGAAATGCTGCATATTTTCTATTCGGAATTGCGGACAGAAATTACCAAGCACAGTAGCAGCAAAGTGGGTGAGATTTAACAAATCTCATCCACATGCTGCGTAAAACTTTCGAACAGAAATTCACATGCGGTGCGTATATTTTGTGTACCGGATGTCAATTCCTGCTGCGGAAATTGGACTGAATTGCTGCGTTTTTCAGATTAGATATCACCATCTCCCAGCATTGAAAGAAAAACGCAGCAAAATCTGCACCATTTTCTGCAGTAAAAAACGCAGGAAATGACGCAGTTTTTCCGCTGTAGAATCTCTGCTAGCTTCAGCGGAATTGCTGCAGACATTTTCTGCAGCAATTACGTTAAGTGTGAACAAGCCCTAAATGTTTTTTTCTTTATAAGACCATTTTTACATATACCTTTATAAAAATATTTAGCATTTTTCATATTTTTGTACCAGCGTATTACAAATGTTTTGACATATAATATATGTGGTGAAGAATATTTGTGGGAGGACTAGGACTATGTAGAATTATTTTGGACCTTTTCTTTGTTAATGTCCTTATATGTAGACCACCCAATATATACAGTCTATGAGCAATTCACAAGTAGTTAAGTGAAACCGTAACATGTTAGTTCTGTGAGTGTTGATTTCTTATTTTTCCAGGCATTTCGTTTTCTTCTTCCCATTATTTAAAAAATCACAGATTATTTGTACTGTATTTTTTGGACTATAAGGCCATGTTCACACTGAGTTTATTTGCACTGATTTTGATACAGAAACCGGGTCGGAATCAGCACCAAAATATGGTTGAAATCACCCCCCATTGATGTCAATAGGAGGCAGAGGCAGTTTTTTTCCTGGGCGGCTTTTACCCACTTACGGGAAAAAAAGTGAAATGTCCTTTCTTGCCGCAGTTCCATCTCTGACTACCTGTAAAATCAATGGAAGGCTGAAAAAAACAAACACGGTGCTAGTTTCCAAGCGTTTTTTTGCAGCTTTTTTCCACCAAAGTCTTGCAAAATAATTCAATGGCCGTGGGCGAATTCCTGAAGGAATTCTGAGACGGATTCTTTCTGCTTGCAAAAAAAACTCTGTGTGAACAGGGCCTAAGACACCTAGAAACTGTGCTGTAATGTTATTGTGCGTCTTATAGCCTGAAGGCACGCAGCTGCCAGTGTAAGAAGAAGCAGGAGACTGAGCTATTGATTCCGTCAAAACAACTAAACCCTGTCACAACGGTGACAAACGAAAAGCATTGACAATGTTTCCGTCAGCATTGAGATCAATGATGAGAGAAACGGAAGCTAAGGTTTCCGTTTGCCTTTCCATTGAGGGGTTAACCTGACGGAAACCACTGTCGGAACCCCTCAATGGAAGAGCAACACTGATGTGAACAGGCCCTTACACACAGAATTCTGGCAAATCTGACTGTTCAGTGAGCAGATAACCCAGACATTAGGCTGGGTTCACACGACCTATTTTCAGACGTAAACGAGGCGTATTATGCCTCGTTTTACGTCTGAAAATAGGGCTCTAATACGTCGGCAAACATCTGCCCATTCATTTGAATGGGTTTGCCGACGTACTGTGCAGACAACCTGTCATTTACGTGTCGTCGTTTGACAGCTGTCAAACGACAACACGTAAATTGACTGCCTCGGCAAAGAAGTGCAGGACACTTCTTTGCAACGTAATTTGAGCCGTTCTTCATTGAAGTCAATGAAAAACAGCTCAAATGTTCGGCCGTCAAAGACGCCTTGCATAATACGAGGAGGAGCTTTTACGTCTGAAACTACGCAACTGTTTTCTCCAGACGTAAAAGGAGGCTAGCGTGTGAACATACCCTTAGTACACACAGCACAGTAAATCTGTGCAGCTACTGATCTGCAATGACCTTCTAGCCACGCCCCCTCCTATGTTCAGAGCAGCAAGAAGAGCCGATTCATCACTATTAACCCCTGCCTCTCCACATCTCAGATGTCTGGTAAGCTCAGGGGAGGGTGAGAGCAGTATAGCTGCCAATATCTTGTATTTCTGTGGCTGAAATTGTATTGGGGCACTGTGGCTGACAATGGAGCACTGTGCTTGGCATTGTATTGAGGCACTGTGGCTGGCATTGCTGGCATTGTGTTGGAGCACCGTGGCTGGCATTGTATTGGGGCACTGTGGTACTGTATTTTTACCCTATTGTCTGAATATTACTCAGGAAATGTACAGTTAAAGGCAAAACCCTTTTCTCCTCTTTTATGCTACAACTTATGGGTGCGTCTAATAGTCCAGTATGTCCGAAAAATACGGTACTTAAGTTTGCCGTCGGTCCCTCCTTAAAGATTATTCTTTTTTTTACTAAAATATTTCTGCAACTTTGGTGCATCATAAATATATACGAGATATATTTTTGCATTTGCTGCTTAATGGACCAATGCTGCATAGAAATTCCCTTTCTATTTCAAAATGCCAGTGATATATTACATCACACGTTCATTTATATTCATTTTTTTAAGGAAAGTGTTAGCAATTTTTCTGTAGTGCACTATTTTCATTATTAAGCCTGAGGACTATGATTGGCTTATTACTGCATGAAAGCCAGCACAATTCTTTGTGATAATACAAGATCAGTAGGAGATGTATGAACATAATTTCACCTTGATTTACTGTGGTACAAAGAAATTGTCATCCAGGCATACTGTATATAACAAAGAAAAGCAAAATGCTCATTCCTTTGTGAGAGACGTTATTTATTGTGTTAGCAGAAGGAAAGCATGGTCTGAAATGGCAGCAGTGCTCGTTGCTTTGACATTCTGCGTTTGTATTTTGGTTATTATTACTTTCTCTACTTCAACCCCTTGTTGATCAGATGAACTTTACATATTGAATAAGTTTAATCTTTATTAAGTATTTTCTAAACGCAAGTTTATGAACCTTGCATTGGGTAAAAAGCAAATTCATTGTACAACCATGTTCAAAATTTCTGTACACTTACACAACAGATAATTATAAAATTAAAAAATGTTGCCGTTTGCTAGTTTACGTCTCCTTAAATTTTATACAACAGTGACATGCAATCTACAGCTCTTGAACTGTTATGAAACTACAACTACCAGCAGCTTGTGGCTGTCAGGAATTACTGAGATTTGTAGTTTCACAAAAGCTGGAGAGCCATAGATTGCAAACCACTGCTATATAACATTGCAAAAATATGATCAGTAATTTAAGTTATATTTTGTGGGATATATAATTTGTAAATATAGCTACTTGCCATTCGTCATTTGTTAGATAATTTGTACAGTGCTGGCTGCATTTTATACTAGTCTGAAGGCAGAGGCGTAGCTAGGTTCTTCTGCACACAGGGTAAAGATTGGCGACCCCCAACTTCTTTTGCAACATTTCCTTCCTCTCGCCATGCTTGCTTTTTCAACCAATCAATGAGGTGTGATTATTTTCACATTTGTTCTTATGTAACTCGAGCCTAAAACCATTTGTACATTTTACAAGCAATATATGTATATAAGGTAGTTAACAAAACAATACATTAAAAGAAATTAAAGGTCAGTGCCTGACTAAAACAGATTGTATAACTGAGGCTAATGTGACTATATGGTGACGTAATAAACAGCCTCCTCTTGTAGATACTGCCACACACCGTCCTTGTAGGTAGTGCCACACCACCCCCCTTATTGATAGTGCCACACACCCCCTTGTTGATAGCGCCACACAGCCCCTTTTTATATATTTCCACACACCAGCCTAGTAGATAGTGCCACACAACCCCCCCTTGTAGATACTGCCAAATAAGCCCCCTATAGATAGTGCCACCCCCTTGTAGATAGTTCAAAATATACCCCCTGTAGATAGTGCCACACCCCCCTTGTAGATAGTACCAAACATTCCCCCCTTGTAGATAGCGACACACAGTCCCCCATTGTAGATAGCGACACACAGCCCCCTTTGTAGATAATGCCACACAGCCCCCCTTATAGATAGCAACACACAGCCACCCTTGTAGATAGCGACACACAGCCCCCCTTGTAGATAGTGACACACATCTACAGCAAACAAATAAAAAAAAACTTGTACTCGCCTAGCCCTGTTCCCACATTGAATGGCACAGCTCCACAGCCTCCTCAGCATTATGGGCAAGGCGGCACGGGCCCGCTCATGCTGTGGGCCCCATAGAAGCCACTATGGCTGTTATAGTGGTAGTTCCGCCACTGGCGTCAGCTTTACCAGCGGCACCTGGTCACTAGCGGTGCTGCAGCACCCCACCTTCCTTCCCTCTTTGTTGCACTCGGGGCACATGCCCCACCTGCCCCTCTTAGCTACGCCACGGTTAAAGTTGGTAAATTAACTTCCTACTACAGAATATAACATTAGATATTACAGTGGTCTCAGAAGGAAGGTCAGCAACAGAAATTTGTAAAAGCTAAAGCTTGAAGATTAATTCCTTTTCTTGAACATTTATTTGTTCAGTAGTGATTTCCCAAACTTATTACCATGCGGGAACCCCTTATAAAATGTTTCTACTCCTGGGGAATGCCTACTCCTATTATCATCTCTAAAAATCTTGGTGTAGGAGCAAGTAACACATTCTACAGTACTTGCCCAGTGCTATAATTTGGCTGGAATTTTTTTGTCGCCAAGCATCTTAAATAAAAAAATATTTTGCCATCTCTACTGTGAAAGTTAAAGGTCATGTTGCTTACTGCTCTGTTGTTCTTTGGAACCCCTGAGAAGGGAACCCCAAATGGGAAACGCTGTTATACTGTTATACGGTATGTTGTTTTTTTTTAAATGTTTTAGGAAATTGATGTAAAAAAATGCTTTCAAGCATACCAGTGATCCACTTAAAAGCCTCTTATGACATATACCTCAGTGAGTAAAATCAAGTTCTAATTCAAGAATTAGAAATTGAGTCTTCTATACTGTTTGGTCGCTTCATTTGATTTTAATTTTAATACGAATGATAGTAGCAAGAGATTTGAATGCACTGCATCCTTGAACTTCCTTCCTGCTGGTATCAGCTGTAGGGGCAGATAGATAGATAGATAGCAGGGGCGTAACTAGGAAAGACTTGGCCCCATAGCAAACTTTTGACTGGGCCCCCCCCCCTCCGCTGTGTATCACACAACCCCCCCTTGTAGATAGTGCCTCCCTATAGATTCCACCACACAGCGCTCCCTATAGATAGCACCATACACAGCCCCCTGTAGATAACGCCTTACAGCCCCCCTGTAGATAACGTCTTACAGCCCCAAATCCCCATGTAGATAACGCCATACAGCCCCTCTGTAGATAACGCCATACAGCCCCCCTGTAGATAACGCCATACAGCCCCCCTGTAGATAACGCCATACAGCCCCCTGTAGATAACTTCTTACAGCCCCAAATCCCCCCTGTAGATTCAGCCCCCTGTAGATAATGCCATACAGACCCCCCTGTAGATAACGCCATACAGACCCCCACTGTAGATAACCATAACGCCATATAGCACCCCCCAAAAAAAAACGGCCTGTAGTTTGTCCTACAAAAGAGATGTTTCCCCTATCCACAGGATAGGGGATGCATGTGTGATTGCTGGCAGCGATAAGGAGAACGGGGGAACGAAAGTCCCCCGAAGTTCTCCTTGACAAGCCTCAAACTTCCGGCGTCTGCGCAGTTCAATAAAAATGAAAGGAGTGCTGGTCACGCATGCGCACAAGAGCGACCGGTGCGCAAGTAATTTCTATGGAGCTGCAGACAGACCCCGGAAGTCCGAGGTTCGTCATGGAGAACTTCGGGGGACTTTCGGTCCCCCGTGCTCCTTATCGCTGGGCGTCCCAGCGATCCCACATGTATCCCCTATCCTGTGGATAGGGGATGCATGTCTTTTGTAGGAACAACCCCTTCAGTGGCATCGCGCTGTACCAGCCATAGCAGCTGCTAGCGGAGCCTCCAGCCATGAGGGGGGCCCGTGCCGGCGGGTGGCACAGGCCCCCCTCATGCTGCGGGCCTTGTAGCAGCCGCTACGTCTGCTATAGCGGTAGTTACGCCACAGATAGATAGATAGATAGATAGATAGATAGATTCAATTAGATAGAGAGCAGTTGCGACCGGGGGGCTTTAAATTACAGGCCCCCCTCTCCTCTCCCCACCTCTCCACCGCAAACTCTAGCTGCACAACACAATACATTACTAACTGTGGGTCGCACTCCCCATGGGGGGTCGTGTGAAGAATTCCGGGGGCTCGCGAACCACTCACAGAGGTCCTGCTTCCAACTGTATCCGCAGGAAGCAGATCCAGTTGAATTTAATCCTGGAGCTGAAAGGCTCCTTCCTCTAGCGCAGGCTGCTATAGCGGTAGTTACGCCACAGATAGATAGATAGATAGATAGATAGATAGATAGATAGATAAAAAGAGTGATAGAGATATAGCTAAAATTTGTCTGTTTGTGTAAAGGAAACTTGCTAGCTATTAATACTCTGTGATTACAGCAACATCAGCACTAATTCAAGAAAGCAGTCTCCTCAGTGTGAGGCCTGGTTTACACGAGCGTGACACTCCATTTGGATGTTTGGATGTTTTCATTCATCCTTTTTCACTGGTGTTGTGCGAATCACGCTGTTCGCAATGGGTGCGTGATGCGCGAACAGCGCACAAATATAGAACATGTCGTGAGTTTTTTGCAACGGACTCACGTTGCACAAAATTCACGGACTGTCTGCACGGCCCCATAGACTATTATAGGTCCGTACGACACGCGTGAAAATCCCACGCGTCGCACGGATGAATAACACGCTCGTGTAAACGAGCCCTGAGCGTGAGGAAGAAGCAGTGGCCAGCGTGATGTAATTTGGCAGGCATGAAGAGATAATGACTGGTCACCAGGCTGCAGTTTTAATATATCTATAATACAGGAGCGCGATGAAGCGTAGACAGAGTAGGCGGTCGACTAGGGAGACATTGAGGGAGGAGCTAAAATGTATCAATTATATTTAATAAAAAACAATGTTCTGCCTTCACATTTGTTAGCAATCAGTTTTGACACGTGCTGCACATAGAGAGCTTAGAACACTGTGAAGTTTTTCTTTAATACTTGAAGTAGACCTTAATACATGGAAGGATGTGTATACTTTAAACAAAACATCTGGCGGAACTTGGAATCTCCTAGCATAAGGAGATCTCCCATGCCCTTACTCAGGCTTATTCAGCTCAATTTATGTTTGGCAAAAAGCTTATTTTTCTAATTGGTGCTTAGGTAGTTTATAATTATCCAAACCTTGCTAAAAACATATCAATATGAAGTGAAATCCTGGTGACCTTGTGCGGGGTTTGTGCTTAAACATAGCAGCCAATCAGATCACATAAAGCTACTGAGTAAAATCTTGAAGGAAGGACAGAGCAGCCTCCTGAGACATTAATAAAACGGGAAGACTTCATTTACAGCTTGTTAGGAAACGTCCGTCTCTTTAAGATTGTCATGACTACTAGCCTAGCTTCTGGGTGGTTCTGGTTTGAGTTGCAGAGCCAATCTCATTTCTCTGTCTTCTTCCTATCAGATTCTAGGGTGGAGTATTTAAAGAGACTCTGTCACCACATTATAAGTGCCCTGTCTCCTACATAAGGTGATGGTCGCTGTAATGTAGGTGACAGTAATGCTTTTTATTTAAAAAAAACGATCTTTTTTCACAACGTTAGGAGCGATTTTGGTGTATGCTAATGAGCTTTCTTAATGCCCAAGTGGGCGTACTTTTACTTTCGACCAAGTGGGCGTTGTACAGAGGAGTGCATGACGCTGACCAATCGGCATCAATCGGAATCCTGACACTTCTGACTCTTTTTTTGTGAGATTCCGGCAAGTGAAACCAAATCTCGTGAGTTCACGGAGCTAAACGAGATTTGGTTTCACTTGCCGGAATCTAAAAAAAAAAGAGTCAGAAGTGTCAGGATTCTGAGTACACATGACGTCCAGGCTGGATTTCATGTGTATTCATTATCAGGACACTGTAGTAATGTTAGGGTTTGTGTATGAGGCTGCAGATAGCGATATATCTATATCGCTAGTGCAGTGTAAATGAATGGAGAGGAGTGCATGATGCCGATTGGTCAGCGTCATGCACTCCTCTGTACAACGCCCACTTGGTCGAAAGTAAAAGTACGCCCACTTGGGCATTAAGAAAGCTCATTAGCATAAACCAAAATCGCTCCTAACGTTGTGAAAAAAGATCGTTTTTTTAAATAAAAAGCATTACTGTCACCTACATTACAGCGCCGATCTCCTTATATAGGAGACAGGGCACTTATAATGTGGTGACAGAGCCTCTTTAAGTCTAGTCAGTTCTTTCATTGTTGCTTGTGAGTTTTTTTGTGTATGCAGTTTCTGATCAAGCTCCTAAATACTCCCTGTATCACTTGACTATTTAGATTATTTGAGCTTGACCTCGGCTCTGTCTTTAAATTAATCCTTTTGCTTACTGATTTAGACATTCTGTGCTTGGCTGGTTTTGACCTCTGCAACTCCTAACATTCTTCTGTTTTCTGATTTGGACTCACTCTCTCCTGGTTGTAAACTCTGTTGCTGTTTACCCTCTGGCTGTCTGGTTTTTCATCCTGGTATTGCCTGCATTGCACCTCCTGTCCAAAACCGTATTCTGTTAATGCAACCTGGGTTCTATGCAGCCAAATCCAATCCGCCTTATGGTGGGCTCTGGTCAAGACCATAGAGTAGCCTTAGACTCTGCTAATCAGTAGTGCTGGAATTGAGGTAGCGGATTATTTTTTTCATGCTTATTCCTGACTGCCTTTTTGGAATCGCTTACAGAGCAATTACATTACTTGCACTCTGGGGAATTGCTCAACTAGTGATTCCATTACACTTTGACTCATGCAACCACAGTGCAGTCACTGATCATGTCTGTTATTTAATGGCACAGAGCCAAAAATCTATATTGAAGAAAATAAATAGCAGGTAGGCATCACCCATGATATAGCGACTTAAATGGACACAAACTTTTAAAAAAAATTATGCTAATATAATAGTATACCTGATAAAGATCCACTTTGTCATTTACTTACTGTTAAAATGTTATTAATTTATCCAGGCAAATTCTGTGTGAAGTGTCTGCCACTAGGTGTCTCCCTTACTGTAATCTGCTATCCCCCCACCCCCTGTGGTCATGCAAAATCCGTTCCTAGTTACAGACGGGCTTCATAAAATAGGGGTTTCTCTTCACTGTCTGCCAATACAAGTCTAAGGAGATGGAGGTGGAGGGCAAGAGGAGAAAGCGGAGAAAGGAGACACGGACATACTGCCAATACAACCCTATAGATGGTGGAGAAAGAAGCAAGATCAGAGTGAGGAAGACACATACAGACAAACTGCAGTTTCTGATGAGTATTACTGTTCTACCCCACTGCTGGATACTAAGCTACACTGCTGTATAATCTACTCCATGATGCGGCAGCTTCTATATATATGTGACAGATAGAAATAGGAGAGCAGGATGTTCTCTTCTATGTGTGCAGTGAAGAGAACACATGACAGTTGTTAGGCTCCACCAACGAGCTCAGAGACAACTGAGAATTAGAGAGATAGCCTGTAGAGGAATAACTGCTAAAAAATGCAGCATAAGAGTCGTATCATGGCTAGAAATTGTTATATTACTCATGTACACACATGACAGCTTATTCTGAAAAGTAACCTGAGAAGTTAGGTACGCTTTAAATATCATTTGTTAGACCTTAACTGGAATTTTGCTTTAAGTGAACCATGTATAACCTTTATAATTTAATAAATATGTCCATGGTTCAAACTGGATCCCGAGGGGTTACATAATCGGTGACGCTGCACCACGGATGTGATGATGCGTACAAAATGATGTAGCATACACCAAAAGATGGGACATACTAAAAAACAAAAAAAACACAAAAACAGGCCATACTTACTAAATGGGCAGGTTAACACCAGTTCCCAAAAAGAGGCATGCAAACAACAAATGCTACATAGGGAAAGAATGGTCAGGTAGAATATGCTAGTGATATCAACTTTCAATAGTTTGGGGGGGAGTGGCTGCTCAGTGTTATCACTGCACACAACCAAAGCTTCAAACAATGTGTCGGTCGCATGGCGTAGAGTATCTTGCCGGATCACAGCCTATTAGAAGAGGCAAGTGAAAGATGTGTTGAATGAAGAGACTCACCAGTCGGGGAGCAGAAGGTAGGCCTGTCAGCAGGATAAAATGTGCCATCTTAGAGAACCGGTCCACCACCACCCAGACAGTGTTGCATCCTGCTGAGGGGGGAAGGTCTGTGACAAAGTCCATTGCAACGTGCTGCCAGGGGGCATTGGGTACAGGCAGAGGTTTAAGCAGGCCGGCAGGCTTGGAGTGAGTAACTTTGTTAGAAGCACACACCGTGCAAGAAGAGACAAAGTCCAGAACATCTTTAGATAGTGTGGGCCACCAGAAGTGACGAGCAATCAGGTCTCGGGTTTTACGAACACCAGCGTACCAAGCTAGTTTAGAACTGTGTCCCCAGCGGAGAATTCTTCTCCTGTCTGCCAACCGAACAAAAATCCTCCCAGGAGGGATATCTCTAACCTGCAGAGGATTAGCAGTGACAATGCAGGACGGGTCTATGATAGTTTGAAGGGACTCCACCATGTCATCTGTCTCAAATGTCCTGGACAGGGCATCGGCCCTCACATTCTTGTCAGCGGGACGGTAGTGGAGCACAAATTGGAAACGGGTGAAGAACAGCGACCACCTGGCTTGAGGGGGATTCAGTCATTGTGCAGACTCAAGGTAGGTAAGGTTTTTGTGGTCGGTGAAGATCAGGATGGGGTGAGCAGCGCCCTCTAGAAGATGTCTCCACTGCTCCAGGGCCAATTTGATGGCCAGTAGCTGCCGATCTCCAATGGAGTAATTGCGCTCAGCAGAAGAAAAAAGTCTTGAGTAGTAGCCACATACTACTGCCTTTCCTTTGGAACTCCTCTGGGACAGAAGTGCACCTGCACCAACAGAGGAAGCGTCCACTTCCAGAGAGAACTGCCCAGATACGTCAGGATGATGGAGGATCGAGGCTGAAGTGAAGGATTTCTTGAGGCTAATAAATGCGGACTCTGCCTCTGGAGTCCACACTTTTGCCTTCACACCCTTCTTGGTAAGGGTCGAGATGGGGGCCGTCAGAGAAGAGAAGTTAGGAATAAACTGTCGGTAGAAATTGGCGAATCCCAGGAACCGCTATATGGCCCTTAAGCCTTGAGGACGTGGCCACTCCAGGACAGCTCTCACTTTCTCAGGATCCATCTTGAGGCCTTGATCCGAGATGATGTAGCCCAGGAAGGGCAGAGTATTCCTCTCAAAGACGCACTTCTCCAGCCTGGCGTATAAATGATTCTCCCTTAATCGTAGTAGAACCTGACGGACATGCTTCCGATGAGTCGTCGGATCTGGGGAGAAAATCAAAATATCATCGAGATAAACAACAACACAGACATAGGGTAGATCTCGGAAGATATTGTTAACGAACTCCTGAAAACACTGTCGGAGCGTTACACAGTCCGAAGGGCATCACTAGGTATTCGTAGTGCCCGTCCCGGGTGTTAAATGCCGTCTTCCATTCATCACCCCGGCGAATCCAGACTAGATTGTAAGCCCCCCGCAGGTCTAGCTTAGGAAAAATGTTGGCTCCTCGTATGCGATCAAACAGCTCAGAAATAAGTGGCAACGCGTATTTGTTCTTCACTGTTATCTGGTTGAGACCACTGTAGTCAATGCAGGGTCGAAGGGATCCGTCCTTCTTTTTAACGAAGAAGAATCCTGCCCTGGTCAGGGAGGAAGACTTTTGTTTGAAACACCTCTCCAGATTCTCCTTTATATAGGCCGACATGGATAGAAACTCTGGCAAGGAGAGAGGATATACCCGTCCACGGGGGAGGGAGGCATTAGGAACCAGTTCAATGGGGCAGTCATAAGTCCGATGTGGAGGCAGCGTCTCAGCCTCCCTTTTGCTGAAAACATCTGCATACTGAGCAAACTGGGGAGGCAGTCCCACCAATGGCTGAGGCAGAGGAGGCTTGACAGGATGGATCTGCAACAGACAATGACCATGGCACTTGGAGCCCCATTGGAGAACCTCTCCAGAATTCCAGTTCAGGACTGGGGCATGTAGTCGAAGCCAAGGCAGGCCCAGCAGAACCGGATTGATGGCCTTGGGCAAAACAAGGAAAGGAAATTAATTCAGAATAAAGAACTCCAACCTGGAGCTTCAACGGTTTGGTTTTATAAACGATGGGATACGGCAGAGGCGGTCCATTAACTGAGGCAACAGCCAAATACGTCTCTAGGGAAACTGTGGGCAACTGATGATGATCCACAAGCTCTTACTGGATGAAGTTTGCAGCAGAACTAGAGTCAAGGTAGGCAGAAACTTGATGCGTCCTCTCGCCAGATACTAGGGTCATAGGAATAGTCAACTTGGAACAGAAGGCTTTATTAGGTACCGTTCCATCTATGGTTGTCTCTCCAACCAATCCTAGGCAATGGGGTCTCTCTGGCCTCTGGGGACACAAACGCACAATATGGCCTCTGAGGCCGCAATACAGACAAAGTCCAGAAGTGCGTCTGCGTTGTTTCCCCTGGGTAGACAATTTGACAAAGTTACTCTGCATCGGATCCTCTGGTGGGACGACTGAGGAAGATTTCTGAAAAGTAGAATCCATCCTAGGAAGTTCTCTCTCCCGGAGAACCTCTTGGGAACGTTCCCGGATCCTCATGTCAACCCGGGAGGCGAGTAGGATAAGATCGTCCAGGATAGATGGCAGATCGCGAGCAGCCAGCTCGTCCTTGATCCCTGAAGACAGTCCCTGCCAGAATGTGGCCACCAAAGCCTCATTGTTCCAGGTCACTTCAGTAGCCAGGAAACGGAACTGAATGGCATACTCGCCCACGGAGAGGTCTCCCTGGTATAGGGTCAGCAAGGATGCGGCAGCCAAAGAAACTCTACCAGGTTCCTCAAAGATCGAGCGGTAGATCTGTAAGAAGCACTGCAAGTCACGGGTCTCTGGTCCCTGATGCTCCCACAGAGGATTAGCCCATTCCAGGGCTTTGCCAGTAAGGAGAGAGATGATGAAGGCGATCCTGATGTCGTCCGAAGAGAAGGACCAGGCATGTTGTCTGAAATGGATCAGGCACTGATTCAAAATTCCCCTGCAGGACCTCGGATCTCCGTCATAGCGTGGAGGTAGCAGCAAGAAACACAGGGGGTTGGTACCGGTACAGACAGGAAGTGTAGCAGGAGGAAACGCAGGAACGGGTGCGGTGACGACTATGGTAGGAGCAAGCAGCCGATGGGCTATGGCGTTCACCGACAGGAGGAGCTGGTCTTGTCGTGACTGGAGATCCTCCATCTCGGCCAGCATGGCTTGTGTCGTCAAAGTCTCAGGTTGATCAGCGGGGTCCATGGCCTGAACGTACTGTCACGAAGCGGGTAGTGGACCCACTAGGCCGTACCGCCGTAGCGGGGAGGCAGCTGGCCAAACAACAGGAAACCCCAGAATACAATGTCCCGCACAAGGGTACCTGGATAGTCCAGACGGTGGCCGTAGCTCTGGCACAGATGGAGATGGGTGCCGCAGATAACGCAAAATATGGCAGATGACACAGGTGCCGCAGGTTGCGCCAGACGTGGCGGATTCCTCCGGACGTGGCAGATGACACAGGACGTGGCGGATTCCTCCGGACGTGGCAGATTACACAGGACGTGGCGGATTCCTCCGGACGTGGCAGATGACACAGGACGTGGTGGATTCCTCCGGACGTGGCAGATGACACAGGACGTGGCGGATTCCTCCGGACTTGGCAGATGACACAGGACGTGGCACTACTAGATACTAAAGGCACAGTACAGGAAACAGGAACAGGGAACAAGGCACGGGTAACAACTGGAACGGGAAAACACTAAGGGACCATTTGCAAGACAGACTGGGAAAACTAACAACGCTCAGGCAAGGATTAGAAGGCCTGGGGCCTTCTTATAGACTAGTAAATCGTGGCAGTTGATGATGATGACGACTTCCTATTTGCGAGTGCTGTCCCTTTAAGGCCGGGCATGAGCGTGCGCCTGCACCCTACGGGACACAGCAGAACGGAGCGGAAGTGAGCGCTGGCATCTCCTAGGAAGGAGATGGGGACCAGCGCTCACGGATCCATGGCTGCGGGCGTCGGGAGGTGAGTAAACCCAACGGTCCACGGCCATGGACGCTACAGTTATGGTGTTGCAGTATTATTCAGTAACAGTTTGGGGGTATTATTCGCTCACTATGTGGTTATGGTGTGGTGGTATTATTCAGTAACAGTATGGGTGTATAATTCAGTCACTATGTGGGTATGGTGTGGTGGTATTCTTCAGTTACAGTATGGGGGTATTATTTAGTCACTATGTGGTTATGGTGTGGCGGTATTATTCAGTAACAGTGTGGGGGTATTGTTCACTCACTATGTGGTTATGGTGTGGCTGTATTATTCAGTAACAGTATGGGAGTATTATTCAGTCACCATGTGGTTATGGTGTGGAGGTATTATTCAGTAACAGTAATGAGGTATTATTCACTCACTAGGTGGTTATGGTGTGGCAGTATTATTCAGTAAAAGTATAGGGGTATAATTCAGTCACTATGGTTTTACGGACCCATTCGGTTCTGTTGGTTGCGGACACCTTTCCGTAGTGCTATGGATGGGTGTCCGTGCCGTAGAACCATGCCGGGAATTATGGAGCATGTCCTATTTTTTGTATTTTACGGGCCATGCTCCTATACTTTGTATGGGAGCATGGCCCAAAAATGCGGGTGGCCATCAGTGACCGGCCGTGCCCGCAATCGTGGGCTGGGATTACTGGCATGGTCTTGTGCATGGGGCATTATAATGTATTATTCTTGGTAATATTGGTCTTATAATAGTGAGTTGTGTTCAGCAACAGTATGGGGGAATTATTCAGTAACAGTATGGGGGTATTATTCAGTAACAGTATGGGGGTATTGTTCAGTCACTATAGGGTTATGGTGTGGCGGTATTATTTGGACCTTATATTGTATTATTATTGGTAATATTGGTCTCATAATAGAGAGCTGTGTTCAGTAACAGTATGGAGGTAATATTTCATCTGGTATAGTGGTATGATTTAATAACTGTATATGTCCAAAGATCTTTTTTTGTGTGCGAGAGGGGGGACATATGCTTTGGGGCTTGCAACACTCCAGGATGCACAAGAAATCAGCAGTGCAGTTCTCTGTACACTGCCTTTTGAATTGACTGCATTATTGATAGAGTAAGGGTGTGTTCACATCAGCGTTCGGTTTCCGTTGATGGGTTCCGTCAGACCTTTCCGTCAGATGCCCTCTGTCTGCCACCCTTTTCATTGTGACCTTGGAAACATTAACCTAAGGGATGTGTCAGCACCCTGTAATAAAAGGTCTGAGTGTTAGGGGTATAGAGCTCAAAGTTGCAGCATTTCCTATTTACATGCTACTGTTTTTAACCGATTTAAACTTTTTGGCTAATTTGGCAGTTTGTCCAATTTTTAAATAAATCATTGAAAATCGGAAGCGTTATTGGTAAATATTCCTCACAAAACCATTGCTGACCTCTCTAGCAGGTTCCCTTTCAAATGGTCTAGATCGCATATAACATACCTAGGTGTAAAACTTACTAGCAAACAAGAAGAGGTCTTTCCCCTGAATTACTCTCCCCTACTATAAAAGATCTCAACACGTCTCAGGGACCTGGACATTCCAATTGTCTCAGGGATGGAGGCAGAAAAACCCTTCATAAAGCCTAAATTTCTCTTTCTCTTCCAAACTGATCTTATTTTCCTCCTTTTTACCGCTGTCGCTGTCTATTCACCAAGTTCTTCTGAAAACAATCAAATCTTGATTAGCTTACAAACAGTTGATATTGTTTAACCCGTTAGTAACCGCCAATACGCCTTTTAACGGCGGCCACTAACGGGCTTTATTCTGATGCATATGCCTTTTTACGGCACTGCATCAGGATAAAGTAAACAGAGCAGGGAGCGTCAAATCTCCCTGCTCTCAGCTGCTAATACTAATATCGATCTCACCCGTTTAACCCTTCAGATGCGGTGCGCAATAGCGTGCACCGCATCTGAGTGGTTTTGGAGAGAGGGAGGGAGCTCCCTCTCTCTCCCACCGACACCCGGCGATACGATCGCCGAGTGTCTGTGTCTCCAATGGCAGCCGGGGGCCTAATAAAGGCCCCCAGGTCTGCCTGGAGCGAATGCCTGCTAGATCATGCCGGAGGCATGACCTAGCAGATGCCTGTTCGTTTTAAACGGACAGGCAGTAATACACTGCAATACAGAAGTATTGCAGTGTATGACTATAGCGATCGGAGAATCGCATATTAAAGTCCCCTAATGGGACTAGTAAAAAAGTAAAAAAAAAGTTTAATAAAGTTAACTTTAAAAAAAATGTGAAAAAAAATGAAAAACCCAGCTTTTCCCCTTACAAAATGCTTTACTATTAAAAAAACAAAATAAAGTAAAAAAGTTACACATATTTGATATCGCCGCGTCCATAACGACCCCGACTATAAATGTATCACATTATTTAACCCGCACGGTGAACGCCGTAAAAAAATTAATAAAAAACTATGGAAAAATTGCTGTTTTCTGTGAATCCTGACTTTACAAAAAATGTAAAAAGTGATCAAAAAGTCGCATCTACTCAAAAATGGTACCAATAAAAACTACAAGTCTTCCCACAAAAAAAAAGCCCTCACACAACCGCATCGGCGAAAAAATAAAAACGTTACGGCTCTTCAAATATGGAGACACAAAAACAAATAATTTTGAAAAAAAAAGAGTTTTTACGGTGTAAAAGTAGTAAAACATACAAAAACTATACAAGTTTGGTATCGTTGCAATCGTAACAACCCGCTGAATAAAGTTATTGTGTTATTTATATCACACAGTAAACTCCGTTGATTTAAAATGCGAAAAAGAGTGGCAAAATTTCAGATTTTTTTCTATTCCCCCCCAAAAAAAGTTAATAAAAGTTAATCAATAAATAATATGTCCCCCAAAATGGTGCTATTAAAAAGTACAACTTGTCCCGCAAAAAACAAGACCTTATACAGATATGTCGACGCAAAAATATAAAGGTTATAGCTCTTGGAATGCGACGATGGAAAAACGTAAAAAATGGCTTGGTCATTAAGGTCTAAAATAGGCTGGTCATTAACGGGTTAAGGGGGCTTCAATCTTCCTGATATCTCTTTATATTACCATGCTGTGAAACATCGTACACACTTGGAATTGCTAACTAGTTCCCATAATAAATATAGCAAAAATATTGCACTAGCCAACTTTAAAACATCGGCCCTAGCTACTCTTTGTGGCTCCGCTCAGTCAAATAAAGTAAAGAATGAAGATTTGTACAGTTGTATGCAGTTTCTCTCTGGCAGATCTTTAGCACCGTGCAGATTGGAGATCTCCTGTTTGACTAATCAATCCCCTCTCTCCTGAGTCACTTAGATCTAAATATGGTTGCACTTATTGGTCTACTATACAGTACGAACACATTGCAAAGTTCTATAGAGATTTCTTTGAGTGCACACATTATTAATCTTGATCTCTCCTTGTATGGAAGACTACTCTGCCTTTCCAACTACCATAAAAACTTGATCTCTACTCTCTACGAGAAAATACTTACAGCTTATATTCCTACAAAAACTCAATTTTTTTGTCACTTGGGAGCTGGAACTAAACACTACTTTTTCCCAATCGGAGGTAAAACTAATACTCACAAGATCACATGGTTTTTACAGGTGTATTTGGTCATAAGAAATATTTTTTAAATCATTTCTAAGTGATAACGTTTACTTGATGTACTAGCAAAAAAATGTTTCTGTTTCACCACAAATTTCTTGAAAATGTGTTTGATGCCCGGGAAGTCTTTTTCTCATTTGATGGGAATGTCCATCCATATGCCCTTTTGGAATTCTATTGAACTCTGTTCATTCACAATCTCCATTAATTTTATTGAATTTGCCTTCCTCGGAGTGCCACTAATCTGAATATACTCTGACTACTCTTTTAATCATGGTCACAAAGCTACTCATCCCGCTGCGCTAACTTGATAAGGTCCCCCCTGATCTCCCAATGTAAGTTTACAATTTGAAACAAATCTACTATCTCAAAGAACTCTCTAGTCCAGACCAAAACACATGAGAAATTCTTGGTCACTATGGAATTCCTTGGCATCGACTAATTCTTCTTGATTCATCCTAGGGTCTAAATTAGCTTGAGGTAATGGTTCAATAGCACTTTTACTGTAGCTGTCGTTACTTGGCGACAGAGCTTCAATGACCGTTAGCTGTGCATGAGCTGTAACATATTTGCAACATTTTTATCAGTAATTAGATTGTTGCTGTTAACACTATTACTTTTATTAGTAGTACCTCCATTAAGAAAGCGTATTCCATATTGGTTCTTGATGTTCTATGTTTATTTCTGTATACAATGCTTGTTTCTTTCTTTACTGGCTGGAATATCCGTCTACAGACTCTTTAGTATCACTGTTACTGTAATGAGCCAGGCTGCCTTACAATAATTGTAACCTTTTTCAAAAATAAAGATTTAATTAAAAAAAACTATCAATTAATCTGAAACTATATACACAGATATAGTTAGCAGATAAGATAACAGTTTATACTTTGTTAACATTTGTGTTAACAGGATTCCATCAGGGTTTTCTACCAGGCTTTCAAGTCAATGGGGTCCTTCGGGAATCACTGGTATCCGTTTAAAAATGGATCCGACATACAGTCGCTGTCATGGCTTTGTTTTAAACGGAAGACATGACGCTAGAGTGAACAGAGCCTTAGATCTTACTATGTATCTGTCATCTGTGCTCCCACAACTCACTGCATTGTAAAACCATACCATATCATAAAAAGCAGCAGAAGATAAGCATAACGTTATAAATACGTTGTGCAAAAATAAGGATTATAATACCCGTATTGTAGAATTTTTTTTCACACTTCAAAAATATATTATTTTATTTAATCTTACAGTGCTTTAATAATTTCATGACATTCAGAAAGACAAAAGTACGATACAATAAATTCTATTATGTATAAGTCTTCACCTCTTAAAGTATAACCATAGATTTAATTAATTTAAACAACAGTTTATTGACTACACAATAAACAACGAAGCAACAGAACATAACAATATGTATGCGGTCATAACATTCTGATCAAGAACACATTTTTAATACTAGATATCTGTAGATCAGCTATAAAAAGTAACAAACAATAAAACTAATTATCCTTGGATGCTACAGAGACTAGATATGAAGGCCAAGGCCAAGGATGTCACCAGCATCAGGGAAAGTTAAGCAAGCAGTGAATTGAGATTTGCAATTAGTATCTGTTGCTATGTTGGCCAACAGTGAACATCTCCATCTGTGCAACTACTGTTTAGAGCCAAGTCTATTGGCAACAGTGACATCTACTGGTAAATATGTGTAGACATGATAAATAAAAATTCAAAAATCAGCTTCCCATAAGCTTACTTTTTCTTACAATATGTTTGGTTTATTTATGCTACAAGTATTATATCATTGCCATATTTATTAACTGTCTTATATTATAACTGTGGTTATAATATAAAGGCTGATACTTTATACATTACAATGTTTACTAGTGATATAAAGCTACAGAAATATATTTCAAGCTAATACAATATTGCTGACAGTGTAGATTTGGAGTGGTTTTCTTTCTTTTTTTCAGTGACCTGTCATGTCTTTGCAGTTTATCAGTTTCTTTTGAGTTATTAAAAACATTTTTTTATCTCAGCTCCGGCATGTCTAACAACATTGTGCAATACAACTGACGGTGGCTTCCTGTTTAAGTTTGTGGCTGAATGTATCATAGAGTCCACAAAATATATGAGGCCCTAGTTTTTTTTACTGGGGACAGTCATAAAACCACCAGGGCCTTTTCTAGAGAGTACAGCGCATGCATAGTAACAATTTTTTCAACTAATTCACTTTTTAATTTAATTTAGCTTAACTTCATTGACCAAACAATGCAATGAATCAGAATGTCATATGGTGACTGAGCAAGGCTGTTGTTCAGGGGTGTAACTAGGAAAGACTGGGCCCCATAGCAAACTTTTGACTGGGCTTCCCTTGCCCCCCACAACCAAATGCCCCCCTACCCCCACAACCACTGCCCTCCCAACAATGAACATTTATCAGTTCAGCGTGCACTGTAACAAAAAACATTCATAGTCATAATAGTAAATTAACCCCTTCCCAACATCTGTCGTGTATATATACCGCACAGGTGTAGCTGGGCCCGCGCTATAGAAAGAGTGTGTCGGCTGTATGTAACAGCCGACTCTTCAGTGTAAAGAGCGGGATCCCGCTCGTTTAACCCCTTAGATGCCAGGGTCAAAAGCAAAGTGGTTAGAAACAGGGGGGCTGCCCCCTATGATGTTGCAAAGCTCCCCGTGACGTTATTGCAGGGTTCCGTTGGTTGGCATGGCAGCCTAAGGGCCTGATGAAAGCCCCCAGTCTGCTGTCTTTGTACTTGTATGAAGCTAGAAGACTGTCAGTATAACGATATGCTGCAATACATTAATATTGCAGTATATCGTGTAAGTGATCCAACGAATGCTGGTTCAAGTCACCCTAGGGGGAATAATAAAATAATTTAAATATAGTTAAATAAAGTATGTTTTAGTATACTATTAATAAAATATATATACTATATATAAAATATGTATATATTAAGAGTTAAAAAATTTTTTTTACCATTTTCCCACATGCACAATGTAAAAAAACATAATAACATAATGATACATAACTGGTATTGCCGCCTCAGGAAAAGTCCAAACTATTATAATATAACATTATTTAACCCACACGGTGAACGCCGCAAGAAAAATAAAAGAAATACCCCAGAATCTCTGTTTTTTGATCACTTCATCTCCCACAAAAACTAAAATTAAAACTTATCAAAAACTCCCATCTACCCCAAAATGGTACCAATAGAAACTACAGCTTGCTTTGTAAAAAATAGGTCTGAAAAAGTTATGGCTCTCAGAATATGGCGTGACAGAACACAAGTTTTATTTTATATTTAAATGTTTTTATTCAGTTTTCAAACAAAAAATAGCAAAATAAAAATACAAACAAAAAGAAAGTATCTTAAAATACAAAGTACAAAGTACAACACTCTGAGAAGCCACAAATACAGAATCAGAATGTGATTTACAAAAACTGCACATATATTCTGCAATAACGTCTAACAGAGATAAATAGCAGCCATGGGAGAGCAAATTCTTGACTCAAGTGAACTTATACTGATGAACCCACCACAAAGCTGTCTCTTAAATAAAAGGAAGAAACAATTAGTCTATGTCCAGTCACGAAAAACTTTCCACTGTTCCCAAATAGAAATGAAAGTGTGCCTGGTACGAAGTTCCCAGTGTGAAATTTCTTCAAATCTGTACAGCTGATCAATCCTGCCAAACCACTGGTCCATTGCTGGTAAACTATTCGAAAGCCAATACTTTGGTATGAGTAACCTAGCTGCATTCAGCATTTGTCTAAATAAAGGTGTCGAATAGTTCCTCACGTTTCCAGAAAAAATGGCAAGTAAAGCTAATTTTGGGTGGGGCACAATATCCGTGCCACAGACAAAATTGCATTTCTCAAAAATCTCCCTCCACCAAGATTGTATCTTCCTGCAAGACCACCAAATGTGGTAGAAAGACCCCACTTCCTCCAAGCATCTCCAACATATATTGGAGGCATCTTTAGCAAAACGAGCGATCTAATCCGGTGTTTTGTACCATCTTGATAGAATTTTGTATCCATTCTCCTGAATTCGAACACATCTCGATGCTTTATAAGGAGTGCATAAAAGAAGTGATATGTCCTGCTCCGTGAGCTTTTCCCCAAGATCGGCCTCCCCCGGTTGCACAAATCTAGGGGTGGAGACCATGGAAGAGGAAGACAACCTCTTATATAACACAGAGATGATCTTTTTAGGGTACAAGGGATTTGTGAGGATGGTTTCAAACCAAGAAGATGCATGCCCAAACATTGTTAATTTACATATCTTACATATATTGTTCTTTAAATATACCATAATACGAAGATGTAAAGGCGGTATACCTAGCAGTCTTGCTAAGTCAGCTAAAGACAATGGCTGCCCTTGAGGATCGAGCAATTCAGTGACAGGCAATGTCGAAGACCTTGTTTGTTTCGGGGTACTATCTCTCAGTGCCAAGGGCGCGCTCTCCACCAGATCCTGTATCTGCATCAAGGGGAAGGGATAAAAGTGAGTTCTATCTGCCCAAATAAATCAGCGCCAAGCCAACCAAGTAGCCTTAGTGATTGGATTGGTGATAGGTTTGTCATCTAGTTGTTGAGGAGGTTCAAAGAGCAATGCTCTAAATGTCATGGGTGCCATGGGTGCCATATTGCTAACCATATCTTATGTGTTGGCGCCCTAACCCAATCCACAATGCGAGCTAGATAAACAGCTCTAGAGTATCTTTCCGGATCAGGGAGTCCTATTCCCCCTCTATCCCTGGGAGCAAAAAGTAATGATCTTGCAATTCTCGCTTTTTTTCCTTGCCATATAAAGTGAGACATTGACCTTCCAATAGAATTAAAAAAAGACTTTGGGACTACAATAGGCAGAACTTGTAGCAACTAAGTCAATTTAGGCATTATCAGTGATATAACCATATTCTTCCTCCCAAACCAAGAAAGGAGTGGGATATCTAATTTCTGAATGGCGGATTGTAAGGTTTTCAGCATTGGGATATTATTTAGTCGGTACAGATCTGATAAGATCTCATCTATCTTAACCCCTAAAAATGTAAGTTGTTGCATGTTCCAATCAAAAGGAGAATTCACAGCTATTTTTGTGGTGATATGAGCCGGTAGGTTAAAGCTTACGGCCTGCGACTTACTATGATTAATTTCAAAGTTGGATAAGCTACTAAACTCAAGAAACAAAGTGTGGATCTGGGGGAGAGCAATATCTGGATTGGTTGTTAAGACCAACAAAACATCTGCATTTGCAGCTACTTTATGAGAGTGGGCAGTCCTGTCTCGTGACATTTGATATCTGAAAAGATGACGACAATAAACCATTAATGGACAAAGATGCTGAAGGAGTATCATACATTGCAAATATAGCAGCTATTAAAGTGGATGGAAACTTGAATTTGTGTAGAACCTTTTTCATGTAGCCCCAACTAACCCGATCAAAGGCCTTTTCGGCGTCTGTCCATAAAAGTACTAGCGGCTTTTTACGTTGTTGTGCAAGGTATAGCAAATGTAGAACCCTAGTGGTGTTATATTTTCCCTCCCTATTTTTTCGTAAAACCTACTTGATCAGAATCAACTTAGGGAGAATATTCATCAGTCTATTCGCTATCATTTTAGCCATCAACTTCAAATCAATATTAAGCAATGAAATGGGCCTATAATTAGAACAAAGCGATAGATCCTTTCCCTACTTCTGAATCAATGAGATATGAGCGTGTGTCATAGACTTAGTAAAAGGGCAACCCTGCAGTGCTAAGTTGCATATAAATAAAAGGTGATGGAGTAGTGTTTTTTCAAAAGTAGAGTAATATGTAATAGGGAATCCATCAGGCTCCGGGCTCTTCCCAGTAGGTGTGTTTTTAATGGCTGCTCCTAGCTCTGATACTGTAAATGGGCTAGCTAAGAACTCGGATTGTTCTACGGTGAGAGATGGTAAATCTAAAGATTCAAGGAACGCGTCAGTCTTCCGTTGTCTGTCTAACAGTGTATGAGTGTCGGAGTTCGATTCCAAATTATACAAATCAGTATAAAAAAGTCTGAACTGTTCTGCAATATCTTGCGGGGAGGAGATCATACGTCCGTCCAAAGTCTTAATCAGGGGAATCAAATTCTGAGCAGTTCGTTTCCTAAGTCTCTGTATCATGAATTTAGATGCTTTGTCACCATGTGCAAAAAACTTCTGTTGGGAGTGCAAATAGTACTTTGCAGATATAGAGTTCAATATATCTTTCAGTTCAATCCTAAGTGCCTGTAACTGTGTCTGTTGTTGTAGTGCTAACGATTTTTTATGCAAACTCTCTAATTTCTGTGTCTGGTGAGCACTGATATCTGTTTTCACTAGCTTTCTTAACTCTCAATCCCAGACATATAAAATGTCCCCTAATACACACCTTATGGGCATCCCAGAGGACCAGCGGAGACACCTCAGGAGAGATTTAAGGACACATTCAGATCACCCCCCGCAACTACCGCCCCCTCCTTAACTGGTTCCCGACCGCTCGCTGTGTTTTTACGGCAAGCGGTCAGAGTCCTTAGAACCCAAGCCATAGACTTTTTACGGCTCGGGTTTTAACTTGCTGCCCGAGCGATCGGGCAGCTGAATGTCGGGTCTCCGGCAGTAGGTCACTGCCGGGGACCCTGAGGAGAACATAGAAGCAGCTTTCGCTGCTTCTGTCTTCTCTGATCACTTGTACACAGCGCTCAATGAACGCTGTGTATAGAAGTAGAGGACTGAAATAGAGGACTGATTTCCCCTGTAACTGGGGCTGCTGTGCAGCCCCAGTTACAGTGGAAAAGCATGGTGTAAAAGAAAGAAAAAAAATATATAAAGTTCCCCAAAGGTCTTTTTTGACCTTTGAGGAACAGACCATAGTAATAAAAAAATAAAAGTAAAGTAAAGTGCAAAAAAAAAATGAATAATAAATACACATAAAATACCCACACCAAAAAAAAAACGTTCCCCCTCGCCAATCATTGTTGTAACGCTAGTGCTGACCCAATTACCCTAATATAGACATGTAATATATTAACATTTACGGTAGACAATGACGATCACAAATAAAAGCTCTGTTATTACCAAAAAAAATAGCTGAAAAATAAAAAAGCTTCTTTTTTTACTATTATTTTCAAACTTTAAGAATAAAAATTCTAAAATAGCAAAAAGGATGTGTAGAAAAACGATAAAAAAAGAAACCTGCATTGTCTACGGAAAAAACATCGCAAAAATCACGTCGTTAGCCCAACAAATAAAAAAGTTATAGCCATTTAACTAACACGTGCTAAAAAGGGCTAAAAGATGTCTGGTCCTGAAGGCTCAAAATAGCCCGGTCCTGAACTGGTTAAAGGAGTCTAATTCTGTAAACATGTCTAATAACCATGAAATTTGGTTATTTGGGGCATAAATATTTGTAAACGCAAAGAGTTGTGAACCTATTTTGCCTTTAAGAAATAAATATCTGCCATCGGGATCTTGCACATGTGCAAGGTATAAGAAGGGCACACCTCTCTGAAACCCAATACTCACACCACTCGCAGAAGTGCTGCTAGAGCCATTATGGAACCATGTGGTGTAATAAGAATATGACAGGTTGGGATATTGGTTAAATTTAAAGTGCGTTTCCTGTGGAAATAAAATGGAGCAATGGCTCTTTTTCAACAGAGAAATAATTTGTTGGCGTTTAGACGGAGAATTAAACCCCTTGAAATTATAAGATGTAACAGTTAAATCAGCCATTTAACAAGTAACGTAAATAAGGTATATGGACAGCCCTCCAGATGCCTAAAAGATGCCGATGTTAATGATAATAAGGCCCCACCCAGATTAACAAAACCAGACAAGCCTCTGTAAGTGTGAATGTCGAACATACACGCAGATCGTGAAAGTAGCTTCTCATTAAATAAACAGAACAAGTTTTAAATGAATAAAACGATCACTAAAATAAGGAAAGGAAATGGGGGGGGGGGTGTATATAAACGATTATTCCACCGTACCTCGTAGAGCTCACTCAGTGGTTATGTTATATAACGTTACTATCATCACATCTCAACGACACCCACTATATGCATAACCTTACCATGTAGCAAGATTGAGAAGTGAGGATGTAAAGTCAGGCAACAATAGTTTAAACACATCAGAAAGCCTTATACATATTTCAGACAGCCTAGACACATACACAGGAACAGGTGCAATAGTTACGTATCTAGGAATGGCAACAAGGAATGAGCGCAAAGCTGAGTTCAGCAAATAAGATGTTATCAACCTAGAAAAAAGGAACTCGTCCCTTCAGATATCACTTCAGGTCTCCTCATGGACCAGTCATTTCGGATTAAGGCGGCTTGCACTTTTCCTAGACCGCTGTTGTTTCGGGGTGACAGGGGATTCCCAAGCTGCAATAGGAGTCACAACAGGAAGAGCAGTTAAGTCTCGAACAACATCCCAATTTTCAATAGGAAGTGGCGCTATATCCAAATGATGGTACACTTCCCGTAAATCTTAAAATTTAGAAATCGAGAGCCTACGACCATTGTGAATGAAAGAGATCCCAAATGGAAATGTCCAGCGGTAAGCTATTTTTTTGTTCCGAAGCCAATCTGTGAGTGGCTTCATTATTCTCCTTTTGAGTAGGGTTATGGAGGCAAGATCCTGGAATATAGAAATTGGTGCACCCTCGAACACAAGACAAGCACGCTCTCTCGTTCCCGATAGAACTAAGTCCTTGTCTCTAAGGTTGAGAAAGCGACAGATGACATCACGGGGAGATTCAGAGGGCCTTGGTCTCGGGCGAAGCGCCCTGTGTGCCCGTTCAATAATGAAGATAGGAGGATTCTTTGATCCAACTGCCCAACGACAGGTCTGCTGCCCCGTATCCAATATGGCGTCTGACGGAACCAATTCCGGAATACCACGAATACGGATGTTGTTCCTTCTACCCCTATTCTCTTGGTCTTCCAAGGCAATATATAGGGAGTTTAGGTGATCTTCGCACGTGGAGAAACTCTGACAAACTGCCACATTGTATTCCAATAGGGAAGCTTGTGTCGTTTCTATCACTTCCACCCTTTGACCAATATATTTAAATTCCTCCTTTATATTAGACAGTTCTTGTACGATCGGTGCTAGGGCTTTATGGAGTACCTGCTTAAAGAATGATCTGGACAGAGGAAGGTCTCCGGTCTCCATCGTCTCCTCCGCCCTACTCTCCCACTCCGATGTTTCAGCCTGCTGGTTTGCTCCGCGTGTAGCTGGAGCAAGCGCCATCTTGGATTCGCTAGCCTCTGCCACTGTCGGCTGTTTTTTGATGAATTTATCCAGATCACCTTGCGATCCAGCAGGTAGTTGAGATCCAGTATGATCTCTGTACTTTCCCCCACCGTATTTCACAATTTCCAGGAGTGACGAGCTAGCAAAGGCTTCTGATTGAGGTTGGTGGATCTACAGAGCTCGGCAGCACATGTCCATTCAGTCCGGCCGCTAGCTCCGCTCCAACACAAGTTTTATTTTGAAAAATCTTTTCCTTCCTTGTAAAACATAAAAAAAAAGATATACATTTTATATCGTCATAATCGTATTGACCAGCAGAAAAAAGTTAACAGGCTGTTTTCACCACATGGTGAATGCCGTAAAAATGGAGGAATCTGTGTTTTTTTTTCCCATTCCACGTTACATGGTAGAATAAATGGTGCCATGGAAATCTACAACTCGTTCCACAAAAAACAAGCCCTCATACCCTATATAGACGGAAAAGTATAAAAGTTATGGCTTTTGGAAGGTGGGGTAAAAAACTAAAGTGAAAATCCAAAAAGTGGCTGTGGAGAGAAGGGGGTCAAAAAAACTTACCTGAAACTCAAAGTCTTCGGACAGGAAGGACTTGTTTCCATCTGTTCTTGCTAAGTTTTAAAGTGTAAAAGGGAGGGCTAAGTATAGCCTCTTTTGTTATGTTACAGCTATCCCTGCATGCATCCCCCACTCCATCCCTATTTTGTGAGATTCCATTAACATAGTACTATGGTAGATCTATATTAATGTGATCTCATAAAATAGGGGGGCCTTGGGGTAGAACACCCTCCCCTGTAAAGAGTGCCCCACACAGTGCCCCCTTTATAACAGTGTCACACTCCCTGTATGTCACACACAGTCCCCCTGTAGATAGTGTCACAACCCCCTGTAGATAGTGTCACACACCTTTGTAGATAGTGCCACACACAGCCCCTTGTACTGAAGATAGTGCCACATATTCCCCCTGTAAATAGTGCCACACACCCCCTTGTAGACAGTGCCACACATTCCCCCTGTAAATAGTGCCGCACATCCCCCTTGTAGATAGTGCCACCCCTCCCCCATTTGTAGATGGTGCCACACACGCCCCCTTGTAGATAGTGCCACACACCACCACTTGTAGATAGTGCCACACCCCCCGTTTGTCAATATTGCCACACAACCCCCATTGTAGATGGTGCAAACACCCCCGCTTGCTGCCTCACAGCCTCCTCAGTTCTGCAGCCTATGAGATGCCGAGATGGGACCCTTGAAGAGGCCAGCGCGATCCATTGACATCATTACGCCGGCCTGCTCAGGGATCCTGCGCCTTTTTATGTCATGTTGATCTGAAGAAGGGGTGAGTGCACCCTGAAACGCCTTATCGTTTGATGACAATAAAGGATTCACACAAGTTGAGATTACTGAAATATCGTGTTGTACCATTAGTACAACACAAAAAGTTGGGAGTATTTGCCAACTAGATTAATTAAGCCTTGGTTTTAATGCCAGTAATGCACTAGGAGTGCTCCTTTGTTTGTTTTTCTGTTTTTTTTTCTTGCATCCGCATTTGGTGACTATTCATCTGAAAAGGATAATCCGAGTGTGCTGTGTTGGTGTGGAGTATTGCGGCATACACGTGGACTAATCATTGTCTTAACACAGGGTTGTGTCTGTCTTACACAACTTGACTATGTGGGAAGAGACACCTGCACAAGGAATTATAGAAACATTTACTAAGAAAATGTAAGGACATATTTCTGTTTTCCCTTGTGCAGAGATCTACAGTATTCCTACTTTTGATTAAAAAACTGAACTGGAAAGCAGATCTCCCAAGCATGGTGTTGTTATGATTCTTACCAGAATAGTGGATCCTCTTAGCTGCAATCGGTTTAGCACAAGCTAGACAGAGGTGCAGAGTCTAAGGAAACGTTCCATTCTTTACCAACGCAAGTGGCAGGACTAGTAAAAAAGCAGCACGTAGGCTGCAGCGGTCACATGGGATAAAACGTCATTCCAGGGGGCTTGGCATCTACATGGCTGCAGGTAAGTATAAACTTATTTTTTTCCTGCTTTTTTCCGCAGCAGACATTCCAGCCAAAGAAATGCACCACAATTTGGTGCGTTTTTTCTGCCGGATTTCCCTGTGGTGTCCAGGGTGTATACACTGTGTACTTTTACGCAGTGTATCCACCCTGTGTGATCATGGCCTTAATGTGAATTTAATCACGGCAGTTTTTGATGCAGAACTTTATGCGTTTGACAATCAGTTCCACTTATCGGAGTGGTGTTGTTTCTGCATGGATTTCTGCAAGTTCCATTCAGATAAATTTCTGCAACAAAAGTTTCGGCGTGTGATTGCACCCTTACGTTTCCATACATCCCCCATTGACATCAATAGAGATGAGCGAATTTCCCAAAATTCATTTTGAGCAGATTTCGTTGATGCGTCGGTAAGAGAGACTAGGTGAGTATGGTATTTTTTATCTTCTCTTCTCCCCTCTTCCTTTTTCTAATCTGTAAAATGGCGGCCGGTGGCTGTGTTTTTGATGATTTGTGTACCAAAAACCCCAAAGGTGTTGGATTTCGCCGAGTCCGAAAATTTTAAGAAATTCAGACCGAATTTCATTAGTTTACAATCAATTTGCTCATGTCTAGACATCAAGGTAAAAAAAAATGTTTATGTTGAGTAAATTTTTCCTTTGGCGTTCAGAATAGCGTGGTAGGATACAATATTCTGTCCTTCAAAAAAAGCATTGGCAGATGTAAAGGAGGTCAAATGTAGTCAAAAGTATACTCTTTTGGACTACCTTCGGTTCAGTAAAGGCTATGGGTATACCAAGGGATATGTTTGAACTTTTTTTTGTATTTGGTACTCAATCTTATACGCTCGGCATAGAGTAAAAACAAGATGTGAACAGGTCCTTAATGTACATAAACTGATTTGCAATTTAAAATAATATAATTGAAACATATAATTCTTATACCTTAAGTAATAATTAATGATTGGTATTTTTCTAACTACTGTATGTATTATAATATTTCTGTTATTATTTATTATAGTTTAGAGGTATACAAGAAAAATTCAGAACTTTTATGTTTTTTTTGTGAACTCTTCATAATTTGCATTTTTAGTTCTTTTTTCATTTAGCAGAGTTTATAATTACATGGCAGCTTTCCACGTAGGCATCACTGAGCAAATGGCAGTAAGTAGCACAGATGCAGTGATTAGTAGAAGATAGGGACACAGACGCAGCGGCTGTAATTATTTTCACATGTTCGGATATGCACTTTCACCCAGATAATATGTGCTATAACAGATTCTGGCACTGGGTTCTGCCCTTGTGAACTATAAAGATCCAGCACAACTTGTTACCAGCGCGTTTTGGATTGTATTTTGCTAGTCTTAACTATTGTACAATTTACAAATGCAAAGCTAAATTCTTTCTCCCCATAGAACCTGAAGAAACACAATCTATTTTACTGTTATGATCAGCACAATACAGTGTTTCATAATGAGCTACTGTTTTATGGTGAACATAATAAAGTGCAATAATAGTATGCTCAAATTTAAATATGACCATGTCAACTGATTTTGTGCCAAGCTTGAAATGCATATAATTATAGCTCTAAATATTAATGATGCCTTTTAATATGCGTCTTTATCTACTTCATTCACATGTATACAGTATTTATTTACCAAGGGTAAATATTTATCTTCATTCAACTAAATGAAGGAACAGTTTAGGTCTGTCTCAGTTCCCTTTTTAATTTATGAAATTGATTCAATATCTTTTTTAGATTCTTGAATTATGGGACTGGAAATTAGAATTTTTCTGTAATATAACAGAAAAAAAAAGTTTCTATCTTTTTAGTTGCTAGAGGTTTCAGTTAAATTCACAAATGTGTTTAACTTCAGCTGAAGAGCTTACCGCTAATTTTTTTTTTCTACAGCTGCATTAATTCTGCAGTTTTTTTGCCTGAAATCTGCCAACATTCCTTGATGGCTTAGGCCTCATGCACACTTCCATCACCGTTTTATCGGCCGTTTCTGACGGATTTGTGTGTCCGTTTTTGTTTCTGTGTGCACTCTGTTTCCGTTCCGTGTTTCCGTTTTACACGGACGTTGTGCTTCCGTTTGGCTTCCGTTTTTCTGTTTAAAAAACTGATGTAAACTTCATTTGAACCTGTCACATGTCCCAGGAAACACCCATAGAAAGGTTACAAGAAGTATTTGGTGCTGTTTTCTGTAGCTTTCAGAGCATAGAGAACAGTTTGAGATTACTCTGCTTGGTTTACTTTGTTTTTATGGGATTTTTGGAGTGAAAATATGAGTCCCAAACCTGTTGACCATGTCCTTTTTGCCTGGCTTCTTTATCGATGCTTTGGACAGCAATCTACTAGGTTGGAAGAAGAACCGAGGAGGAGAAGGAGGTATTGGGTTCAACCCATTGTCTCCCAACGGACTTCTAAAGGGCATTTCCATACCCTCTACCATGACCTGCGAGATCACCCTGAAAAATTTGTCAATATCTGTCGTATGTCAGTCAGCACATTTGATTGTCTGCTGGAGTCTGTGGGTGCTGGAATCACACTCTCCAGGACACTTATATGAGGCGCTGTATTTCTCCTGAGGAATGACTGCTTGTCACCTTAAGGTAAATGCTCCCTTTCAAAAAAGGCACCATGTCCCCCTGATACATGTCTCTTATTTTAAATTAATTTTTGTTTAAATGTTATTGTTTTTCAGATTTCTGGCAACTCCATTGCCTCTCTTCACTTCAAGTTTTTGCTTGGGAACACCACCATATCACGTATTATCCGGTTGACATGCGAGGGCGTATACTCAGGGAGACGGTGATGACACCGCCAACAGCAGAAGATTGGCTACGAATTGCCGATGGCTTCCTGGAAACCACACAATTTCCAAACTGCATTGGGACACTTGATGGGAAGCACATTCGTGTGTGGAAGCCGCCTCACTCAGGGTCCCAATACTACAATTATAAGCAGTATTTCTCTGTAGTACTGTTGGCCTTGACTGACAGCAACTACAGGTTTATAATTGTAGATATTAGGGCCTATGGGAGCACTGCGGATGCTCGCATTTTCAGGGTTTCCCGAATGGGTGAACGGCTCCAATCACCAATACTCCAGTCACTAGATGCACTGCACATGTGCGGGAACTAACTAGCGTAGTCTCGCGAGAGTATGTAGACTTTTGAATACAGGAAGTATAGAATGTTATTCAACCTATACACGTGGATATCTGGAAATCCGGGATGCCGTTATCCATTAGGAGTAGTTCCATCTGGCATCTTGATACAATATCCTGCAATCGTTTTTGATTATACACACACTTGGTGAGTTTGTTATTTATTATTATTTTTTGTTTATTCAGACTGCTTAGTGATGTACCAATCCCTTAAAACTTATATAGTTCTATGCATAAGCACCTAGGTGGTCTGACTGTGATTTTAAATTACACTGCTTTATTATACACAGATCCTTTTAAACTGTTTTTGTATTAATCACTTTTTTTATTACTGTTGACTCTGTGAGTCCTTAAATACTCCTGTACTACTGTGTTCACTATGCTTGAGAAAGGTCCTGTTGGACTGAAACGTTGGACGGGTGATTAAAAAGCTGATATATGTTGGAAGTGCTGTCTCCTCGTCTATTCTGTCTATCTGATATTGGGGACAGCGGATCCGGTCCTATTGAGGCGTGCACCCACTTGTGGTCCAGTGCTGTGGTAATTTTCTGCTTTGGCTATATCCTGAGGATAGGCCATCGATTTTTAGGGACTGGACAACCCCTTTCAACTAGTGATCGTAAGTTAGCTTTAATTATAGATAATATAAAACAGGTGTATTTTCAGTTATATATGGCATTGACAACACTATTTTTATCTATTTAATTATTTTTATCTGTAGTATTTTTTTTTATTCTTTATCAAGGTAGTTTTATAGAAATTAGTCTCTTCCATTATATGTAATATTTTCAAATAGTAAAGAAAGTGACAAGAGAATAATATATACTTGACACTTCATTTGCATCTTCAGTACATGAATACTACTACCTTTTTTGTGCTTAGTAGTTCAGTCTATTTGATACATGTTTTTATTTTTTTGTATTGCTTTTCTTTGTGTGTCATTTTCATTTCCATATTCAGCTTATGAGAACGTGATTCAACATTTCTGCTGAATTGTATTTTGGTTAATCTGTTGATGTAACCAAACTAATTGATATATTGCCATGGGGCAATGTCTGAAACTTAAAAAGCTAACTTATTGCATGATTGAATTGCTCCAGTCCATTGTGAGTGTTTTTTAATTTTCTTCTTTTTTCCGTTGTGTTTCTTTAAAAAAAAAAAAAACATCTCTGTAATCTTTTATTTTACTCACTTTACTAAAAGTAAATGTTCACATAGGAAATGCATGAAAATATGTTAGAGTGACTTTATACCTATAATAGGCATTTTTGTTAAAAGCAAATAGGTTAATGTGAGTTAAAGAGTTCTACAAAACTGGGAATGAAGCCAGTCAAGTGATATCAGAGATGCAGCGTAAGCAGTTTGTAAAGCTTTATTCAATGTATACAGCAGCTGAGATTGTAAAATATTGCACAGAAAATATATATTTGCAGAGGCAAAGTTATCAGTATTTTGTGATAAAGGTAATAAATGACCTGTTTAATACTAAAAAAACTCGAGTTTCAGAATGGCTAAGAGGTCGATACATGCATAATGCATTGGCTTGGGCATTGCAGACAAAGCCACTGTAAATTACAATGATTCTAAGCTGGCCAACATCATTTAAAGTGTATAGTTATCTCTTCCTCAAAAACTGCACTTGAATGTCTGCATTAGGCCTTATTCACACGACAGTGAAAAAAAATGTCCATTTAAAACTGATCAACTGTCAGTTTTTCATGGCCATTTTGCATCAGTGTGACTCTAAATTTTCATCCATTTCAAGTCCATCTGTCCGTTTTTAATGGCCGTTTGACATCCATTTTGCATCAGTTTTTCATGGCCGTTAAAAAAACTGATGAATTTCATTGGTCAAGCTTTTTTTGTCCCTACCCCCTGAAAACAACCAAAGGAAGGTCACATGTTCACTTAGGCACTATTTACAGCCTCCCTGTAGATGATGCCACACGCCTCCCTGTGGATGATGCCACACGCCTCCCTGTAGATGATGCCACACGCCTCCCTGTAGATGATGCCACACGCCTCCCTGTAGATGATGCCACACGCCTCCCTGTAGATGATGCCACACGCCTCCCTGTATATGCCACACACATCACTGTAGATGATGCCACACGCCTCCCTGTAGATGATGCCACACGCCTCCCTGTAGATGATGCCACACGCCTCCCTGTATATGCCACACACCTCCCTGTAGATGATGCCACACCAGCCTCCCTGTAGATCGTGCCACACCAGCCTCCCTGTAGATTGTGCCACACCAGCCTCCCTGTAGATCGTGCCACACCAGCCTCCCTTTAGATCGTGCCACACCAGCCTCCCTGTAGATCGTGCCACACCAGCCTCCCTGTAGATCGTGCCACACCAGTATACCCTGTAGATCGTGCCACACCAGCCTCCCTGTAGATCGTGCCACACCAGCCTCCCTGTAGATCGTGCCACACCAGCCTCCCTGTAGATCGTGCCACACCAGCCTCCCTGTAGATCGTGCCACACCAGCCTCCCTGTAGATCGTGCCACACCAGCCTCCCTGTAGATCGTGCCACACCAGCCTCCCTGTAGATCATGCCACACCAGCCTCCCTGTAGATGCCACACCAGCCTCCCTGTAGATGCCACACCAGCCTCCCTGTAGATGCCACACCAGCCTCCCTGTAGATGCCACACCAGCCTGCCTATAGATCATGCAACATACTCACGAGAGCAGCGCCGTCTCTCCTCTTCTTCACTTGTGGTCACTCGTCTGCACGGGATCTGGCAAGGCAGCGCGACGGGGCGATGACGTCATCGAGGTGCCTTCAAACCCGAGTGACCACAGACGAGTGACCACACCTGAAGAAGCGCCGCAAACGTGAGTATGCCAACGATAGCCAGCAAGGGAACTAGTAGTTCCCTTACCAATCCCCATGTAACAGATCCGTTTTTAACGGTTGTTACATGTATTGACAGCCGTTAAAAACGGATCCATTGACTTCTATGGGGGCCGTCAGGCCGTTAAAACGGCCAAAAATAGGGCATGTCCTATTTTTTGACGGCCATTATTCACGGGCCGTTAAAAAAACGGCCGTGTGAATGCACCCATAGAATATCATTGTTCTGAAAACGGCCATGTGAAAGCCGTTAAAAGGACGGCCATCACATGGCCATTTTTCACTGTCGTGTGAAAGAGGCCTTAAGGTTAGTGCAAATGTACCCAAAGCAGCATCTTGTTTTAAAGATGACATCAACTCTCTGCAGCTGAGTTAACACTCCAAAAAAGGTTCAATAAGGTGATGAATTATTTAGTTAAAGTAGATGACAAATACAAAATTAAAGAACAGCAGAATGCCGCTGGCAACACATTCAAGGTCTTGAAGAGAATTAATGGTGCCCAAGTTACAGCAATAACGCCGACAAAACAATGTGATAAAGTAATGTCAATATACTTTTAGAGTAGTACACTGGCACTTATGTCACATTTCTGACAAATGGAATGGTGAACATTTCTCTATGCATATCATAAAATGCAATCTGCATGTTTGTAGTGCAAAAAAGTATTCAGCTATTTACTTGAAGGTCTAGCTTATAGCTGAAACATTTTAAAAGGTGTTTTGGATGTCATATTTACAGAAGGTCACATGTAGCAGCAATGTTTTATTATTGTTATTATTTATTTATTTATTTTACGCAATATACAAACTTTAAAATTTACAACATAGAGACCTTGTCCATATCTCACAGCCATATACAATTTCATATCCTATTCGAATAAATATCTCCAACTATACTAGCTACCTTCCCACTGCCCTCCCTTTCCTCCCTTGTGGGATTGGGCATGAGAACCAGAGCATCTAAACCACTCATTTCATAACATTGCATATTCTCCTTGTGATCAATCCATCCTTTCTCATGCTATCCTTGTAAGGCAGTATTCGATTGGGTCCATCATATTCTCTTTTCTTTGTATACAGTGAAGGAAATAAGTATTTGATCCCTTGCTGATTTTGTAAGTTTGACCACTGTCAAAGACATGAACAGTCTAGAATTTTTAGGCTAGGTTAATTTTACCAGTGAGAGATAGATTATATAGAAAAAAAAACAGAAAATCACATTGTCAAAATTATATATATTTATTTGCATTGTGCACAGAGAAATAAGTATTTGATCCCCTACCAACCATTAAGAGTTCAGCCTCCTCCAGACCAGTTACACGCTCCAAATCAACTTGGTGCCTGCAGTAAAGACAGCTGTCTTACATGGTCACCTGTATAAAAGACTCCTGTCCACAGACTCAATTAATCAGTCTGACTCTAACCTCTACAACATGGGCAAGACCAAAGAGCTTTCTAAGGATATCAGGGACAAGATCATAGACCTGCACAAGGCTGGAATGGGCTACAAAACCATAAGTAAGATGCTGGGTGAGAAGTAGACAACTGTTGGTGCAATAGTAAGAAAATGGAAGACATACAAAATGACTGTCAATCGACATCGATCTTGGGCTCCATGCAAAATCTCTTTTATCTTTTATCCTGAGGAAGGTGAGAGCTCAGTCGAAAACTACACGGGGGGAAATTGTTAATGATCTCAAGGCAGCTAAGACCACAGTCACCAAGAAAACCATTGGTAACACATTACGCCGTAATGGATTAAAATCCTGCAGTGCCCGCAAGGTCCCCCTGCTCAAGAAGGCACATGTACAGGCCCATCTGAAGTTTAAAAATGAACATCTGGATGATTCTGAGAGTGATTGGGAGAAGGTGCTGTGGTCAGTTGAGACTAAAATTGAGCTCTTTGGCATTAATTCAACTCGCCGTGTTTGGAGGAAGAGAAATGCTGCCTATGACCCAAAGAACACCGTCCCCACTGTTAAGCATGGAGGTGGAAACATTATGTTTTGTGGGTGTTTCTCTGCTAAGGGCACAGGACTACTTCACCGCATCAATGGGAGAATGGATGGAGCCATGTACCGTCAAATCCTGAGTGACAACCTCCTTCCCTCCACCAGGACATTAAAAAATGGCTCGTGGCTGGGTCTTCCAGCACGACAATGACCCGAAACATACAGCCAAGGCAACAAAGGAGTGGCTCAAAAAGAAGCACATTAAGGTCATGGAGTGGCCTAGCCAGTCTCCAGACCTTAATCCCATCGAAAACTTATGGAGGGAGCTGAAGATCCGAGTTGCCAAGCGACAGCCTCGAAATCTTAATTATTTACAGATGATCTGCAAAGAGGAGTGGGCCAAAATTCCACCTAACATGTGTGCAAACCTCATCATCAACTACAAAAAAACGTCTGACTGCTGTGCTTGCCAACAAGGGTTTTGCCACCAAGTATTAAGTCTTGTTTGCCAAAGGGATCAAATACTTATTTCTCTGTGCACAATGCAAATGAATATATATAATTTTGACAATGTGATTTTCTGTTTTTCTTTTTATATAATCTATCTCTCACTGGTAAAATTAACCTAGCCTAAAAATTCTAGACTGTTCATGTCTTTGACAGTGGGCAAACTTACAAAATCAGCAAGGGATCAAATACTTATTTCCTTCACTGTATATAGCCTCCGAGAAATCACCCCATTTAGTGTGAAACTGCTTGAAGGATTTTTGCTCATAAATTTACAGATCTTTTTTCTCCATTTTAGCATTTCTTTTAGCTCTTCCTTAACACTTTCTATTGAGGGAGGAGACTCTGAAATCCAATGTTTCACCATATTCTTCTTAGCCACCAAGTAAGTCTCATGAGCAAATATTGGTATGCCCTCCACCTTTACTGGTTCATAATGAAACATATAGAGCCATGGGTCTAAAGACTTTTTTTTTTACAGGCAGATTTCTGTCCATAACGAGAGCCAATTGACGATATAACAAGTTGATTGACGCTCATTAACAGGCCCTTTTACACGGGCTGATGCTTTCTGTATAAGCATGAACGATTGTTAATACTATTGTTTGGTCCCCATCAGTTTACATAATTGTCGGCAGCACATCCCTTGTTTACACGGGGAAATGTGCAGCCAATAATAAAGATTTTAAAGGCTCGATTAAGGAGGATAAATGTAATTTCTCTATACTTTTCGGAATAACATATCTGGTTTACTCATTTTAAGAAATTCCATAATCATTCCCTCATTTGTGCCCTAGGGAGAACCTTCCACTTATGAATATAGCCTTCATAATTTACAATGTCCTTCAAGTTAGTGAAGAATTTGTAGCTGTGCTAATGATAGCTTTGTTCTCCCAAAAAGACCTTCAAACTCCTTTAATGACGACGCTAATGCAACACTTATGTTTATAGATGCAAGACAGTGTTTCATCTGAATATAAGGGAACACATTTTTACTAGGTATACCATATAATTCCTGAAGCTCCTTATAACGAATCATTAACCCACCCTCAGCCTTATATAGCTTATCAAACGTCATTACGTTTTTCTCCCTCCAGATTTGGAAGACCTGAGGATTGACTTCAAACTAGGATGTTCTACTATAGGTATGGAGTTAGACACATATGGAGATAGTTGATAATATTGTCTTAGAAATTGTCCATGCCTTCCTAGTATCCTCATAAAGCAATTCCTTTGTATGTAAGAATCCCCCTAAGATCAATGGGTCCTGTCTCGATCTCCTGAGTTTCGACATAGATATTCTTGGTCTTTTACCTCTCCATAAAGATACTTTAAAAGATCTATTGATCTCTTTAATATCCTCCGACCGCACTAGAAATGGGAGTATAATAATTTAGAGAGACATCATCTTAAGTAGAAAGCTTCTTCCTGAGATCGTGATAAAGAGATCTTTCCAGGTGACTAATTCCCTATCTATCTTCTTTATAGCTGTCTCATAATTAAGTTGATATATATTCGCTCAGTTGTAGTTGTACGAACTTGCAGGCAATGTGTGTGCCGCCATATGGTGTCTTCATATGGCACTGAATTATAGAGGTATTAATCCCCTAGCAGTTAAAATTCCCTGGCCCAAAAGCAAAATCTGTAATAGGGCCCCACCTACCATGTATTATTTATAATAGGGGTGTCTTTTTAACCTCTTAACGCCGAAGGATGGATATATCCGTCCTCTGCAGCTGCTAGTTTGCGCAGGAGGACGGATATATCCGTCCTGTGATGGCGCGGGTACTGACACTGTACCCACGCGATCAGCGGCAGGAGCACGGCTGTTATACACAGCCTGGCTCCTGCTGCAACTGCCAGGAATCGAAGTGCGCGCCGATTCTGGCAGTTTAACCCATTAAATGCCGCTGTCAATAGTGACAGCGGCATCTAATGTGTTTGACAGAGGGAGGGAGCTCCCTCTGTCACCCGATCGGCGCCCCCGCAAACAAATCGCGGGTCGCCGTCGGGTTTCCATGACAGCCGGGGGTCTAACAAAGACCCCCAGGTCTGTCTTCAGCATCTGCCTGTTAGGCGATGCCGGAGGCATGACCTAACAGGTTGCCTGTCAGTTTTACACTGACAGGCAATAATGCTTTGGTATACTAAGTATACCAAAGCATTATATATGCAATCGGCACATTGCATAGTAAAGTCCCCTGGTGGGACTAAAAAAAAATGTCAATCAGTTAAATAAAGTTGGTGAAAAAAAATAAATAATAATTACAGTGAAAATCAAATAAAAAAAGTGGTTTTATTTAGTAAAAGTGTCAAAACAAATCACACATACACATATATGGTATCCCCACGATCGTAACGACTTGAACAATAAAATGAACACATTCATTAAACCGCCGGATGAACGGCGTCCAAAAAACCCGCAAAAAACAATGGCAAAATTCTCTCTTTTCTCCCATTCCCCCCATAAAAAATTAAATAAAAGTTAATCTATAAGTCCTATGTACCCCAAAATAGTACAAATAAAAACTACACATTGGCCCGCACAAATCAAGCCCACATACGGCCACATTGACGGAAAAATAAAAACGTTACGGCTCTTGGAATGCTGCGATGCAAAAACAAGTAATTTTTTTCTAAAAGGGTTTTTATTGTGCAAACGTAGGAAAACATAAAAAACCCTTACATATTTGGTATCACCGTAATCGTGCCGACCCATAGAATAAAGCGAACATGTTATTTACGCTGCATAGTAAACGGCGTAAATTTATAACGTGAAAATCAATGCTGGAATAGCTGCTTATTTTCAATACTCTCCTAAAATAAAGTTAATAAAAGTTAATCAATATGTTATAAGCATCTAAAAATGGTACAATTACAAAATACAACTCGTCCCGCAAAAAACAAGCCCTTATACGGCTATGTCAACGGAATAAAAAAAAAGTTACGACTCTTGGAATGCAACCATGAAAAAGCAAAACATAATCCTTGGTCATTAACGTGCAAAATGACCCGGTCATTAAGGGGTTAAAGAGAACCTTTCACCTGCCCATACATGTGCAGCTGAGTGCACCATGTAATAGGCAGGACTGCACAAATCCTGAGGCACCTTACATTTTTTTCCTATCCTCCTCCGTTATTTAGATATTGGCACAGTTATATTTGGCGCCCGATATTTACATACCCCACTTGACTGTCAATGGGGCATATAATTGGCAAGAGGGCTTGTTACTATTGCTGTGACACTGTCCAATCAGCTACGTACAGTGTCACAGCAAGAGCTGGAGAGAGGAGCTCCGTCGCCACCACTGAACAGAAGAGGAGAAGAGGAATGTGAATCTTGGAATATCGTCAGCTGAGCTCGCGAGAGATCACACAGTTTTGTCGTCCTTGTCTGCTGAGAGCTGAGGAGTGAGAGCATGCGCGCACAGCTCCGACGCCGCTGCTGACCCGCGTACACGCTCTCCTCTCTCTAGCTCTTGCTGTGACACTGTCCGTAGCTGATAGGCCAGTGTCACAGCAATGTTACACGCCCCTTTGCCAATTACACACCCCATTGACAGTTCAGGGGGTTATTTAAATATTGGGCGCCAAATATAATGGCACCGATATCTAAATAATAGAATTTTTTTTAAAGTGCCCCAGGATTTGTGCAGCCCTGCCTATTACATGAATACCCATAACTGTACGTGTGGACTTATCACACATCCAAACCGGAATAAATACGACAACATGTACAAAATTGTGCCTTGTAATAATAACAATACTTTATTCAAATGCACATAAAAACATTCAGCACTCAGCTGCACATGTATGGGCAGGTGAAAGTTTCTCTTTATGTAGCAGATGATTATGAACCCCTCAGGCACCAGGGACCAAACTGGCAGTTTGTAGTAATTACCTATAATGACCTTTCATGTTTTTATGTGATTTATATGAGTTAAGAAAACCTTGACAATGTAAAGCTGTCACATTCAGAAAGTGAAGGGGCAGCTATACATATAGAACTCTAGTGCTGGCTGTAGTGTATATATTTTCTCAGTGAGCAGTTTTAGTACTAAAAGTGGGACAAGCTCTCTTGGTGTTTCAGAATGCGCGCCCCAACCCTTAGGTCCCTGAAGTTGAGTATGAAAGATGTTGGATGAATTTTTGTTCAGTTGAAAGCTATCAGCCCTAATTCACCCAGTTACTGGCATGTTAGGCTCTGCTGAGTATGCATGTTATGTCTGTGCATGTAACATTCATATATGTATGAATATTTATGGGAAAACAAGGATACATTTCTTTAATTCTATGTTTTGTGTGGTCCTGCCCAAAATCTATTTTTCTCCTTTACAAGAGTGTACAGCAGCAGCCCGGTGTTACTAAGCAAATGCACAAGATTAGTTACTCATCAAGAAATGTGACTACTTCTATAAAAGAAGAACTTTTGGCAGTTTGCTGCTGTGGAGCACTCAGGTGTGTTGCTACATAATGCCAATATGAAAGGACATCAACCATGACCTCAGAGAAGCAGTTGTAGCTGCTCATCAATCTGGCAAGGGGTACAAGGTCATCTCCATACAATTTGAAATTCACCATTCAGCAGTGAGAAGCATTGTTTACAAATGAAGAGCCTTCAAGACAGCTGCCAATCTTTCCAGGAGTGGGTGTCCCTGCAAATTCAGCCCAAGGTCAGACCATTATATTCTCAGAGATATAAGGAAAAATCTAAGAGCTACATTACGTGAACTACAGGCCCCTGAAAGCACATTAAATCTTTATATTCATGACAGCACAATTAGAAAAAGACTGAACAAGTATGGCTTTCGTGAAAGGGTGGCTAGGAAAATAGAAAATAACAGCACGACTTAGTTTAAGACAAATTAAGTCTTACCAATTCTTAATTTTATTTTACAAGTTACAAAAATACAGAAGGAAATAAGTTATTATCCATTTTAACTCCTTAACGCTATGTGATGTAATAGTATGTCACAGGCGTTGTCCTGTTAACGCAAACTGACGGACTATTACGTCATGGCATTAACTGGCACCTGTATCTCCAGACACAGGTTTAGAGCAGTGATAGCTGCTGTCCTGGACATCAGACTATCACTGTTTGATGCTGAGGGACCCATCACAGTGGTCCCTCAGCGGTGATCATCGCGACAGGTCAGTAATTACTGACTGACTGTCGCCATGTTGGAGGCGGTGATCGGGTCTCGGGGGGAATGAAGCGAAGTGATTAGCTATATAGCCAATCACTATACATCACCGAGGGACCAATCAGACTGGTCCATCATTGGCGATTGCTATGATTGGTCTCTCTGTTGTAACAGACCAATCATGTTATACTGGTGGCCATTTTCATTATGAACCCGCTCTGTACCCTTATTGCAGTTGTTCAGAGGGAGCAGAGCGGGTGTGTCATAGAGAGCTGTATGCATATATATATATACTACTGTGTTCATATCTATACTACATACCACTATCCCCATCCTCCACACTTTACCCCCTGATCACCCCCCCTAGTGATCACTTTCACTGGATGTTTGTTGCTCCAGTTGATCAGTAACTGAATAAGTTGCTGATCACTGTTCAAAACCCTTGCTACAGGTTTTTTCTCCCACTTTCTTTTTTGCCATTTATAATATATAACTTTTATTTATTTTGTAAACACCTGGAACGAGTATTGCTGTTCTGTGTTCTGATCAGTGACTTCGTCATCACTGATCGCCTAATACAAGACTTGCTCTAGCAGTTTTTTTTCTTTTCGTATAAAAAAAACAAACCTCACAAAAGCGACGAAAAAAAATTGAAAAAATATAAAACTCAAAAAAAAAATAGGATTTTAGTTAGGTGGTTTTGCTAGTGACGCAAACTCGCCTTCTGCGTCCCCTGGTGGATCAGTGACATTGCCATAGCTGATTGTGTAATACAAACCTTGCTGTAATGACAGGGATAGGGAAACAGACAAGTGAGCCCTAATCTACCCGCCACTCAGTCCCTGCCTACTTGCAACGACCCGCCCTAGGCGACGGGGTACAACTGGGCGACGGTCCCTACACTCAGTAAGTGCACGACAGGCAACCAGACAAGGAAACACAGAACAAAGGGAAACAGGGCAGTTGCCCACGGCAACACTGTGAGCAACAAGAGAAGTAAACGAGCCGAGTCAAACCAGGAGAGTACGAGGTGCCAAACGCAGAGCAGGAGAGTAGTGAACAAGTCGAGTCAAACCAGGAGTGTACGAGGTACCAAACGCAGAGCAGAAGAGTAATCAGTAAGCCAGGGTCATATGAAGCAGGGTCAAATAGTACAGAAGCTGCAGCAGGGCCAGGAAACCAGCAGAGAAGAATCACAAGCAAAGGAGGAACAGGAAAGGCAGGTATAAATAGACAGAGGGTGGGAGCTAGCTCCGTCTGGCCAGGCTGTGATAGGCTCTCCCACTCCTAAGCCTGCCATCCTGAGTGGTGGAAGATAGAGTCAGTCTCACAGACATAGAAGCAGGTGCAGACTGATTACCTATGGGCGTGGATACAGAAGCTGTGCCTGGCAGATCCTTAACACTTGCTCTAGGTTTTTTCTGAGCACCTGGTTTTTTCTTTTGTTATAAAAAATTACAAAAAAATTTAAAGAATATAAAACTCCAAAAACAATTAGATCTGTTTAGTTAGGCAGGTTTTGCACAACATACCTATCTGATAAAGAGCATAATGTCCTGTAGAGTATGTACGGCTGAGGAGGCATATGCCATTATTACTTTGGACATCGAGTCCGGAAGTGACATAGAAACCCTCTTCTATCTCTCCTCTTCATCCTCATTAAGTGGAGATGAGGAACCGCCAAGACGTAGCCCCTGGACGTCTACTACACCAGCCCCCCAAGAGTAGTTAGCCCCTGTGGACGCCAATCCCCGAGAACTACGAACCCCAGGTCCCTGGGCTTATGGGCACCCCAGGGAGTCAATTTCAAATGGCAGGGTTACAGGAAATATACTTTTTTAAAGTTTATTTCACTGACGAATGTATTGACTTAATCGTGACCCAAACTAACCTATATGCCCAACAGTTTATCGCCCAGAATACCTCATCAACAGATGTAGCCGTCTTTACCTTGACTTTTAACGCATTAAATAAACAATGGCTAGTTCACCTATCTTGACTTTTTCAATGACTTTTCAATGGCTTTTGTTGCGTGATATCACGCTGCAGCAAGTTATCAAAGTCAAGTTAAAGATGGCTACATCTGTAGTTACACTAAGCCCAACAGGTGGACCCCTGTAGAAACCATGGAAATTAGAAAGTTCTGGGATATTGTGCTCAGTATGGGGCTTCTGAAAAGGCCATCCATAACAACATACTGGAGCAGAGATATACTGTACCACATCCCCATGTACCGCATGGCGATGGCCAGGACTCGTTTTGAGATAATTCTCTGATTTTTTAATTACAGCGATAATGCACAGTGCCCACCCCAAGGTGACCCCAACTTTGACCGCCTATTTAAAATTAGACCCCTATTAAACCATTTCAGTGCCTAATTTGCACAGGTATACACCCCCAAGAAGTGCATTGCTGTTGTCGAGTCCCTAGTTCAGATTTTAAAGGGAGTCTTCGATTTCACCAGTACCTGCCGAATAAGAGGGCAAGGACTGGCGTAAAGATATACAAGCTGTGTGAAAGTACATAAATGTACACCTACAAATTAAAATTATATGAAGGGAAGGACATCACTATTCCTCCCCCAGAATGCCCCCCCCTTAATGGGAGTTAACGGCAAGATAGTGTGGGATTGGGTGCATCCACTGCTGGACAAGGGCTACCCTACCACCTCTAACTGGATAATTACTATTCTAGCGTACTACTTTTCAAGAGCCTCGCTTCCAGTAGTACAGTGGCATGCGGCACAGTTCGCAAGAACCAGGGAAGCCTCCCTAGGTCGTGGCTCGGGCAAATGCTCAGAAGAGGTGAGAGTAGGGCACAATGCAGCGTCAAACTATTGTGTGCCCAGTATAAGGACAAGAGGGATGTCCTTGTATTGACAACAATACATGACTATGGCAGCACCCCCGTTCCTATACGAGGTACTAGTACACAGTCCTTCAAACCCAATTGCATTCTTGACTACAATAAATACATGGGAGGGTTTGATCTCTCAGATCAAGTGCTGCAGCAATACAATGCAGAAATCAAGGGTGTGGTACATGAAGCTGGCCGTGCACATCATGCAATGATTACATGCTGTTCAGATCTTCAGGCCAGCAGGGAACTTTTCTGGAATTTCAAGAGGTGGTAATAAAGTCCCTTATATTTGGAGATCAGGAAGGGAAGGGCCCCAGAACGTCTGGAAGCGAGGCCACACGCATTGTGCCAGGGCAACATTTCCCCAGTGAAGTTCCCTAAACTGACAAGAAGGGAAAGAGTCAAAAACGGTGCAAGGTATGCTTTAAAAACAGCATAAGAAAAGATACCATCTATCAGTGCGACACGTGCTCCGAGAAGCCAGGACTGTGCATGAAGGAGTGTTTTAAAATATACCATACGTTGCTGAAATTCTGATCTTGTTGATGAACCGCCTTTTATATTTAGCCTGAGGTACTTCACACAGCTACAGTAATATTATTCCGCATGCCACTCTTTCCCTTCTTAGCACTGCCATGTGCTCAAGCTGTACCCGGCAAGGCCAGCTTCACACAGTTGCACATATATCAGTTCTGCATCCCTCTGGCTTATCAGAGACATTGCCATGACTGATTTATAATCCAGAACTTTCTCCCCAAAACTTTCTAATAAAATTTCTTCTTAGCCCTGCCGTGTGCCTAGGCCGAACCCGGGAAGACCAGCTGAATACAGCTGCACATATTTTAGTCCTGTATTCCTGTGGCTGATCAGTGACTTTCATCCAAACATTATCCAAACTATCTAGATTTCGAACTTTATTCAAATTTTCAGCAAATTTATACAAAGCTATATAAACTTTTCAGTATATATTTTATACAAATTGTTATACTGAAAACCATTCCAGCATAATCTAAGCTCTAAAAGCTAACTGGTGCTCCTTCCATTCGAAGCCCTGCCATGTGTCCAGGCAGCAGATAATGTCCACATGTGGGGTATTGCTGTACTCAGGAGAACCTGTGTAACAAATTATGGTGAGAGTATATCCGATAACACAAGCCGGGCACAACATATTGGGAACTGAAATGGCATAATTGTGAAAAATTTGTAATTTTTTATTCTTTGCATCAAATTCTGAAAAACTTCTGTGGGGTCAAAATAATCACTACACCCCTAGATAAATTCCTTGAGGGGTGCAGTCTCCAAAAATTGTGTCACTTCTTGGAGGTTTCCACTGTATTGATACCTCAGGGGCTCTACAAATACAACATGGCGCTTGCAAAATATTCCAGCAAAATCTGTGCTCAAAAGCCAAATGGTGCTCCTTCCCTTCTGAGCCCTACCATGTACCCAAACAGCATTTTAGGAACACATATGGGGTATTTCTGTACTCTGGAGAAGTTGCTTTACAAATGTTGGGGGGCTTTTTCTTCTTTATTCCTTGTGGAAATTGTTGGTTTTTTTCGTTAAAATTACATCTTATTGGGAAAAATTAAAATTTTTCACTTTCACGTGCAAATTCTATTAAAATCTATGAAACAGCTGTGGGGTCAAAAACTACACCCCTAGATGAATTCCACAAGGGGAATAGTTTCCAAAATGGGGTATTTTTTGGGGTGTTTCCTTTATTTTGGTACCACAAGACCACTTCAAACCTGACATGGCGCCTACAATATACTCTAATGAAAAAGGAGTCCCCAAAATCCTCTAGTTGCTGAGGTCTGTGTTTCAGTTCATTAGCACACAAGGGCCACATGTGGGATATTTCTAAAAACGGCAGAATATGGACAATAAATATTGAGTTGTGTTTCGTTGGTAAAACTTTCTGTGTTACAGAAAAATAGGATTAAATGTTAATTTCTGCAATAAAAATGAATTTGGAAATTTCACCCATACTTTGGCTTTAATTCTTGTGAAACGCCTGAAGTGTTCAGAAACGTTCTAAATGCTGTTTTGAATACTTTGAGGGTGAAATTTTTAAAATGGGGTGACTTATGGGGGTTTGTATTGTACGGGCCTCTCAAAGCCACTTCAGAACTGAACTGGTCCTTGTAAAAATAGCCTTTTGTAATTTTCTTGAAAATGTGAGAAATTGCTGCTAAAGTTCTAAGCCTTGTAATGTCCTAGAAAAATAAAAGGATGTTGGAAAAAATGATGCCTATCTAAAGTAGACATATGGTAAATGGTAATTAGCAACTATTTTGTGTGGTATAACCAAGCAGATACATTTAAATTTAGAAAAATGCAAATTTTTGCAACTTTCTTTTACATTTTTGTGTTTTTCACAATTAAATACTGAATGTATTGACCAAATTTTACCAGTAACATAAAGTCCAATGTGTCATAAGAAAACAGTCTCAGAATTGCTTGGATAGGTAAAAGCATTCCAAAACTATTACCACATAAAGTGACACATGTCAGATTTGAAAAATGGGACTGCGTCCTGAACGTGCCAACTAGTTCACGTCCTTAAGGAGTTAATCCCCCAAAGCAGAGGGGAAAAAAAGAGCATTTTATTCCAAAATATTCTTGAGACAAAGGTCTAACATCAATGGATTAAGGCAATGCTATAAAGAACGTGGACTAAATTTCTTGAAAACAATGTGAGAGACTGATAAACTTCTACAGAAACTTCAAATTATTGTTCTAAAGGTGGTTCTACATGTTACTGAATTATAGGGTGTGAAAAAAAAAAAAAAAAACATCCAGGATATATCAAGCACTCAGATGGGTATGTAATGATAAGAATATATAGTTTATTAATTAAATAGTAAAAAGGGAAAGTCATATCGCAGGCCAATTCCCATGAGGAAATACCAAAAAGTTATATAAAGAGAGCACAATTAAAAAAGCTACCTGGCCAGGAAAAATATTATATAAAGCATAAGGGAACATTGGTATTACAGTTCATGAAAATGTAACCAGTGAATGCAATAACCAGACAATATATGGAAACAAGGTCATATAAATTAAGGAAATCCCCCGTTACGTACGGTTAAATAGTAATGTGATCACTAAAAGAATTGCATCAACATATCGAATGAAAACATATGCGGTACATAGATAGGGGATACATATATCACCCTTTAGGAACTAGAAGAACGTAAGCACACTGAACCTGTCAGTCATATTTGAGGGTTAGATGAGTAGAGGAGCCAAATTATAGCCAGCAAGCAAGAGTTGAAGAGAAGCGTATATGTAATCCAGATTAAATTGAATATACTCATCTGGTTATGAGATCATAAGTCCAGAGTCCATCTGTTAACACTCTCAAAACTTGCTGTGGCTACATGAAGATATCGGTCTTCAATAGGATTTCCTGACCCATAGCAGGGCTCCCAGTTGTTTAAGGAGTAAATCTCCCTCCTCACTTCAACTCAGTAATGAAGTGGATCAACTCCGGTGCTCAAGATACAGGTGGATGGGATTGTCATTACCGCATGCATGCTGGTCCGTTCCCTCAAAGTATGGAACCACGGGTTAATACCCTTTTAGCAATGGTGCCTCGTTCTTTGTAGTATCAAAGCATCAATTTCCCTCAGGTTCAAAGGCAGAGTGTATATCGTAAAGGCCAGTAGTAGCTTGACTCTAACAAACCAAGCATGGTTTGTGGCATGGCGCTACAAGCAGCCACTTCGGAAGTGGACGCAGGTCAAAGTCTATAGTTCGTATAGGGTACCTGTGGCAGCTCAGGTAGTAGCGAGGCAGGCTAGGCAGGAACTTGGTAGCAGGTGGACGATAGGTGTGGAGAGGCAGGTCAGGCGTAGAATACAGCACGGCTACAGCAAGCACAACACTAGTTTCAGGATACAGGAACAGGAAACAGGAACACACTGGGAGCAGGAAACACTAGGGGGCCATTTGCAAGACAGACTAGGGATACAACAACAAAGCTCAGGCACAGAACTAGGGGTCTGGACCCCTCTTATAGTCCAGAGTACTCACAGGTCAGAGGTCAGGAACGAGGTCCGGTGCGCGCGCTGCCCCTTTAAGAGCGGGCACAAGCGTGCACGCGCACCCTACGGGATCCGGCATTGGTGAGTAGACGCGAGCGCTGGCTTCTCCTGAGGAGGAGGCTGGGGCCAGCGCTCGCCGACTCGTGGCCGCGGAAGGCAGGGGAGGAACGGAGCTGACAGCCCGCAGCCACGGACATGACATGTACTTATATTTTACATCTGATTTTTGAATGGTCTTTTTTATCTTTTTGATGTAATGACTATCTATTGAAATCAGTTGTTTTTTGGGGGTTTTTTTCACCGAATCTTAGCCACTCATATCATAACATTGCATGTTCTCCTTGAGGGAATTTTAATAAATACATCCTTTCTCATACAATTCTTTAGGCACAGTATTTGATTGGGTCCATCAACTACTCTCTTTCTTGCTTTGTATATATAGCGTCCAAGAAATCCCCTATTGAGTATGAAATCCCTTGAAATAACAAATCCTTTTTCTCCACTTTTACTGTTTCTTAAATGTAAGTGAGGACCACACAATAGTTATTTAGACCTTGATAAATAAAACCAGTACTAAATGTGGGTGTATTTTCTTTTTCCCATTATTGTATGGTTGTGTCCCATCTCTGTGTACAATGGTCAAGCAAGACTGATTTTTATTCTATTTATTTATTCTTGTTAATCCCACTTTTCCGTCAACGGTGCCCAAGACCACTGCCTACTCCATCTATCCTGCATCCGATGCTCTGACTAAAAGTGCTTTTGTCTTGAATCAAAGACACTTTAAATAACATGATAAGTGCTCAAAGCTCCCACTATACAGCTCCCAAACCATAATTTGAGGTATTGTGATCTTCCTCAAAAAGTCAACTGCTCTTAACAATCAACACTAGTAAGAGTGTACTCCTATTAACAGGGTTTGCCTTACAATATTCCTCCAAAAATTAGTACTATTTATCCAGGTCCTAGAAAGATAAATAATTGGCAGAGCGGAGACATTCAGGGTATGTGCACACGACCTCTTTTCAGACGTAATGGAGGCGTTTTACGCCTCGAATTACGCCTGAAAAGACGGCTCCAATATGTCGGCAAACATCTGCCCATTGCTTGCAATGGTTCTTACGATGTTCTGTGCAGACGAGCTGTCATTTTACGCGTCGCTGTCAAAATACGGCGCGTCAAAAGAAGTGCAGGACACTTCTTGGGACGTATTTGGAGCCGTTTTCTCATAGACTATTGAAAACCTCCAAAAACGGCCTTAAAAAACGCTGCGAAAAACGCAAGTTGCTCGAAAAACATCTGAAAATCAGGGGCTGTATTTTGAGACGTTTTTGATTCTGTGTGTGGACATACCCTCAATGTGCAGAGAATGGCAGGTTCAGTCCCCTAAAGATGCCAAATCTCTCAATAAAAGCAGACAACGACATATATCACAAATGGGTCCACCCTGGACGTAGATGCTATTGGATATGTATTTCTTCCACAGTTTAGAACACGCCTACAAGTGCAACATGTAAAACCTGTGGTGTAAATGAAATATTACCTAATAACACCAATTCCTAATACTTATTAAACTACTGGCCATAAATCAAGCAGTGCAAAAAATAAATTAGGTAAGGTAGAAAGAAGTTGGCCCTACTAGTCAATCTTTGAGGCAGGGAAACGCATATGCAGAACAAGTGGAACAGGAGTTCTTATAAAAGTCTTGGGTGGTGCTCAGTAATAAACAGTAAGAGCAATCTTTTATGTAACAAGTAGTAAGGAAGGTGAAATTACGGCATTCACCTGTATGGTAATATTTCTTTCTTTTATTGTGGCATCCAGCAAAAAGTTAAAAGCGAGTCAAGGGAAGAAGTAGCAGATAGCATGGCAGGTTACAGCCTGTTTCGCGCTAGGAATAAAAAGCAGCATTTTAAATGTATTAAGATTGGCGTTTCATACGCCTTAATCTAAAAAGCACTTGAGTAAAATGTGCCTCTTAATAAAGTACACATCTCTGGCCGTCTGTGCACTAGAATGTCAAATCTACGCCAGTTATGAGCCGGTGTAGATTTGCGCTATAATTTATGCCAATTGCTGGCTTTAAGGTGTTATGCGACTTAAAATGTTTTAGAAACATCTGCAAGTGTCATAAAAGAAAAAAATAATCAGTACTCACCTATTCTTTCCCCCCATCGATACAGCGCTGACCCTCCGGCGGTCCTCCCAGGGTTTATAAACATGTGGCCAGCATGAGGCCACTGCAACCAATCAAGAATTCATGTGCCATATTTCTGGCACCATGGCATCCATTGTTGAGCCTTCATACGTATATGAAATGTGTGCGTTAATTTTTTTTTATGCGTGGAGTAGTATTGACTGTTTCTTTTATATGGACTTGATAACGCCGATGTAAGCCAAATCCGTCACTGAGTCTAACTGACTGATGGATTTGCATTACAGCAGCGTTATGCTGTGTCACGATGTGTGGGTATGTGGACCCACTGGGCCGTACCGCCATAGCGGGATAGCAGCTGTCCAACAGGATACAAAGTCAATGTCTATAGTTCGAATAAGGCTAGCTGTGGTACTTCAGAAAGTAGCGATGGTAGGCTCGGATGGGACCTTTGGAAGCAGGCAGCCACCAGGTGCGTTGTAACACAGAAGGCGTAGTATACGGCACAACATGACTCCAACTCTCTGTGGACCAGGAACACAGTAGCACGGGATACAGGATACAGGATACAGGTAGTAGGTACAGGAACACTGGGAACTGGAAAACACTAAGGGGCCATTTGCAAAGACTAACATGGGTAAACACAAAAATGCTCAGGTAATGAAGGAAGGGGCCGGGCCCCTCTTATAGTCCAGGGTGATCATGGGCTAATCTAACATACTTTTCAGGTGCACGCGCTGGCCCTGCTGGACGCAGCAGGGTGAAGCGGAAGTGAGCGCTGGCGTCTCCTGAGGAGGAGATGCGGGCCAGCGCTCACTGATCCATGGCTGCTGACAACGGGGGTGAGTAATCCTGATGGACCGCGGCCATGGGTGTCACATGCTGCTTCTATGTATTGTGGATACATAGAAGCTGCAGCGCTAAAACTAAATACAATTTGTAAGAAATCTCTATGATTAAAATGTTAAGGAAAACGAAACACATACATTACATTAAAAAAGATATTTAACCCCTTAATGACCAGGCCTACTTTGGCCTTGAAGACGAAGCTTTTGTTTTATTTTTCACATCTTCACATTCCAGGAGTTAGAACTTTTTTATTTTTTCGTTGACATAGCCGTATGAGGGCTTGTTTTTTGCGGGATGAGTTGTATTTTTCAATGGCACTATTTTCTGGTGCATATATTATATTGATTAACTTGTATTAACTTTTTTGGGAAGAGAATCGCTATCCCAGCATTTTTTTCACATTTTAAATTGACGCTGTTTACTATGTGGTATAAATAATATGTTACCTTTATTCTATTGGTCGGTATGCTTACTACGAGCCCCCATACATATAGGTTTTTTAATGTTTTTCACAATAAAAAACCTTTTAGCGAGATGAGGTGTAGTTTTCATCGCTACTATTTTGGGGTACATTAATTTTTATTATATTTTGGGGGGGTGAAAAATTTGAGGTAGTTTTTTGTGATTAAATGTGTACTTTACGTTTTTTTACACTTTTATTAAATAAAACCACTTTTTTATGGAAAACCGTGGTTTTGTTTTATTTTTACTGTTCAGCTTTTTTTTTTTTTTTTTAACAACTGTATTTCAGGCCTCGTGCACACTTCCGACACATTTTTCACGTCCGTTTGTGACGGATCCGTGTGCCCATTTTAGTGGCCGTGTGCACTCCGTGTTTCCGTTTCCGTGCGCCGAGCATGGTACTGTCCAGGGTGCTGAAAGAGTTAATGGGCTGCACTGATCGGCGGTAACTCTTTTAGCACCCTGGACAGCACCATGCTCGGCGCTTGGAAAATGCAATTTTAATGTAATAAAAAAATAAAATAAAAAATGTCATACTTTCTTTCCTCCTGTCTGGCCTCCAGCAATGAAGTTTCATCCATGTCGCCGCTGCGGCCAATCACAGGCTGCAGCGGCCTCTGCAGCCAATCACAGGCTGCAGAGGCGGCCACGCGCGTCAGGATGACGTCAGAAGGCCGGCCTCCAGGGATGACGCTTCATCCCACGTGACCGCCTCTGCAGCCAATCACAGGCTGCAGTGGCCTCTGCAGCCAATCACAGGCTGCCGCGTCATTCAGGATAGGTCGGACTGGAGGAGGAAGAGGGACTCATCACCATGACAACGACTGGGTACGTATGAACTGATTTTTATTTTATTTTTAATCAGCAGCCTCTTTTCTCTATCAGTGATTTATAGAGACAAGTGGCTGCCGATTACTGTAATATTTCTGTTATGTTTTTCTGCCCGCCTGGCCGTTGCTAGGCAACGGCTCTGTCACACACGGACGGCACACGGATGCCTTCCGTGTGCCTTCAGTTTTTTTGACGGCCCCATTGACTTGCATGGGCCTCACGGTCACGGAATCTCGGCCCAAAGTAGGACATGCTCTACTTTGGATAGGAACGGAGCAACGGGACCGTCAAAAAAACTGAAGTGTGCATGGCCCCATTGAAATAAATGGGTCAGTGTGCTAGCCGTCAGAAAAACTGCTAGCACCCTGAAGGAAAAAACTGAAGTGGGCATCGGGCATAACTGTTTCTAATTATTGTTTTTTAGTCCCACTAGGGGACTACTGATCGCTTATATAAAGCTTTGGTATACTTAGTATACCAAAGCATTATTGCCTGTCAGTGTAAAACTGACAGGCAATCTATTAGGCCATGCCTCTGGCACCGCATAATAGGCATATAGCCAAGGCAGGTCTGGGGGCTTTTGTTAGGCCCCCGGGCTGACATGGCAACCCATTGGCAGCCAGCGACTGCATTTGCGGGCTTGCCGATGGGTGACAGAGGGTGTCCCCTCCTTCCCTCAAAAGATTTAAATGCCGCAGTCGCTAAGGGGTTAAATGGCTGAGATAGAAGGTTTCATCAATCTCAGCCGTTGCAGCCGGGCTTCCATGGTGCTCATGCAGGCACAGATTCTGGGCCCACGCGATCACCATCACGTACGTGAACATCATAATGCGGGAAGTTGCCACTTCCCATGACATGCATGCATGTGAAAATGCGGGAAGGGGGTAAATGTTTACATAGCCCTTAACTAAAGGAGCTAATAAGGAGTAAGGGTGTCTTTCAATTGCTTTCGAGCATTGCAGCATATTAACATTCCTGTGTGACTAGTTCAAATAGTCGAAAAAATTATTGAAAATTTTGATGGTAAGTTTCTAAAATTATTTTGTCTATACACAATGACTCAATAGTCTTGACAAGGAACCACTGTGTGGACATGTTGCTGAACATTACAAACCACCTATATTTCATCCCCATGCTGATGGAGCCATGCGATTGTGATGTCGTTTGGGTGGCCAAATCTGATAATTCCTAGATGTAAATACTTGCCATATGGCTTCTTCATGTTTGGACTATGTCCTAGAGCAAACAACCATGTTGCAGAATCATGTAAAACAACCCTAAGTGCTAAAAGTTCCAGTCCTTATCGATTACAGGTATATTTTGAGAATAGGGGTCCTGTGATGGTTTTAACATCTGCATAGAGTTTGAATACCCTCTATGTTTGAGTGGGTTTTATTTTGGTCCCCCAGTTTTCTCCCACACCCCAAAAACATAATGAAAGGTTAATTGACTTTCTATGAAACTGGCCCTAGTGTGTGTGTATATCTAAATTAGGGAAAATAGACTGTAAGCCTCATTGGAGACAGGGACTCATATGAATGGTTGTTTTACAGAGCAGTGGAATACGTTGATGCCATATATGCCCACCTCACCTATAAGATATCCACAGGCGTACTTGCACCTGTTCACATTTTTTTTTTTTTTTCATTTTTCTGGAATGCGCTGATCAAACTTTTTTGTGTATTGTATACATGTGGGGGTAGTGACTGCCACCATTTTTGATCTTGCACTCCTCCCATTCTGCCCTAGGGTGATTTTAATTAGTTTAAAGGTTCTTACCTTCCCCAAGTATATTCTGAAGGCTCAGACCCAGAATAGGGTGTATGTTCAGTTTAGGGTCCAACCTTATAGATGTCATCTTGTCGTGGCAGGTGGGCTCACACAATTTGATCAAAATGTGTGCTAAGAACCTCACGATGGTAAGTAGATTCAACAGCAATAAATATTTATTTACATATAATGTTTTAGGTGGCATTGGTGTTCGCAAAGTGCTGTCGCCATTTTCTTGTATATTGTTTTGCAGTCACAGACGTACTTGCACCTGTTCACGTTTATTTTATTTTTTTTCATTTTGCTGGAATGTACTGATCAAACTTTCTTTTGTATTGTAGGTGCTATATAAGCAACAAGAAATAAATATTGTAAATAGTACCACTTCAAACTGCAAAATATGTTTTTCGTAAGAAGTTTTGTATGTCACATAAAAACCTTAGGCTTAGAATGAACAACATAAAGTATATATCAATAGTCATCAAGCTCCTCATTAAAACAATGACATATACTGTTAAAATGTGTTTTAAAACATATCCGTATACAGATTATGAAAATGAGTAAATAATTATCTTTCAGAACCACAGAAGCTCATCTAACTAGCAATGAAAAAAAAAAATAGTATATTAAAAATCTGTCTTAAGGCTTTTACCGTCTGAAGAAGAGCGACAATAATGCAGGAAAGGTGTGAATTTGGAAATAAATGGAGGAAATAACTTTAAAGTGCAATTTTCATTAGCTTTTATATGTTCCCTAAACACATCTGCTTCACAACTTGATAACCCTAAAGGCATAGTACAAGATTTTCTAGTGGATTGTGCAGCAGGGAGAAAACACAAAACAAAATAAAAAGTGTTAGCTTCAGACACATATCAAAAGGTAAAATCAATCATACCACAGAAACAAGTGACAATAGCGACACTCAGACATTTGGAGTATTGATGGCTTCAGTCAGTTATCATCATTCGCAGAAGTCATTTATTTATTTGTTCCCAAAAAAATACAATTACAAATAACACAAGGGAATCTATTTTCTATTTCTCATAAATAAAAGAGCACAATTGTATCGTCTCAATACAATCTTAGGTTGTTTGCCATCAAATGTAAGTGCTTACAGAAGTAGGTTGCATTTTACAAGAATTTAATTATTTTATAGTGTTCTGCTTATAAATGTACAAATAAATTGCTCATATTGCATTTCACAAGTTATTCAGAATGTAATTTCCACTGTAGTAGACCATGACCATTTCATTAAACCTATAATGTAAATATATATAATTAATTAAAAATATTAAAGATAGATAAAAATAAATAGATGAATAGAAAGATAATAGATAGAAGGTAAATGATAGAGATAGATAGGTAGATAAATTGTAGGGTGTTGCCTGGCAGCTCAGCAGGGGAAACCCGTTCTGTATGTTGTAATTTTTCCCCCATCGTCCCCTTGTGTTTCCCATTGTCTTTTGCATAATATCCCCTTTTTTTGTATGTCCTGTTATGTCCCCCTTGTCTATCCTGGGTCGCCCTGAGTGTTCAGTAGCTTGTGATCTGGTGAAGCATTCGTACTGAGGCATGCACTGGCTTCTTCTTACGATTGTCCCCAGTTGTAACAAAACTGGGTTGTCTGGTGATGGCAGAAGGAGCCAGATGTCAGTGCGGGCCATTAGACAAGCTTGCTGCAAATCCAACGGAGAAAAAATGGACCAAAACGGCGCTGCTCAGAATGGATACCAGATGAAAGGAAATTGTGAATAAATAAATTTATTAGGAATAAGGTAGGCTACGCGTTTCGACGCCGGACTGGCGTCTTCATCAGGCCAATGCACACAGTGCGGTAGTTGCACCTTTATATACATGGAGTAATTGACAAAAGGTTGGCTAAAAATTAGTGAAAAAAACCGCCAAACATAGGCGGGTCAGAGGTCAGACAGAGCGTTTACCTGATATTTGCAAACATATTTTAAGATTTACATAAAACATAAAAACATCATGACATAAATGTATTAAAAGATGCCTCTATAGAGAAAGACACAAATTGAACCTTTTATGAACCGTTAACAATTCTAAGGAGAATGTGTATCTCAAGAGCGGCTGGTGACACGCAGGGTTTGAAACGCACAACAGTTCAACATGTGGGAAGTGAGCCGCACAATGGAACGCAACGAGTAGGTAGGGTCGATTTGTGAATGAATGCACTCTGGAACACAACAGGACCGCAAACAGTGGGTCACGTAGGGCAAGGAAAATGACCACAAAACATCAGGGACATGCATCGTATCATGGGCTGCAAGACTGCAAGGGCGATTGAACCGGAGCAGGGTAAGTAATTCAAAAGAATTTTTAATTTGTATTTCGGACCGTATTTTGGGCGTGGATGGTACTGTGATAAAAAAGAAAAAGAAAAAAGAAGAAAAGAACCTGAGGGTGTAAGCATACTAGCATTTGATAGTCAAAAAACATGGAAACATGACAGGGACATGAGGCATTTTAATCTAAGGACGTTTCTATAAGGTCATTAAGGCCATTAGGGTGCAGGGTTTCCAATTTGAAAATCCAAAAATTCTCTCTCTGTTTGAGTTTTAAAAACCTATTAGGGATATCCACTGGGATCTGTTCGATCGGGGTAACGACTAAATCATCAAATTTGCAGTTATGTTTGAGGGCACAATGACGTGACACACTCTGTTTTAAAAAACCTTGTTTGACATTGGATCTATGTTTGTTAATTCGGTTTCTTAACGTTTGGGTGGTACGGCCTACATATTGCAGGTTGCATGTACACTGCAGTAGGTATACAACATAAGTGCTGCCACAATCTAAATGACTTTTGATAGGATAGTTTATATTGGTTTTTAGGGAATAAAATTGTATAGATTTCTTTGCGATATTTTTGCAGCATAGGCACCTAACATGATTACATGAAAAAGAGCCATTTTTTGTTAAAAGATCCACTGCCTTCTTTTTGTTACTATGTAGCTTGCTGGGGGCTAATAAATTCTTCAATGTTTTCGCTCTTCTAAAGGTGATTAAAGGTTTCGCAGGGAGTAATGTTTTTAAAAAAGGGTCGTTGGTTAAGACGTGCCAATGTCTTCCAAAAATGGACAAAATATTCTTACTACTTTTGTTAAATGAGGTAATGAAATTTACATTCTGTTTATTATATTTGTTTTTTATAGTTTTTTCAACAACATCAATATTGGCCGGTATTACTTTTTTAATGCATTCGGATTGGGTCATACCCCTTGCTCTTATCTCCGCACCCTTGATTAGGCTCCTAGGGAAACCCTTTTCTAAAAACCTCTTATTAAGAATGTTACATTCTTCGTCAAAAATAGCATCATCAGAACAATTTTTTCTTATCCTCCGATATTGTCCAAACGGGGGAGATGGCAAAATGACGTAACAAGGTTAATTTACGTAAAAATTTATTAAGGTCCATGAAAATTTCGAAATCGTCTGGAGACGAAGTGGGACAAAAGGACAAACCTTTTGAAAGTAAGCTTAATTCATTGGTATTAAATGTATATTTGGACAGATTGAAATTTTTTATTTTGTCAACCTGTATTTCCTCTTTGGTGAAAGGGGTAGGGTCCTTGGAACGACCTCTACCCCCTCTGCAACCTCTAGGTCTATTTCTAGTTTTCTTTTTGACGGTAATTTGTGTATTTTTTGAAAATAAGTACTGATGTTGTGGGATTTTGGGCTTTTGGGAAAAGGTAGAGCGGTTGGGAAAACCGGGGGCATGGTTGGCTGAACGGGAAGACATAAAAAAGGACTTAAAGGGATTGTTTGGTCAGGGAAAGAGGAACAATCATCAAAAATAGGAGCGATGGTACAAGGGGCATGACTAATAAGGACGGTGGAAAGAGGAGTATGTTCAAATGAGGATGAGAGGTTGGTAGAACAAATAGTGAGATCCATAGAATTGTTAAAAATAGAGAGATCTGAAGGAGAGCCAGGAGGTGTGTCTGGTAGGAGATTGATTAATTTTAGATGTGCATCCAAATCGTGAGACTTAAATGCAAACTGTGGGATAATGCCTAAAGGCTTTGGACAAGATATATGATTGGCCTGGGTCCCAAGAGCAATAGGAAAAGAAATATTGTTTTTTGGAGTGGTATTAACGATATTTGGAGCAGACGGGCCACATTTAGATGTGTTCATAGCAGGTAATGGTAAAAAATCTTGATGGGATAATTCAATGTGGGGTTTGTTTGGGGGTTTTTTTGAGGATAAAAAAGTGGACATGGTTCTTCTAGATAGTTTAGGAGAATTAATTGGAGGAAAATATTTGGTGGTTGTGGGACGTGCAGAGGACCAGTCTCCCAATGCATTGTTTGTATAATCTTCCCTATCCCTTGTTAATTTACGCATTTTTTTAGAGATGATGTTTTTTTCAAAGACCTTTAAGTGATCTATTGTGGATAGTTCAAGTTTAGTAAAGTCAGGATGTTGAAGGAAGGGTTCAAATTGGCCAATCAAACCCTCAATGGTGGTTGCAAGGGCTAGACATAGTTCAGATCTTTTGTAAACTAGACGATCAATAAAACCTAAACTACAGTGTTCGATGTAGTTAGACCAGTTGATACTAAAGTCTTTATCAGCAGGATAAGGTGAGTTGAAAAGAAGTCTGAGGCCTCTCGGGGCTATTTTTTCAGAAATATACAGATTAAGAAAATAGCAATCGATGCTGTGAAAGGCTTCTTCCTTCAGCAAATCTTCCAGACGCAGAAACAGTTCTGTCATAGCTTTAGTTAGTTCCAGATTTATGGGACTGTCCAAAGGTGCCATATCAACAAATCTTCCATTTGTATTCAACATTTGTGTTAGCAGGGAGTCCCGGGATATACCCCTCAAACCAACTGATTCCAACATGATTGAATCAATGTGAGATGAGATCAAAAGAAAAGAGAGGGCACCCACAGTCGGTGGTGGCGACAAACCAGTAAGATGTTAACAGTACTAAACGGTGATATCCAAGAGATTTTCAAAGGCAGCCTGTGTCCGAGGTCCTACACAGTGGTGGCTGTATCCAAAATAGGGATCCTCGATAACCCGAGACGAAACACCTGAGGACTTAGGTGTGGGGCGTCCGGCACGATAAGCTAGAAACAGATAAAACAGACACGGCGCCACATGGTGCAAAATAAAAGCGATAAAAACCAAGGGGCAAATAGATGGGAATTTGCTCACCTAGGGTCGTGGACACCGGTTAGGATGTCGTAAACGTATGAGAGCTGCTGCCAGGTCCGTGCACAAACAAAGCAAGTTTGTTGTCAAGAGATACTGCAAATCCAACGGAGAAAAAATGGACCAAAACGGCGCTGCTCAGAATGGATACCAGATGAAAGGAAATTGTGAATAAATAAATTTATTAGGAATAAGGTAGGCTACGTTGGATTTGCAGTATCTCTTGACAACAAACTTGCTTTGTTTGTGCACGGACCTGGCAGCAGCTCTCATACGTTTACGACATCCTAACCGGTGTCCACGACCCTAGGTGAGCAAATTCCCATCTATTTGCCCCTTGGTTTTTATCGCTTTTATTTTGCACCATGTGGCGCCGTGTCTGTTTTATCTGTTTCTAGCTTATCGTGCCGGACGCCCCACACCTAAGTCCTCAGGTGTTTCGTCTCGGGTTATCGAGGATCCCTATTTTGGATACAGCCACCACTGTGTAGGACCTCGGACACAGGCTGCCTTTGAAAATCTCTTGGATATCACCGTTTAGTACTGTTAACATCTTACTGGTTTGTCGCCACCACCGACTGTGGGTGCCCTCTCTTTTCTTTTGATCTCATCTCACATTGATTCAATCATGTTGGAATCAGTTGGTTTGAGGGGTATATCCCGGGACTCCCTGCTAACACAAATGTTGAATACAAATGGAAGATTTGTTGATATGGCACCTTTGGACAGTCCCATAAATCTGGAACTAACTAAAGCTATGACAGAACTGTTTCTGCATCTGGAAGATTTGCTGAAGGAAGAAGCCTTTCACAGCATCGATTGCTATTTTCTTAATCTGTATATTTCTGAAAAAATAGCCCCGAGAGGCCTCAGACTTCTTTTCAACTCACCTTATCCTGCTGATAAAGACTTTAGTATCAACTGGTCTAACTACATCGAACACTGTAGTTTAGGTTTTATTGATCGTCTAGTTTACAAAAGATCTGAACTATGTCTAGCCCTTGCAACCACCATTGAGGGTTTGATTGGCCAATTTGAACCCTTCCTTCAACATCCTGACTTTACTAAACTTGAACTATCCACATTAGATCACTTAAAGGTCTTTGAAAAAAACATCATCTCTAAAAAAATGCGTAAATTAACAAGGGATAGGGAAGATTATACAAACAATGCATTGGGAGACTGGTCCTCTGCACGTCCCACAACCACCAAATATTTTCCTCCAATTAATTCTCCTAAACTATCTAGAAGAACCATGTCCACTTTTTTATCCTCAAAAAAACCCCCAAACAAACCCCACATTGAATTATCCCATCAAGATTTTTTACCATTACCTGCTATGAACACATCTAAATGTGGCCCGTCTGCTCCAAATATCGTTAATACCACTCCAAAAAACAATATTTCTTTTCCTATTGCTCTTGGGACCCAGGCCAATCATATATCTTGTCCAAAGCCTTTAGGCATTATCCCACAGTTTGCATTTAAGTCTCACGATTTGGATGCACATCTAAAATTAATCAATCTCCTACCAGACACACCTCCTGGCTCTCCTTCAGATCTCTCTATTTTTAACAATTCTATGGATCTCACTATTTGTTCTACCAACCTCTCATCCTCATTTGAACATACTCCTCTTTCCACCGTCCTTATTAGTCATGCCCCTTGTACCATCGCTCCTATTTTTGATGATTGTTCCTCTTTCCCTGACCAAACAATCCCTTTAAGTCCTTTTTTATGTCTTCCCGTTCAGCCAACCATGCCCCCGGTTTTCCCAACCGCTCTACCTTTTCCCAAAAGCCCAAAATCCCACAACATCAGTACTTATTTTCAAAAAATACACAAATTACCGTCAAAAAGAAAACTAGAAATAGACCTAGAGGTTGCAGAGGGGGTAGAGGTCGTTCCAAGGACCCTACCCCTTTCACCAAAGAGGAAATACAGGTTGACAAAATAAAAAATTTCAATCTGTCCAAATATACATTTAATACCAATGAATTAAGCTTACTTTCAAAAGGTTTGTCCTTTTGTCCCACTTCGTCTCCAGACGATTTCGAAATTTTCATGGACCTTAATAAATTTTTACGTAAATTAACCTTGTTACGTCATTTTGCCATCTCCCCCTCTGCGGTCCCTACGGCTTCCCTTCCAGTGGACTTCCCCATGCCTGTAAGGACTAATGTGCAGCCCAAGTCCTATTTTTACCCCCTCCATCATCGTGGCCCTGCAATTGAAACTTTTTCTAATTTAATAAGTAATGATTTTAAGACGATAGAGCAATCTATCCCATTTTCAGACAACTTATCTTACTCTCAACGTAAAGGGCTTAAAAATATACAAAAGAATTTCAACATAGTAATACGGTCCGCGGATAAAGGGGGGGGTATCGTGGTACAGGACAGAGCAGACTATGTCAATGAAGCATTAAGACTACTTTCCGATACATCATTTTATGAGAAATTAACTTTCAACCCCATTCCGAAATATGAAACTGAATACAAATCCCTTATTGAGTCTGCTTTTAATGAAAATTTGTTATGTAAAAAAGAAAAAGTTTTTCTTACGGTCCCTTTCCCTGCAACCCCTTTCATGTATCATCTGCCAAAAATACATAAAAATCTGTCTAACCCCCCGGGCCGACCCATTATTTCGGGGATAGGGTCTTTAACTAATAACCTATCACATTTTATTGATATCCATCTCCAACCGTTTGTTTTAAAATTACCTTCTTACCTGAAAGACTCAACACAGTTAATTAGGGAATTACTAGAACTACAATCCTTATATAATTTATCCGATTTGAGTTTTCTCACTGCAGACGTGTCCTCGTTATATACAAATATTCCACACACACAGGGTATGGAGGCTGTTTCCTCTTTCCTTGTGTTAGACCCCCGCTTTCCAAATAGTCAACTGAATTTTATTATCGATTGTATCGATTTTATTTTAACACATAACGTTTTTACTTTTGAGGACAATTTTTATAAACAGATTAAGGGTTGCGCGATGGGGACCCGTTTTGCACCATCATATGCAAACCTCTATATGGGGTCTTTTGAGGAATCTTTTATCTTGAACGAACATATATTCACAAACCATATTATTTACTTTAAACGTTATATTGACGATCTGTTTTTTATCTGGAGAGGGGACAAATCTGCTGCCAATGCTTTTATTGATTTTTTAAACAAAAATACATTTGGCCTCACCTTCACACATACATACTCAGCTACTACCATTGACTTTTTAGACATAACTATTAAAAACAATGGGAACCATTTTTCTACTAGTACCCATTTTAAAAGCGTGGATGTAAATAGTTATTTGAATTTTAAAAGTGCACACCACACACCATGGTTGAAAAATGTCCCGTTTGGACAATATCGGAGGATAAGAAAAAATTGTTCTGATGATGCTATTTTTGACGAAGAATGTAACATTCTTAATAAGAGGTTTTTAGAAAAGGGTTTCCCTAGGAGCCTAATCAAGGGTGCGGAGATAAGAGCAAGGGGTATGACCCAATCCGAATGCATTAAAAAAGTAATACCGGCCAATATTGATGTTGTTGAAAAAACTATAAAAAACAAATATAATAAACAGAATGTAAATTTCATTACCTCATTTAACAAAAGTAGTAAGAATATTTTGTCCATTTTTAGAAGACATTGGCACGTCTTAACCAACGACCCTTTTTTAAAAACATTACTCCCTGCGAAACCTTTAATCACCTTTAGAAGAGCGAAAACATTGAAGAATTTATTAGCCCCCAGCAAGCTACATAGTAACAAAAAGAAGGCAGTGGATCTTTTAACAAAAAATGGCTCTTTTTCATGTAATCATGTTAGGTGCCTATGCTGCAAAAATATCGCAAAGAAATCTATACAATTTTATTCCCTAAAAACCAATATAAACTATCCTATCAAAAGTCATTTAGATTGTGGCAGCACTTATGTTGTATACCTACTGCAGTGTACATGCAACCTGCAATATGTAGGCCGTACCACCCAAACGTTAAGAAACCGAATTAACAAACATAGATCCAATGTCAAACAAGGTTTTTTAAAACAGAGTGTGTCACGTCATTGTGCCCTCAAACATAACTGCAAATTTGATGATTTAGTCGTTACCCCGATCGAACAGATCCCAGTGGATATCCCTAATAGGTTTTTAAAACTCAAACAGAGAGAGAATTTTTGGATTTTCAAATTGGAAACCCTGCACCCTAATGGCCTTAATGACCTTATAGAAACGTCCTTAGATTAAAATGCCTCATGTCCCTGTCATGTTTCCATGTTTTTTGACTATCAAATGCTAGTATGCTTACACCCTCAGGTTCTTTTCTTCTTTTTTCTTTTTCTTTTTTATCACAGTACCATCCACGCCCAAAATACGGTCCGAAATACAAATTAAAAATTCTTTTGAATTACTTACCCTGCTCCGGTTCAATCGCCCTTGCAGTCTTGCAGCCCATGATACGATGCATGTCCCTGATGTTTTGTGGTCATTTTCCTTGCCCTACGTGACCCACTGTTTGCGGTCCTGTTGTGTTCCAGAGTGCATTCATTCACAAATCGACCCTACCTACTCGTTGCGTTCCATTGTGCGGCTCACTTCCCACATGTTGAACTGTTGTGCGTTTCAAACCCTGCGTGTCACCAGCCGCTCTTGAGATACACATTCTCCTTAGAATTGTTAACGGTTCATAAAAGGTTCAATTTGTGTCTTTCTCTATAGAGGCATCTTTTAATACATTTATGTCATGATGTTTTTATGTTTTATGTAAATCTTAAAATATGTTTGCAAATATCAGGTAAACGCTCTGTCTGACCTCTGACCCGCCTATGTTTGGCGGTTTTTTTCACTAATTTTTAGCCAACTTTTTGTCAATTACTCCATGTATATAAAGGTGCAACTACCGCACTGTGTGCATTGGCCTGATGAAGACGCCAGTCCGGCGTCGAAACGCGTAGCCTACCTTATTCCTAATAAATTTATTTATTCACAATTTCCTTTCATCTGGTATCCATTCTGAGCAGCGCCGTTTTGGTCCATTTTTTCTCCGTTGGATTTGCAGTATCTCTTGACAACAAACTTGCTTTGTTTGTGCACGGACCTGGCAGCAGCTCTCATACGTTTACGACATCCTAACCGGTGTCCACGACCCTAGGTGAGCAAATTCCCATCTATTTGCCCCTTGGTTTTATCGCTTTTATTTTGCACCATGTGGCGCCGTGTCTGTTTTATCTGTTTCGAGATTAGACAAGCTTGACACTGATGTGCTAGTCAGGTGAACAGATCAATCGATTCCAATTCATACTGCGCCTACAGGAGTGAAAGGATGAAGGGGAAAGGCAGTGGTGCGGTATGTGTGTGGCGGAGAAAATCAAAAGAGGAAGGAGCCTGACTACCTGTAAAGAGAGAGACAGAGTGGCTGTAGCATGGATACAGCCTGTATGGTGAACCAGAGGAAGAGGCAGAAGTTGATACCCTGAAAGTGGTGGTGAGAAACGATTAGTGAGATATTCTGGGCCGGACTTTGAAATACTCTTCCCCACCTCCACCAGGTAAGTTATATCTGTTCATTTGTTGGATCTTTACTGTAAAATTGTACCAATTGCATCAGGGCTATGTTGCTACAAGTTCAAATTAATCTTCTATTACTGTGAAAGTTGTAGCGTTTCTTAAAGGTACTGAATGACGTTTTGTCCTTACAAGAACTGAAGACCTACCGAGACTTTCATTAGAGCCTAGAGACGGTTAACCTGCTGTCGAGTGCACATACTGGCCCTGAAAGGTAGCTGTATGCCACTGCTAGAACCCATGGAAGTGTGAAGTTTTAAAAAGCACCTTGTGCGGAGTGTGAGATGCAATTTAGAGCAATTTCGCTTAGCTCTGGGTAGACCGTTCAATGAAGGGTGGCTCCTAAATTACCCATGAGGGCACGGGTGGTTGATAGGGTATACTATTCAACACATATTGTGCGGAGTGTGCAGTTCACAGTAGCACTCCTTAGTGGTTGAGGTCCCTGAGCCTGAGTTAAGGACCGTTCCTTGTTGTCGTGCAACAAAACCGGTATTCCACTACATCGCAGTGGAAGTACTGTTACAGGGCAGGCTGTTGATTAAGCAGTGAACTGTAAAATCGATATATGCAATTCAGTATTCAGGGATTTGTACAGATATATTGTAGCAATTTTTACCTTAACTCTTTAACAGCAAACTTTGACTTTTTCAATGGCTTTTCAATGGCATAAGTGGTAAGTTATTACACTGCAGAAAGTTATCAGAGTCAAGATAAGGTTTGCCACTTCTGCATGTATTAATTTGTAGTGGTGGGGAAACAGAAAAATGACAACAATAAAAAAGAATCTTTGTCCCAGATGAAAGAAAGTCAAGCTTTATCCTTCCCTAAGATGTGGTTTATTTTTGTTCCTGTCATCAAATTATAGCCCTGATAAAGTTTTGGGGCACTAGTTGCTTGTATATATTTTCTAGATATTGCTAACATCTATGGAGGAGACCCTTTACTTCCTCCTCTATTGTCCCAATAAGTGTGAGCATCTTGTGTCCTTTGTTAAATTATATTTGTTAAAAAGTAAACAAGTCCTTAAAGAGGTTTCCTACCTTAAACATTTATGGCATATCTACATTTTCCTTTTGTTCTCCTGGTGCAAAAAAGGCTTTGAGTGTAATGACAGGGATAGGGAAGCAGACAAGTGAGCCCTAATCTACCCGCCACTCAGTCCCTGCCTACTTGCAATGACCCGCCCTAGGCGACAGGGTACAACTGGGTGACGGTCCCTACACTCAATAAGTGCACGACAGACAACAGACAAGGAAACACAGAACAAAGGGAAACGGGGCAGTTGCCCACGGCAACACAATGAGCAACAAGAGTAGTAAACGAGCCGAGTCAAATCAGGAGAGTACGAGGTGCCAAACGTAGAGCAGGAGAGTAGTGAACAAGCCGAGTCAAACCAGGAGTGTACGAGGTACCAAACGCAGAGCAGAAGAGTAGTCAGTAAGCCAGGGTCAATACGAAGCAGGGACAAGTAGTTCAAGAAGCTGCAGCAGGGCCAGGAAACCAACAGAGAAGAATCACAAGCAAGGAGGAACAGGAAAGGCAGGTATAAATAGAGAAAGGGCGGGAGCTAGCTCGTCTGGCCAGGCTGTGATAGGCTCTCCCACTCCTAAGCCTACCATCCTGAGTGGTGGAAGATGGAGTCAGTCTCACAGACATAGAAGCAGGTGCAGACTGATTACCTATGGGCGTAGATAAAGAAGCTGTGCTTGGCAGATCCTTAACAGTACCCCCCCCTTTTATGAGGGGCCACCGGACCCTTTCTAGATGGACCTGGTTTATTGGGGAAACTAAGGTGGAACCTCCTTACCAATACCCCAGAGTGAACATCCCGGGCGGGTACCCAAGTCCTCTCCTCAGGCCCGTATCCTCTCCAATGGACCAGGTACTGGAGGGAGCCTTGGACCATCTTGCTGTCCACAATCTTGGCCACCTCGAATTCTACCCCCTCAGGGGTGAGAACAGGGACAGGAGGTTTCCTCGAGGGAGCCAAGGACGGGGAGCAGTGTTTAAGGAGGGAGGCATGAAACACGTCGTGTACTCGAAAAGATGGGGGCAACTCCAGTCGGAAGGAGACAGGATTGAGGACTTCAATGACCTTGTACGGCCCTATAAATCGGGGAGCACACTTCTTGGACGGGACTTTAAGGTGCAAGTTCTTTGACGATAGCCACACCAGATCCCCGACCATAAACAAGGGGTTAGCAGAACGTCTTCTATCTGCCTGAGTTTTTTGTATGCTCTGGGATGCCTCTAGGTTCTTCTGAACCTGGGCCCAGACTGTGCACAGTTCCCGATGAACGACCTCTACCTTGGGATTGTTGGAACTACCAGGTGAAACGGAGGAGAACCGTGGATTAAACCCAAAATTACAGAAAAAGGGGGAGACCCCTGACGAGTTACTGACCCGGTTATTAAGGGAAAATTCGGCGAGGGGAATAAATGAGACCCAATCATATTGACAGTCAAGATAAAACACCTTAAATATTGTACTAGAGACTGATTGGTCCTCTCGGTTTGGCCATTAGTTTCAGGATGGAAGGCAGAGGAGAAGGACAGATCAATCTCCAACTTTTTACAGAAGGCTCTCCAAAACAAAGAAACAAATTGTACCCCTCTGTCAGAAACAATATTGACAGGGACCCCATGGAGACGCAGGATGTGTTTGACAAACAAGGTAGCTAACGTCTTAGCATTGGGTAGTTTTTTGAGGGGCACAAAGTGGCACATCTTACTGAAGCGGTCTACTACAACCCACACCACCGACTTGTCTTGAGATGGAGGCAAATCAGTGATAAAATCCATGGAGATATGGGTCCAAGGTCTCTGGGGAATGGGCAAAGAACGTAGTAAGCCCGCTGGTTGGGACCTGGGAGTCTTGGACCTAGCACAAACCTCACAAGCGGCGACGTAGGCCTTAACGTCTTTAGGCAACCCAGGCCACCAATAGTTTCTGGCAATGAGGTGCTTGGTACCCAGGATGCCTGGATGACCAGATAGTGCGGAGTCATAATTTTCCCTAAGTACCCTTAGCCGGAATTGCAGCTGAACAAACAGATTGTTCTCAGGAAGGTTCCCGAGAGCTGAACCTTGATCAGCAGCAATTTCAGAGACTAAATCAGACTCAATAGAGGAAATGATTATACCTGGAGGCAAAATACAAGCAGGATCTTCCTCCGAAGGAGCGCTGGCCATGAAGCTACGCAACAGTGCATCAGCCTTAATATTTTTAGACCCAACCCTATAGGTAACCAAAAAATGTAATCTGGTAAAAAATAACGCCCATCGAGCTTGTCTCGGATTTAGCCTCCGGGCCGATTCTAGGAAAACCAGATTCTTGTGGTCGGTAAGGACCGTTACCTGGTGCCTAGCCCCCTCCAGGAAGTGGCGCCACTCTTCAAATGCCCATTTAATGGCTAAGAGTTTGCGGTCGCCAATATCATAGTTACGCTCAGTGGGTGAAAACTTCCTGGAGAAGTAGGCACAGGGACGGAGATGGGTGAGGGACCTGGTACCCTGGGACAAGACAGCCCCCACTCCCACCTCGGACGCGTCAACCTCCACGATAAATGGCTCCAATTGGTTGGGCTGAACCAACACCGGGGCCGAGATAAAGCACTTCTTAAGGACCTCAAAAGCCTGGACAGCCTCAGGAGGCCAGCGGAGGAGATCAGCACCCTTGCTAGTGAGGTCCGTAAAAGGCTTAGCGATGACCAAGAAGTTAGCAATAAATCTCCTGTAATAATTAGCGAACCCCAAGAAGCACTGTAACGCCTTCAGGGAGGCAGGTTGGACCCATTCCGCCACAGCCTGGACCTTGGCGGGGTCCATGCGGAATTCATGAGGAGTGAGGATTTGACCCAAAAATGGTATCTCCTGCACCCCAAACACATATTTTTCGGTTTTCGCAAACAGTTTGTTTTCCCGAAGGACCTGGAGCACCTTCCTGACATGCTCAATGTGGGAGGACCAGTCCTTGGAATACACAAGTATGTCATCAAGGTACACTACAAGAAATACCCCCAGGTAATCTCTTAAAATCTCATTTATGAAATTCTGGAAGGCCGCGGGAGCATTACACAACCCAAAGGGCATGACGAGGTATTCGAAATGACCTTCGGGCGTGTTAAATGCAGTCTTCCACTCATCCCCCTCTTTGATGCGGATAAGGTTATACGCCCCCCGTAGATCAAACTTAGAGAACCATTGGGCCCCCTGAACCTGATTAAAGAGATCAGGAATCAAAGGAAGGGGATACTGGTTCCTTACAGTGACCTTATTCAAGTTAGGGTAGTCAATGCATGGCCTAAGACCACCATCCTTCTTCCCTACGAAGAAGAAGCCAGCACCTACCGGAGAAGTAGAGGGGCGAATGTAACCCTTGGCCAGGCATTCCTGGATATACTCTCTCATGGCTTCTGGACAAGAGAGATTAAATATCCTACCCTTAGGGAGCTTAGCTCCTGGTACCAAATCGATAGCGCAATCGTATTCTCTATGAGGAGGTAACACTTCGGAGGCCTCCTTAGAGAAAACATCAGTGAAGTCCTGAACAAACTCAGGTAGCGTGTTCACCTCCTCAGGGGGAGAAATAGAGTTAACAGAAAAACATGACGTCAAGCATTCATTACCCCATTTGGTAAGATCCCCAGTATTCCAGTCAAACGTGGGATTATGCAACTTCAACCAGGGAAGGCCTAAAACCAAATCGGACGATAATCCCTGCATCAACAGTACAGAGCACTGCTCCAAATGCATGGAGCCAACAAGGAGTTCAAAAACAGGGGTATGCTGTGTAAAATAATCATGAGCAAGAGGAGTGGAGTCGATACCCACTACCGGGACAGGTTTAGGCAAATCAATCAAAGGCATAGCTAAAAACATAGCAAATTCCACAGACATGATATTAGCAGATGACCCTGAATCCACGAAGGCACTGCCGGTAGCAGACCTACCACCAAAAGAGACCTGAAAGGGAAGCAAGATTTTATTACGTTTCATATTTACGGGAAATACCTGTGCGCCCAAGTGACCTCCCCGATGATCACTTAGGCGCGGAAGATTTCCGGCTGCTTATTCTTACGCCTAGGACAGGTGTTCACTTGATGCTTGTCATCCCCACAATAGAAGCAGAGACCATTCTTCCTGTGGAACTCTATACGCTGTCGGGGGGACACGGAGGCCCCGAGTTGCATAGGTACCTCCGAGTCTTCCGTGGAAGAACGAAGCAACGGAACCTCGGGAGGCATCATGCGGGAGTCAGAGGAGAAAACACATAAACGTTCACGTTGTCGTTCCCGGAGACGTCGGTCAAGTCGTACCGCTAAAGCCATAACCTGCTCTAGGGAGTCAGAAGAGGGATAGCTAACTAGCAGGTCTTTCAGGGCGTTCGACAGACCCAACCTAAACTGGCACCTTAAGGCAGGGTCATTCCACCGAGAAGCTACGCACCACTTCCTAAAGTCAGAGCAATACTCCTCAACAGGTCTCTTACCCTGACGTAAGGTCACCAGCTGACTCTCAGCAAAGGCAGTCCTGTCAGTCTCGTCATAAATGAGTCCGAGAGCAGAAAAGAAAAGATCAACAGAGGAAAGTTCAGGGGCGTCAGGAGCCAAGGAGAAGGCCCATTCTTGGGGCCCTTCCTGGAGCCGGGACATAATTATACCCACCCGCTGGCTCTCAAAACCTGAGGAGTGGGGCTTTAAACGAAAATAGAGCCTAAAACTCTCCCGAAAGGAGAGAAAAGTCTTCCGGTCCCCTGAGAACCGGTCAGGCAACTTGAGGTGGGGTTCAAGAGGTGAGGTGAGGGGTACTACCATGGTAGCATCAGGCTGGTTGACCCTCTGAGCCAGGGCCTGGACCTGTAGGGAGAGACCCTGCATTTGCTGAACCAGGGTCTCAAGGGGGTCCATAGTGGTGTAAGGGACCAGGGTAGACTAGGTATATGGGCTTGTGATTATGTAATGACAGGGATAGGGAAACAGACAAGTGAGTCCTAATCTACCCGCCACTCAGTCCCTGCCTACTTGCAAAGACCCGCCCTAGGCGACGGGGTACAACTGGGCGACGGTCCCTACACTCAATAAGTGCACGACAGACAACAGACAAGGAAACACAGAACAAAAGGAAACGGGGCAGTTGCCCACGGCAACACCGTGAGCAACAAGAGTAGTAAACGAGCCGAGTCAAACCAGGAGAGTACGAGGTGCCAAACGTAGAGCAGGAGAGTAGTGAACAAGCCGAGTCAAAGCAGGAGTGTACGAGGTACCAAACGCAGAGCAAAAGAGTAGTCAGTAAGCCAGGGTCAATACGAAGCAGGGACAAGTAGTTCAAGAAGCTGCAGTAGGGCCAGGAAACCAAATGAGAAGAATCACAAGCAAGGAGGAACAGGAAAGGCAGGTATAAATAGACAGAGGGCGAGAGCTAGCTCCGTCTGGCCAGGCTGTGATAGGCTCTCCCACTCCTAAGCCTGCCATCCTGAGTGGTGGAAGATGGAATCAGTCTCACAGACATAGAAGCAGGTGCAGACTGATTACCTATGGGCGTGGATACAGAAGCTGTGCCTGGCAGATCCTTAACATTGAGATTTAGATTCTCCTAATAGGTTTGGATCCTAGAGGTGGGACCCCTACCTATCAAATATTTATGGCATATACTGTGGAAATGCCAAAAAAACTATAATAATTCAAACAATAGATCTAATGCAAATAACAGGGCAGGTAGAAGTTTAAAAGTTAGGAGTCCCCACAACTTTTCAAGGTCAATCCACAAATATATACTTCACCGCTTTATGTTTTCTGGCTCCAAACAGTTCTACACCTGTTTTATATGGGGAGGTTCCAAATGTTTGTCCATATAAAGTCATTGCAGTAGATGTTCTGAGGCCAGTATTTTTCCCTCTCACTACTCCTGCCCTGCATATGTCAGGCACCAGCAGTGGAGCAAAATTAAACCTACTTAGGCCAATACAGAGTGCCATAGTATAATACTGCAAAACAATTCACAAGGAAGCAAGGATAATTTATTATACTCCCCAATTTTTTTTATTTTTTTTAAAACGCACATAAATAAAACCTGCGTTTCGCCTTATTCTGGATTATACCTGGCCGTACAAATCAAGTCCGTCAAGCAAAACAGTCGTACTCAAGTATAGCAATTAACATAAATGTTTCAATATTCAAAGTTTTAATATTAAAAATACATCAATATGCTTCACCCAATTGTATTGTATCTATTCCACTTACATAACTTGATAATAGAACTTTGCACAATATAGAAGACACCATAAAAAATACATACGTATCCAAATATAATAGCCCGTCCTCATCCAAAATGGGTAAAAATAAAAAACATTCGGTCCCCTTCTCCATTTTTTCCACTATTCAGAGCATACAGAGTCACATCAGATACGACGAAAATAATTTACAAAAAAAGCAATTTAGAAAGTATTATCTTGCATATTTAACACCTTCCCGACCGCCCACTGTCTTTTGACGTCAGGCGGTGCAGGTGCTTAGTTTACAGCGACGTCTTTTGGCGTCGCTGTAGGAGAGGCTGATGAGCGCCTCTAAGCAGGAGCTGTAACTAACAGCTCCTGATCTTAGAGCAGCCTCCTGAACACAGCTGGGGTCGGAAAACATTCGGACCCCAGCTGTTTAACCCTTTAATTTTTGCGGTCCATGACCGCGACATGATCAAAGGGAATTCCCCTGTTTGATCGCATGACCGGGATTCCGGTGATGCGATCAAACACCAGGGAATCCCTCTGCACTCAGCCCTGGGGACCAACAAACGACCCCAGGGCTGTCTGTTCCGTTTGCCTGCTGTTCGGGCACACTATGTGCTGCCTGATCAGCAGCCTGTGTCATAGTGACGCAGTGTAATGCATTAGCATACAGGAGTATGCTAATACATTACAAGTTAAAAAAAAAAGTTCGAAATAAAGTTATCCCTTGATGAGATTAAAAAAAAAGTAACAAAAAAATAAATAAATAAAAAAATTCCCCAAAAAGTCATTATTTTGCATAAAATACATTTTATTGCCCCTACACTAAATAAAAACAAAAAAAATGAAACATATTAGATATCTACACGATTGTAATAACCTGAGGAATGAATCTAATGGGTTATTTAGCGTGAAACCTGAACCTGAAAAAAAATAAACAAGAAAAACAATGTCGAGAATCGCTTTTTCCTATATTCACAAAATGTTTTACCCCCCAAACTGTGGAAAAAAATACTATTACTCTCGCATAAAACAAGGCCTCATATAGCCACGTCAATGAAAAAATAAAAAAAGTTATGGCTGCTGAAAGCCAGAGAGGCAAAACCAGAAAAATGTAGCTGGTCATTAAGGTCTTTTCAGGCCTGGTCAATAAGGGGTTAAACCACTGGAACTGAAAGGTCACTTGTTTACATACTTTCAGTGGAAGACTCCACAGGCTCTCATTTATAAAAGGATCCAAGGATTACTCTAGATTCTAACATTAAAGGTGTAATATATCTTCAAATGCTTATAGAGGTGAATGTCAAGCATGAGAGTGTTTATAATTTTGAAAGGAGAAAATTTAAAATGAGGCAAAAAGGATATCAGAAAAGCGGGACTGATGGAGGTGTAGAGGGATCCAGAGAACCCTAAAAAAAACAACTTAATAATATTAACCCCTTAGTGTCTAAGCCTGTTTTGGCCTTCAGGACCAGCCCCATTTTTGCAAATCTGACATGTGTCACTTTATGTGGTAATAACTCCAGAATGCTTTTACCTATCCAAGCGATTCTGGGATTGTTTTCTCGTGACATGTTGTACTTTATGATACTGAAAAAATTTTGTCATTAAATTCAATATTTATTTGTAAGAAACGCCAAATTTTAGAGAAAATTAGCAAAAATTAGCATTTTTCTAAATTTTAATGTATTTACTTGTAAAACAGATAGTAATACAACACAAAATACATACTAGTTTATATTTCCCATATGTCTACTTTATGTTTGCGTCATTTTTTGAACATTCTTTTATTTTTCTAGGACGTTACAACGCTTAGAACTTTAGCAGCAATTTCTCATATTTTCAAGAACATTTCAAAAGGCTATTTTTTCAGGGACCAGTTCAGTTCTGAAATGGCTTTGAGGGCCTTATATATTAGAAAGTCCCCATAAATCACCCCATTTTGAAAACTGCACCCATCAAAGTATTCAAAACAGCATTCACAAAGTATTTTAGCCCTTTAGGCATTTCACAGGAATTAAAGCAAAGTAGAGGTGAAATTTACAAATTTCATTTTTTTTCTTCAAAAATTCATTTGTAATAAATTTTTTCTGTACCACAGAAGGTTATACCCAAGAAATGCAACTCAATATTTATTGCCCAGATTCTGCAGTTTTTAGAAATACCCCACATGTGGCCCTAGCGCGGTCATGGACTGAAACACAGGCCTCAGAAGCAAAGGAGCACCTAGTGGATTTTGGGCCTCTATTTTATTAGAATATATTTTAGGTACCATGTCAGGTGTGAGGAGGCCTTGTGCTGCCAAAACAGTGGAAACACCCCAAAAGTGACCCCATTTTTTAAACTATACCCCTCAAGGAATTTATCTATGGGTATAGTTAGCATTTTGAACCCACAGTTTTTTTGCTAAATTTATTTGAATTAGTATGTGAAGGTGAAAATCTACTTTTTTTGTGAAAAAATTAGGAAATGTTAAATTTTTACAAGGAATAAAGTAGAAAAAACACCCCAACATATGTAAAGCAATGTCTTCCGATTATAGCAATACCCCATATGTGGTAATAAATTGCTGTTTGGACCCACAGCAGGCCTCAGAAGAGAAGGAGCACCATTTGGATTTTGGATTTCTGATTTTGCTGGAATAGTTTTCAGTGCCGTGTCGCGTTTGCAATGCATTGAAGGGAAGAAAACCGTGGAAACCCCCCAATAGTGACCCCATTTTGGAAACTATACCCCTCAAGGAATTTATCTATGGGTATAGTTAGCATTTTGAACCCACAGTTTTTTTGCTAAATTTGTTTGAATTAGTATGTGAAGATGAAAATCTACTTTTTTTCTGAAAAAAGGTAGCCATTTTTAATTTTTACAAGTAATAAAGGAGAAAAAGCGCCCCAACATTTGTAAAACAATTTCTCCTGATTACGTAAATACCCCATATGTGGTAATAAACTACTGTTTGGACCCACACCGGGGCTTAGAAGGGAAGGAGCGCTATTTGGCTTTTGGAGCTCAAATTTTGCTGGAATGTTTTTGGGTGTCATGTCAAATTTGCAAAGCCCCTGAGAGACAGAAACAGTGGAAGCCCCCCAAAAGTAACCCCATTTGGGAAACTACACCACTTAAGGAATCTATCTAGGGGTATAGTGAGCATTTAGGCCCCACACGTCTTTTGCAGAATTTATTAGAATTAGGCCGTGAAAATGAATATCAACATTATTTCCACTAAAATGTTGAATTTTTTCAATTTCACAAAGGATAAACGAGAAAATGCACCCCAACGTTTGTAAAGCAATTTCTCCCGAGTACGGCAATACCCCACATGTGGTCATAAATGTTTTTTCATTAGAAAGTAATTAACCCTTTACGAACTGATTCATGTTTTGCTTTTTCGTTTTTCCTCCCCGCTTTCCAAGAGCCACTACTTTTTTATTTTTCTGTCAATAGAGCGGTGTGGGGGCTTATTTTTTGCGGGACGAGCTGTCGTTTTTATTGGTACCATTTTTTGGTACGATGCCATATCGGTGGACATAAACGGCTGTTTGGGCACGCTGTAGGGCTCAGAAGGGAGGGACGCCATTTGGCTTTTGGAGCGCATATTTTGCTTGGTAGTAGCTCTGGCGTTTTGCTGGTATTTCAGTTTATAATGTTGGGGCACATGTAGGCTGGGCAGAGTAAATCAGGGGCATAATAAAAGGGTATAATAATGGGGTAAATAAATAATAATCCACAGATATGTGGCCGGTGTCGCACTGATAAATGGTGCCCGATCTTATCCACTTTTGGAACACTCTGCACATTTTGCATCGCCATAATCTGGGAGCCGGAACTTTTTTTATTTTTTCACCACCGGAGCCGTGTGAGGGCTTATTTGTTGCAGGACAATCTGTATTTTTCATTGGTACCATTTTGGGGTACATGCGATTTTGTTGATCACTTTTTATTAAATTTTTCGGCAAGCCAGGTGACCAAAAACCATCAATTCTGACAATGATTTTTATTTATTTTTGACGGTGTTTACCCTGGGCTATAAATGACTATTATACTTTATTCTGCGGGTCGGTACGATTACGGCGATACCATTTGTATATACGTTTTTTTATGTTTTGCAGCGTTTGAGCAATAAAATAACTTATTTAGAAAATAATGTATTTTCTGTGTCACCATATTCTGAGAGCCATAACTTTTTTATTTTTCAGTCAAAAAAGCTGTGTAAGGGCTTGTTTTTTGCGGGACGGGTTGTAGTTTGTATCGGTACTATTTTGGCGTACATGCGACTTTTTGATCACTTTTTATTACATATTTTGTGAGGGGTGGTGACCAAAAAATAGTGATTCTGGCATTGTGTTTCGTTTATTTTTTTTGCGGCGTTCACTGTGCGGGAAAAATAATATTATAGTTTTATAGTTGGGGTCGTTACGAACGCGGTGATACCAAATATGTATACTTTTTTTTACGTGTTCATTTTTTTTCCTATAATGAAAGACTTATTATAGGAAAAAAAGAAGTTCTTGTTTATGTCACTTATAACTTTTATTTTTACACTTTTTTTAAAACATTTTTATTCTTTTTTTTACTTTTTTCACTTGTCCCACTAGGGGACACTTAGACCTGCAGCTCTGATCGCTGCTGGAATACATTACACTACACACGTAGTGTAATGCATTTCAACTGTCATTGTGACGAGACAGTCACACTGACAGGAAGCCTACGACGACCACCCTCGGGGTGGTCCTCATAGGCTTCTGTACATGGCAACCCGGAAGCCATTGTCTGGCGTCCGGTTGCCATGGGTACCATCGCCAGCCCCCGTGATTTCACATGGGGGCTGCCGATCGGCGCTAAAGACCTTAATTGTGGCGTTCAAAAGCGAGCACCGCAATTAACGGGTTAACTGCCGATTTCAGCGGCGACAGGCCGCTGATTGGCAACGGGGAGAGCAGGGCTGACACCCTGCACAGTTAACCGCCGCTGCGGTGTAGCGCCGCGCGGCGATTAACTGTCAAAGCACTGCCGTAACTGTACGTCAAGGTGCGCGAACTTACTGCTCACCATGACGTACAGTTACGTCATGGTGCGTTAAGGGGTTAAACGAATCTCTTATTTAACCCCTTTATCAAACTACAGTGGTAGTGACAAGTGACAAGTGCTATTTAATCTTTAAATATATTATAACAATAAACTATAAATTGTACAGTACCTTTTCAATGACCGGAAAAGTATAATGTTATTTACACCCTACCGTGACTACAGAAAGGTGGGTGGAACTGGCTTTCCAAGTGCTTGCATATCTTACCAGATGATAAACATATTTATTAAAAAGTGTGATAATGAAGTCTCCCTAGAAAAATTTGCTTATTGGAAAGAGCATTTAAATCAAAATCTATGTTTAATACAAAAGGTACTAAAAAATTGAGTCGCTAAATCCAGGAAACCTTTCCTTTGGCTAATTTTCTTAGTAAAATTTTTCCCTCTCCAATTAGATGTCAAAACTACCACCACATAGAACTTTGTACCCACAGAGTCCTTCTTATGTTTTAAAACATAATGTGCTGACACACTATGGTCTATTTTCCCATCTTTAATGTTATTAAAATGTTCATATATACGTTTCTTACGTTTTCTACATGTTCTGCCTACATAGTGATACCCACAGGGGAACTCCAATACATAGATAACCGCCTGAGCATCACAAGTAGCAAAGTTCTTAATTTTAAATGTTTCTCCTTTTTCTTTAGATATTACTGCAGTGGTTCTATTTAGGTTGCTTTGGAGTGTAGCCACATGACATGGTTTTCACTTGTGATAAGTAAAAAACTCTTACGCCACCTATTATATTGCCCTTTCCTTTTAATAAAACTATTAGTCATTCTATATTTCAGGTTACTAACATAACAATGTAAGATATTTGGCCTTTCAGGTAACATCTTTTTCAACACCAGATATTTTTTAAGAATATACTAGTTATTCCTAATGATCTTTTGTTCATATATAAATTGGTAGACTAGCTAGTTATAAATGGTATATTCAATATATTATCATATTTTTTGTCATGAAACTTTTGTTTCTATAAATTCAATTGGGCAACAAAATCAAGTCTGTTTGTACAGTTTTTCTTAATTATATTAAATTTGTTATCTGTCTTGAAAATCTGCAAATCTAAAAAAAAATTACTGTGTCACTACTATATTCTGAAGTACAGTAGGTTGTGGGGAATTTGCATTCATATAATGAACCGTTAGTTAATCTGTGCATGTAAACCTCCCAGACAATAGTCATCTATATACTGTAACACCCATGGCCATAGCCCGTCGGGAATACTCACCTCCCGACGGCCGCAGCCATGGATTTGTGAGCGCTGGCCCGCATCTCCTCCTCAGGAGATGCCAGCGCTCACTTCCGCTTCACTCTGCGGTGTCCCGTAGGGTGCGTGTGCAGGCTCGTGCCCGGCCTTAAAGAGCCAGCACGCGCACATGAATTAAATATGTAATTAGCCCATACTCACCCTGGACTATAAGAAGAGCCCTGCCCCTTCCCTCATTGCCTGAGCGCTTTTGTGTTTATCAATGTTAGTCTTTGCAAATGGTCCCTTAGTGTTTTCCAGTTCCCAGTGTTCCTATCCCGTGCTACCTTGATCCTGTGCTACAGAGTTGGAGTCATGTTGTGCTGTATACTATGCCTTCTGTGTTTACACCGCACCTGGTGTCTGCCTGCTGCCAAGGTCCCTTCCAAGCCTACCATCGCTACTTTCTGAAGTACCACAGGTACCCTTATTCGAAATATAGACATTGACTTGGTATCCTGTTGGCCAGCTGCTTTTCCGCTACGGCGGTACGACCCAGTGGGTCCACATATTCACAGATTGTGGCATATACCTTTTATATGCTCTGATATTGGATAGGAAAGGTTTACAAACATTGAAAATAAACATGTCCTCCTAGACTCTAATGTATAAATTTGCATAATTTAGTGTGAGTTTCGCACCTATCCATCTACCAGCAGTCTGGAGGTATTAGTGGTCATCAAACCAGAAATAGTTTTTCTCTAACCCAAAATTAATCAACTCCAAAATAAATATGGCATGTTCCGATGGCAGATTAGTATCTTTATTTAAAGGGTAACTAAACATTCAACAAACTTCTGACATGTCATAGTGACATGTCAGAAGTCTTGATTGGTGGGGCTCCAAGAACTGAGACCCCCACCAATTGCTAAAATGAAGCAGCAAAAGCGCTCAACTGCATAGTTTCTGCTCTTCTTTTTCTGAAAATCTATGTAGCGGTGTACCGACTCAATAGAAAGCATTTGAGCCTGTACAACGCTAAAACGGCTTTCCAGAAATAGCCGAACAGAAACTAAGTGGCTCAGCACTCACTCGAGCCCTTCTGCAGCTTCGTTTTAGCGATTGGTGGGGGTCTCAGTGCTCTGACCCCCACCAATCAGTGCCACACCTGCCATGAGACGAGGTGAGCCGACAGCCTCAGGCGAAAACAGGGGGAGGCATTTTCAGCCAGGGACGGACTGGATACACAGCAGACGTGCCGCATGATGGGCACGTGTGTAACACTCCTCCTCGCTGTACACAGCACGCACCGCCAGAGAGGAGCAGGTCTGCAGGAGGAGCGGTCGAGCGACGAGAAGTGACGAGACGCACGAGGTACGTTCCTGCCTTAACTCGGTCGGCCGAAGCAGCTGGGACCGGAACTCGGGAGTATACTGCAAGGGGGGGTCTGGGCATTTTACTGACAGCAAAGGGCTTATTTATGGCTGCAATAATCCACCCCATAGAGGCCTCACATTACTATAATAAAAGGGAAGTGTGGGGTTCTGAGCATCTGACTTACTGCAGAGGGCTCTATAGGGGGGGGGATTCTGCCGCCCTTTAGAGCAGTTAGTCAGATGCTCAGACCCCCCTAACCTTGCCGTATAGTAACTAGTCAGGGCTCTATGGGGGGGATAGGGCCCCTATAGAGCCCTCTGCTGTCAGTAAAACGCCCAGACCCCCCCTTTCCATATACTCCCGGCCCCCCAGCGTTGGCCGACCCCTTTTAAATTAGTAGGGGCAGGAAGCTGAGCGCAGTATAAGGGCCTGTTCACATCAACGTTGGCTTTCCGTTCCGGGGTTCTGTCGGAGATTTCCATCGGGTGAACCCCGCAACGGAAAGTCAAACTGAAACCACAGCTTCTGTTTCCGTCACCATTAGCACAGTCGACTGTGCTATTGATTCCGTTGGAAAAGCGGAAACCTGCCGGGATGGTGACGAACGGAAACCGTTAGCAATGTTTCCGTCACCATTGATATCAATGGTGACAGAAACGAAAGCTGTGGTTTCAGTTTGACTTTCCGTTGCGGGGTTCACTCGACGGAAACCTCTGACGGAACCCTGGAACAGAAAGCCAACGCTGATGTGAACAGGCCCTAATCCTTCCCCATAAACCTGCCCCCGCTAATTCAAATATATAAATATGTATATATATAATGTATATAGCGCTGAATCCTGTATCCGTCAGGTCAGCGGGACTGACGGATTCAGTGTCAGCGGGTGCTGCAGGTTCGAGCTGTTACCGATCACATCTAAGTTCATAACTTATATGTTATCGATAATAGGCGATCAAATGGATTCAGGTCTCAGCACTATATACAGCTGCTCTGTATACAGGATACAAAGCAGCTGTATCTCAAAAAGGAACAATAATTTTCAATAAAAAGTAATTAAAACTTGCACCAATCTTTATATATATATATATATATATATATATATATATATATATATATATATACAGTCCAGAGTAGATGAACACAGCACTCCAATGCTATAACAAATCAGGCCATGTGCACGTTACCTGGGGGTGAATCAATTCCCCAAAATCCAATAGAGAAAAATATAGAGCGCAGTAACGGCACCAGGACTTCAAGATAGATGAAAGCAAAAGTGGATTTATTTCACCTCAACACAGCAACGTTTCGGTTCAACAGGAACCTTTCTCAAGCCATAACAAACTGAATAAAGTGTCAAGCATTTATAGGAGGAGCATACATCAATCGATAATAAAGCAATTATATGTATAAATCCATCAAAACATGTATAGAGCATATGTAAATATTAAAAAAAAGCATTTTATACAGTGCACATCACTCTACCACTGTGAAATATATAGGAAAAATGCAATATATATACAAAATGTGGTAAAAATTACAAGAAATACTGTAAATGAGGGCAATTTCGGATAATTGGAAGCAGGCAGAGGCTAATTGCAATATAGCACACATGTACTCACTGTAAATCAATCTGTAGAGAGAATGGAAAGTGCGCCCGACACACACATGTGTGTGTCTAATGCGCATGTTCCAAGATGGCGCCCAAACCGGATGTTATATCCGGTGGACCGCATCAGACAACAGGTTCCCACTGCGCACGCGCCACAGCGGAGCTTGCGTTCCACCGCTCCTGCGCATGCGCCAGCCGGGATACAGCTAATTAATTAAGAACCTATGAATATCTGTATATACCATAATGTCCAAATTTGGATTGGAACAGAAACTAGGACACACTTGTCCATCCACATAAAAGCATATCGATATAAGTCCATAAAAATAGAACGACTATACCAAATGCATATGTGTACATAGATGCAGTGCTGTTAATGCAGTATATGGCCCCCTAGTGGTAAAAAACCAAATCTACACGTTATGTTCTCTCAATATGATGTGATTATAATCACTTAATGGGACTGCTACGTATAATATATAAAAGGAAAAATACACACTCCAAACATGGATATCAAATAATCCCAGTAGAATAGTGTAGCAAAGAGAAACACATTGGACCCATATTTAAATGGAGAAATGAACTAACGTTTATTAGAATTATCTGGGAGGAATTACATACATGAACCGCATTGCAACAGTATGGTCCGGATACACAGTACTTCTAGGTTATAGTTGAATTTAGCTATCTCAAAAGAGCCCTACAAAAATATATTCCAAGTGTAACGTTGGTGCTTTTCAAAGAGAGAAGAGAAGAACTTCTGCCGCTTTCCAATATCTCTCAAAATTGCTTAACACACAGTTATGTATCTAAAACGTGGAAAAAAGAAGAGAAAAAGTGCATTAATATACAAAATATGCAAGTTTAAAAAGAAATATATAAAATATATAATATAGTATGTATATTCAAGGAAGGTCAACATAGGACCTCACTTGAACTATACATAACAGACACAAATTATACCTTTGAGAACGCCAACCCATCCTATCTTTATAGGTCCACGGGAGAAAATGAAAACATAGTCACTAACTCAAATATGTGGGCCACAAGGATATTCTATGTTCAACCCCTTAGGAGACATGGTTTCTAATCTAAAAATCCACTCGAGCTCTTTTCTTTTGAGCATTAACCCCCTGTCACCACCACGTCTAAGCTGAGGCACCGAGTCAATGATTTTAAATTTCAGTTGTGATAAACTATGCTTCTTCTCAACAAAATGTCTCGATACTGGTAGATCTTGTCTCTTAGTTTTGATGTTTGATTTGTGATTTCTTATCCTGAGGCGTACCTCTGTAGTGGTCTCACCAACATAGTGAAGACCACAGGGGCAGCTGAGCAGATAAATTACATACGATGATTGGCACGTAAAAAAACCTTTGATATTTATAGGTTGGTCATTATGTGGGTGATTAAAAATGCCACCCTTGATCATCATATCACAGATGTTACAACCAAGACATGGGAAGCACCCATATTTCGGGGGGGCCAGAAACATCTGGTTTCTCCGATGCGACCCAATATCGGCCTTAACCACACTGTTTTTAAGTGTTTTACCTCTCCTATAAGCCATCATAGGCCTCTCCCGGAATTCGGTAACCCTCGGAAGAGCTCTTTCCAACATCTTCCAATCCCTCCTCAGAATCCCACCAATCTGTGGGCTTAATGAGGAGAAAGTGGAGATAAATGGCAACCGAACATTCTTTTTAGTAGCAGTCTGACCACTAAGAAGGTCTTGCCTATCCAACAAATCCACCTTTCGTCTATTGAGATCCAATACATAGTCTGGATAACCCCGATCTGAAAATTTCTTACACATTTGGTTGAGTCTTGAGGATAACTTATCCTCCTGACTCACCACCCTTTTAACTCTGATAAGCTGACTATAGGGTAATGACTTTAACAGCATACTTGGATGCCCACTAGTGAAATGTAAGAGATTATTTCTGTCAGTTTTTTTAGAGAACAGATCAGAAACCAATCTATTGTTAATAATGGAAATTCGAGTATCCAAAAATTCAATAGAACTTGTAGAGAAAGACATGGTAAATATTATTGTGGGATTTAAATCATTTAGAAATGTAACAAACTCCTGTAATTGATTCATTGAACCGGTCCATATGAGGAAGACATCGTCTATGTATCTCCACCACCGCAGTACTGAACTGAAGTGGTGGGACACATAGACAAGGCCCTCCTCAATACTCCGCATAAAAATATTGCCGTATGTAGGGGCCACATTGGACCCCATTGCCGTTCCTCTTTTCTGTAGATAAAAGGTATCTCCTACCAAAAAGTAATTTTTCACAAGAATAAATTCCAATAACGATCGAATAAACCCAATTTTATCGTCAGAAAAGCCAGATCTCTCTAGATAGAAGAGTGAGGCATCAATACCCTCCTGATGGGTAATTGAGGTATACAGACTCCCTACATCAAGGGTAACCAGAACCGACCGGTCAGGAATCACCAAATCCTGAATCCTGACCAGGAAGTCCGAGGTGTCCCTGATATAGGAGTCTGCACCAATAGCAAATTCCCTAAGAATTTTATCCAAAAATGTTGCAGCTGGGACAAATAGGGAATCACTCCCCGAGACAATAGGTCGTCCAGGGGGCCGAGTGGAATCCTTGTGAATTTTAGGCAGTAAATAAAGGACAGGGGTATCTTTCTGTCCAAATAACCCTGTAGATTGGTTTGGATTGAATTTAGATCTTGAATGTTTTTTTAGATCATTAAGGCTTAAAGCGTATTTCTCTGAACAGCCTCAATCGGCTGATGCTGTTTCCATAACTTCAGCTAGTGAAATGCTCCATCTTAAGGATTATGGGTTATTTAATAAAAGCAAATTTCAACCTCCCCAAAATATCCATGCTGTTGAAACGTATATCTTACTTGTTAGAGAACAGATAAATTCATTGAGGAAAGTGCAGAGTGGTCAGTATATTCAGAGAAATTTGACACACTCAGAGAATATGGCGCTTAAAGAATTGATATGTAACAGGGATCTTACCATTAAACCGGCAGATAAGGGGGGTGCCATAGTTGTTATGAACACCTCCCTTTATCTGGAAGAAATGACCAGACAACTGAATGATAATAATGTCTATGCTGTTCTTTTGGGTGACCCTAAGTTCGCGTATTTACGTGAGTTAGATATCCTGATCGGCAATGCATTTAAGAACAAAACCATTGACAGGAATTTACATGATTTTTTACAGGTGAAATTCCCTGTGACCCCTGTCCTTTATTTACTGCCTAAAATTCACAAGGATTCCACTCGGCCCCCTGGACGACCTATTGTCTCGGGGAGTGATTCCCTATTTGTCCCAGCTGCAACATTTTTGGATAAAATTCTTAGGGAATTTGCTATTGGTGCAGACTCCTATATCAGGGACACCTCGGACTTCCTGGTCAGGATTCAGGATTTGGTGATTCCTGACCGGTCGGTTCTGGTTACCCTTGATGTAGGGAGTCTGTATACCTCAATTACCCATCAGGAGGGTATTGATGCCTCACTCTTCTATCTAGAGAGATCTGGCTTTTCTGACGATAAAATTGGGTTTATTCGATCGTTATTGGAATTTATTCTTGTGAAAAATTACTTTTTGGTAGGAGATACCTTTTATCTACAGAAAAGAGGAACGGCAATGGGGTCCAATGTGGCCCCTACATACGCCAATATTTTTATGCGGAGTATTGAGGAGGGCCTTGTCTATGTGTCCCACCACTTCAGTTCAGTACTGCGGTGGTGGAGATACATAGACGATGTCTTCCTCATATGGACCGGTTCAATGAATCAATTACAGGAGTTTGTTACATTTCTAAATGATTTAAATCCCACAATAATATTTACCATGTCTTTCTCTACAAGTTCTATTGAATTTTTGGATACTCGAATTTCCATTATTAACAATAGATTGGTTTCTGATCTGTTCTCTAAAAAAACTGACAGAAATAATCTCTTACATTTCACTAGTGGGCATCCAAGTATGCTGTTAAAGTCATTACCCTATAGTCAGCTTATCAGAGTTAAAAGGGTGGTGAGTCAGGAGGATAAGTTATCCTCAAGACTCAACCAAATGTGTAAGAAATTTTCAGATCGGGGTTATCCAGACTATGTATTGGATCTCAATAGACGAAAGGTGGATTTGTTGGATAGGCAAGACCTTCTTAGTGGTCAGACTGCTACTAAAAAGAATGTTCGGTTGCCATTTATCTCCACTTTCTCCTCATTAAGCCCACAGATTGGTGGGATTCTGAGGAGGGATTGGAAGATGTTGGAAAGAGCTCTTCCGAGGGTTACCGAATTCCGGGAGAGGCCTATGATGGCTTATAGGAGAGGTAAAACACTTAAAAACAGTGTGGTTAAGGCCGATATTGGGTCGCATCGGAGAAACCAGATGTTTCTGGCCCCCCCGAAATATGGGTGCTTCCCATGTCTTGGTTGTAACATCTGTGATATGATGATCAAGGGTGGCATTTTTAATCACCCACATAATGACCAACCTATAAATATCAAAGGTTTTTTACGTGCCAATCATCGTATGTAATTTATCTGCTCAGCTGCCCCTGTGGTCTTCACTATGTTGGTGAGACCACTACAGAGGTACGCCTCAGGATAAGAAATCACAAATCAAACATCAAAACTAAGAGACAAGATCTACCAGTATCGAGACATTTTGTTGAGAAGAAGCATAGTTTATCACAACTGAAATTTAGAATCATTGACTCGGTGCCTCAGCTTAGACGTGGTGGTGACAGGGGGTTAATGCTCAAAAGAAAAGAGCTCGAGTGGATTTTTAGATTAGAAACCATGTCTCCTAAGGGGTTGAACATAGAATATCCTTGTGGCCCACATATTTGAGTTAGTGACTATGTTTTCATTTTCTCCCGTGGACCTATAAAGATAGGATGGGTTGGCGTTCTCAAAGGTATAATTTGTGTCTGTTATGTATAGTTCAAGTGAGGTCCTATGTTGACCTTCCTTGAATATACATACTATATTATATATTTTATATATTTCTTTTTAAACTTGCATATTTTGTATATTAATGCACTTTTTCTCTTCTTTTTTCCACGTTTTAGATACATAACTGTGTGTTAAGCAATTTTGAGAGATATTGGAAAGCGGCAGAAGTTCTTCTCTTCTCTCTTTGAAAAGCACCAACGTTACACTTGGAATATATTTTTGTAGGGCTCTTTTGAGATAGCTAAATTCAACTATAACCTAGAAGTACTGTGTATCCGGACCATACTGTTGCAATGCGGTTCATGTATGTAATTCCTCCCAGATAATTCTAATAAACGTTAGTTCATTTCTCCATTTAAATATGGGTCCAATGTGTTTCTCTTTGCTACACTATTCTACTGGGATTATTTGATATCCATGTTTGGAGTGTGTATTTTTCCTTTTATATATTATACGTAGCAGTCCCATTAAGTGATTATAATCACATCATATTGAGAGAACATAACGTGTAGATTTGGTTTTTTACCACTAGGGGGCCATATACTGCATTAACAGCACTGCATCTATGTACACATATGCATTTGGTATAGTCGTTCTATTTTTATGGACTTATATCGATATGCTTTTATGTGGATGGACAAGTGTGTCCTAGTTTCTGTTCCAATCCAAATTTGGACATTATGGTATATACAGATATTCATAGGTTCTTAATTAATTAGCTGTATCCCGGCTGGCGCATGCGCAGGAGCGGTGGAACGCAAGCTCCGCTGTGGCGCGTGCGCAGTGGGAACCTGTTGTCTGATGCGGTCCACCGGATATAACATCCGGTTTGGGCGCCATCTTGGAACATGCGCATTAGACACACACATGTGTGTGTCGGGCGCACTTTCCATTCTCTCTACAGATTGATTTACAGTGAGTACATGTGTGCTATATTGCAATTAGCCTCTGCCTGCTTCCAATTATCCGAAATTGCCCTCATTTACAGTATTTCTTGTAATTTTTACCACATTTTGTATATATATTGCATTTTTCCTATATATTTCACAGTGGTAGAGTGATGTGCACTGTATAAAATGCTTTTATTTAATATTTACATATGCTCTATACATGTTTTGATGGATTTATACATATAATTGCTTTATTATCGATTGATGTATGCTCCTCCTATAAATGCTTGACACTTTATTCAGTTTGTTATGGCTTGAGAAAGGTTCCTGTTGAACCGAAACGTTGCTGTGTTGAGGTGAAATAAATCCACTTTTGCTTTCATCTATCTTGAAGTCCTGGTGCCGTTACTGCGCTCTATATTTTTCTCTATATATATATATATATATATATATATATATAAAATAAGCTTTCAAAGGTGTACATAGCCTTTAAACTCTAACTAAACTTTTATCATCTCATAGTGACATGTCCGAAGTTTTCATCGGTGGGGGATCGAGCACTGAGACCCCCACCGATCGCGAAAATGAAGCAGCAGAAGTGCTCGGGTGAGTGCTGTGCCACTTCATTTATGATCGACTTGCGGCCGAGTGAGCGGTGTACGGACTCATAGACTTTCTATTGAGCCCGTACACTGCTCCAAGGAAAGCCAAACAGAATTGAAGCGGCACACCGCTCACCCGAGCACTTCTGATGCTTAGTTTTAGCAACTAGTGGGGAGTCTCAGTGTTCGGACCCCACTGATCAAAACTTCTGACATGTCAAAGTTTTAAAAAAAGTTGTTACACTTTAAAGAGAACCTTTCACCTGCCCATAGATGTGTATTTGAGTGCAGCATGTAATGGTGAGGGCTGCACAAAATCTGTACTTACTTGGATATCGGTGCCGTAATATTCGGCGCCCGATATTTAAATAACCCTATGAACTGCCAATGGTGCGATATTTGTCAAGGGGGTGTGTAACATCGCTGTGACACTGACCAATCCGCTACGGACAATGTCAACAGCAAGAGCTGGAGAGAGGAGTGTATGTGCGTGCGCACGCTCTCACTCTTCAGCTCTCGGCAGGCAAGTACAAGACTGTGATCTCTCACCAGAGATCAGTCTTGTCGTCCTTGTCTGCCGAAAGCTGAAGTGTGAGAGTGTGTGTGCGCGCACAGCTCCGATGCCATCGAACAGAAGAAGAAGAATTCACACTCTTCTTCTCCTCTTCTTTTCCATAGTGGCAGCAGAGTAGCGCGCCCGCGCTCTCTCTCCAGCTCTTGCTGTGACGCTGTCCGTAGCTGATTGGACAGTGGCACAGCGATGTTACACGCCCCCTTGCCAATTACCTCCCCATTGACAGTTCATGGGGTTATTTAAATATCGGGCGCAAAATATTACAGCATCGATATCTAAATAACGAAGGAGGGTAGGAAAAAAATGTAAAGCGCCCCAGAGTTTGTGCAGCCCGAGTCATTACATGCTGCACTCAGCTGCACATGTATGGGCAGGTGAAAGGTTCTCTTTAAAAGAAAGGTGTTATAATTTTTTATTTGATGTTTTATTTTATGGGCCTAATTTTTCTAATTATTTAAATATGTTCCCTAAAGTAACTATTTATTCATATGTTTGTACTTTTGTGGGGGCAGCCATCTTTATTTTCATTGTTCATACTTCTAATTTTTGTTTTGCAGTATTCGCTGGACCATTTGGACTACGTCGTAGATTCGTTGGACTACTCTTCTGATTTAAGCTTTTTTTCTTATTTTTTTTATAAAATGGTTAAAGTTAAAAAAAAATTTTTTTTATGTCTCTGTTTTTTAATACTTCATTACCGCCTTAGTAATGGCAGCTGTCTGATTGACAGCGTCGATTACTAAGAAGGGGCTTAGTGTTAGCCAGTAATAAGGCTAGCACTAACCCCCTATTATTACCCCGGTACCCACCGCCACCAGGAGTACCGGGAAGAGCTGGGTACGATCCAGCACCCGACCGTCTGAAGTGAAAGGTACCGGGGTGGCCGCAGGCTGGTAATATCAGGCTCGGAATGGCAAAAAATCGTGACCCTTCCCACCCTGGTAATGCTAGGCTGATGCTGCTTTATTGTATCTGGCTGGTTATGAAAAATGGAGGGGATCTCACATAATTTTTTATCTACTTATTTTTTTTAAATGACGTGGGGTTCCCGCTATTTTTCATAACCAGCCAGATACAATAAAGCAGCAGCAGCCTAGCATTACCAGGGTGGGAAGGGCCACGGTTTTTGTCCCTTCCCAGCCTGGTAAAACCAGCCTGCGGCCGCCCTGCTGCCTTACCGTCGCTTCAGATGGTCGGGTATTTGATCGTACTCCCCTCGCGTCAGAGAGAACCGGGGTAATAATAGGGGTTAGTGATAGCCTTTTTACTGGCTAACACTAAGCCCCTTCTTAGTAAGGGACGCTCTCAATCAGACAGCAGCCATTACTAAGGCCATAATAAAGTATTAAAAAAAAAGACATAAGAATTTTTTTTTTTTTATTGAAATCTAAACTCCTCCATGCAACCCTCTTCCACCATTTTTTTTTTTTTTTTAAAAGTATATCATCGAAGCAGTCCAATGAATCTACGATGTAGTCCAAATGGTCCAGCGGAACCTACCAAAAAAAAGTTAGCCGTACAAATATTTAAAAAACTGAAATTTGCCACAATAGAAACTAGAGGTCAAGGAAAAATAATTCCTCTTCATGTAACTCTGCTTCCTGTCAACAGAAAAGTCATCCGCCAGAGGGAAAAATATTTCCCCATGGCGGAGTACAAAAAAGTCTAATTCCCAGATCAGGCTTTCTTGTACTCCGCCATCAAGAAACATTTTTACTCCTGGCGGATAATCTTTACGTTGATAGGTAGCAGAGTTCTTCCGCAGCATTGTTAGGGGGACAAGCAGACTAAAATTTGCCAGCCAATCCCTGGCAATTGGATCCCTGCTCTGCGATTTGCGCTTGTAGGCCACAGCCTGGTTTACACCTGAGGGCTACAAGAGATCGGGAGCACGCTGATGACGTCAACTGCCCGGCACAATGACGTCACTGCATCATGCCGTCCACACCGTGCCACTGAACTCAGTTAAATTTCATAAGTCTATTATGTAATAAAAAGGGAGCATAAAAAAGTGGCATACAAAAGGGAGCATCCTTATTGTGGGGGCATAAAGCAGGCATTTGAGTGTGGCAGAAAAACTGGCATTACTACTGAGTGGAGACACTATTTCTGTGGGGACATAAAGGGGATATTAGTACTGAGTGGGAATTCTAATACTGTGTGAGGGCCCTAAAAGTGGCTCTATCACTGAGTAAGGTATAAATGGGACACTAACACTGTGTAGGGGAACAAAAGTAGCACCTACTGTGTGGGGCCTTTGGGGGAACAAACGGGTGTATGTACTATTACTGTGTGGGGCACCTAGTATAGTATGTATAGGGAGTTTGTGTAGAGGTAGGGAATAGTTAGGGAGTGCGCTAGAAAAGCAAGGAGCCAAAGATATCGGTGTCATATTCTGCAAGGCTTAGGAAATCGTGTCCTGAGAAGTTGTCATTGTGGTCTTGGCTGGATGAAGAAGAAAAGTTTAAAGTGAGCAACTTCAGTCTGAAAAGACATCACCTGTGAGTCACTCAATTTAACTATACTGTAATCACTTATATGGTCTGCAGATTTCCTGTGTATAACTGGCATCTACCTTTATATGGTCACTGTATGGTGGTAATATTGGTCTATATATAGTGTGTTTTATTCACTAACTGTATGGTGGGTTTTTTCTGACACTGTGTTGTAGTAATATGTGATCTTGAGTGTTTTCAGTATCAATATGGGGGTATTACTCAGTCACTATATGGTAATGGTGTGGCGGTATTATTTAGTAACAGTATGGGGGTATTATTCAGTCACTATGTAGTTATGGTGTGGTGGTATTGTTCAGTAACAATATGGGGGTATTATTCAGTCACTATGTGGTTATGGTGTGGCGGTATTATTCAGTAACAGTATGCAGTATTATTCAGTCACTATGCGGTTATGGTGTGGTGGTATTATTCAGTAACAATATGGGGGTATTATTCAGTCACTATATGGTTATGGTGTGGTGGTATTATTCAGTATCAGTATGGGGTATTATTCAGTCACTATGTGGTTATGGTGTGGTTGTATTATTCAGTAACAGTATGGGGGTATTATTCAGTCACTGTGTGGATATGGTGTGGCGGTATTATTCAGTAACAGTACGGGGGTATTATTCAGTCACTATATGGTTATGATGTGGCAGTATTATTCATTAACAGTATGGGGTATTATTCAGTCACTATGGTTATGGTGTGGCGGTATTATTCAGTCACTTTGTAGTTATGGTGTGGCGGTATTATTCAGTAACAGTACGGGGGTATTATTCAGTCACTATATGGTTATGGTGTGGTAGTATTATTCAGTAACAGTATGGGGGTATTATTCAGTAACAGTATGGGGTATTATTCAGTCAGTATGTGGTTATGATGTGGTGGTATTATTCAGTAACAGTATGGGGGTATTATTCAGTCACTATGTGGTTATGGTGTGGTGGTATTATTCAGTCACTATGTGGTTATGGTGTTGGTGTATTATTCAGAAATGGTATGGTGGTATTATTCAGTAACGGTATGGTGGTATTAATCAGTAACAGTATGGAGGTATTATTCAGTAACAGTATGGCGGTATTATTGGTAATGTTGGTCTTACAATCTATGTAAATTACTGTGGTGGGGGCTGTGGGGAAGTGTGAGTGTGGCAGCAGATGATCAGGCTAAGGGACAGTCTGCAGAGTGGCATGTGATGTACTTTGACATGTAGGTGATACTTACATGTGGGATGTGGGCCCATAACTTGTGAACAGCCCAGGGCCTAAGATCATAATAATCCACCACTTTCATCAAGCCAGCACAGGCAGACCACTACAATACAGCAGGTAGAGAAAGGAAACCAGCCCAGGTCGCGCCGCTTCAAAACATCGCTAAGCGTGATCCGTCCTGGACTGGCCTGAATGTAATTGCAGAGAGTGACGCCGCAAATGAGACTGGTTGCCGAGGAAAGATATGAGACTGTGCAGTGCAGACTGTACTATTTACACTGCACTGATTGGTAGTAAGAAGAATACTTTAAATCTTTTCTATACTTCAAACAACACTGTAACAAATAAACATCAAATGTTTTCCTATTTAAAAAATTTATATATTGCATGTTTGATGTGTAAAGCTAGTAATGAAAAAATTCTGATAGATTTTTTTTTTTTTTTTTTTTGGGGGGGGGGGCACCATTTCATAGTTCGCCTCAGGCAGCAGAGGGGATAGGTCAACCCCTGCCACCAATCAAAACTTCTTACATGTCTCTATGACATGTCAGAATTTGTTGAAAGTTTAGTTACCCTTTAATACCCTCGCTATTGATTTTAAGCCCTGTACATGAGGGATGCATGCATATAGTGAGGTGACGTCACATATGCATAAAATAGTATCATTTCCAACCGCAAGTCTACCAACAAAGTTAATGACCACTCCCCAATCTTTTAAATATGATTTACTTTGTACAACAGATGTTTTCAAATATTTATCAATGTAGTCCGAAATATGACTAGTGGGAGAATTTATTCCTGCTGCTAATGGACGTCCTGGAGTGTTTTTCAAGTTTTTCTTTTCTTTAGGGAGAACAAAGTTAACTGGGTTCTACATTTCACATACATATTCTTTATTGTTAATAATCTCTGTATGTTTTGCAGCATTTAAAATTGTATTTATTTTAGCTTTGAATTTTTCTACAGGATTATTTTTATGTTTCTTGTGTGTAGCAGTTTCTGATAATAATCTATACATTTCATTGTTATAGTCAATTAATGTTCATTATAACACCCCCCTCCTTTGTCTGCTGACTTAACTACTATCTCCTTATCTGTTCATATGTCTTTAAAAGCAATGTATTCTTCCCTAACCATATTCTTAAAGGAACAGTGTCAGGACCAACTTTTTTTTTAATATGTTATGTGTTTTAGTGTGATAGATCAATAAACTTTATTAATGTATGTTGCTGTGTTGTACTTTTTACGTTTTTACTTCATTTACTTCTCTATGGGGGCTGCCATTTTAGTTTCCATTACTGTGTGTGTCGATTAACGACACATACAGTGATGGAATACGGCACACACATCCCCATAGAGAATGGGGACGGGAGCCGTCCCATCCACTATAGCGTACGCGGTCTATGTGTGAGCGGCGCTTGCGCCGCTCACACACAGACCAAAACTGAGGCTTTTACTAGAGCGAAATCCTGCGCCATGTTCATGTCGACCGGAAGCCGCGGCCGGACTGTGAGATGACGAGTTCCGGCCGCGGCTTCCGGTCATGTGTTCGCAGCGAGGCGAAGGCGCAAGAAGACCAGTCTGAAGAAGTTGGAGAGAGCGGAGGTCGCGTCAGGAGCAGGTAAGTTCTGTTCATGTGCGTTAGTGTGAGCAGCCTTTGGCATCATACCAGGGAGGCCTGTGGCATCATAACAGGGAGGCCTGCGGCATCATAACAGGGAGGACTGCGGCATCATAACAGCGGAGGCCTGCGGCATCATAACAGCGGAGGCCTGCGGCATCATAACAGCGGAGGACTGCGGCATCATAACAGCGGAGGCCTGCGGCATCATACGAAGGGAGGCCTGTGGCAGCATACAAGCAGAGGCCTGTGGCAGCATACAAGCAGAGGCCTGTGGCAGCATACCAGCGTAGGCCTGTGGCATCATACCAGCGGAGGCCTGTGGCATCATATCAAGGGAGGCCTCTGCTAGTATTTACAGTGTGGCAGCATTTACAGTGTGGCAGCATTTACGTTGTGGCAGCGTTTACGGTGTTGCAGCATTTACGGTGTGGCAGCTTTTACGGTGTGGCAGCGTTTACAGTGTGGCAGCGTTTACGGTGTGGCAGCGTTTACGGTGTGGCAGCGTTTACGGTGTGGCAGCTTTTACGGTGTGGCAGCGTTTACGGTGTGTCAGCGTTTACGGTGTCAGCGTTTACGGTGTGGCATCGTTTACGGTGTGGCAGCGTTTACGGTGTGAAAGCGTTTACGGTGTGGCAGCGTTTACGGTGTGGCAGCGTTTACGGTGTGGTAGCGTTTACGTTGTGGTAGCGTTTACGGTGTGGCTGCATTTACGGTGTGGTAGCATTTATGGTGTGACAGCATGTACGGTGTGGCATCAAACCAGCAGAGGCCTGTGGCAGCATTTGCAGTGTGGCAGCATTTACAGAGTGGCAGCATTTACAGAGTGGCAGCATTTACAGAGTGGCAGCATTTACAGAGTGGCAGCATTTACAGAGTGGCAGCATTTACAGAGTGGCAGCATTTACAGAGTGGCAGCATTTACAGAGTGGCAGCATTTACGGTGTGGCAGCATTTAGAATGTGGCAGCATTTACAGAGTGGCTGCATGTACGGTGTGGCTGCATGTACGGTGTGGCATCATACCAGCGGAGCCCTGTGTCATCATACCAGCGGAGGGCTGTGGCAGCATTTACAGTGTGGCAGCGTTTACGGTGTGACAGCATGTACGGTGTGACAGCATGTACGGTGTGACAGCATGTACGGTGTGGCTGCATGTACGCTGTGGCTGCATGTATGGTGTGGCTGCTTGTACAGTGTGGCATCAAACCAGCGGAGCCCTGTGTCATCATACCAGCGGAGGCCTGTGGCAGCATTTGCAGTGTGGCAGCATTTATAGTGTGGCAGCATTTACATTGTGGCAGCATTTACAGTGTGGCAGCATTTACGGTGTGGTAGCTTTTACGGTGTGACAGCATTTACGCTGTGGCTGCATGTATGGTGTGGCTGCTTGTACAGTGTGGCATCAAACCAGCGGAGCCCTGTGTCATCATACCAGCGGAGGCCTGTGGCAGCATTTGCAGTGTGGCAGCATTTGCAGTGTGGCAGCATTTACAGTGTGGCAGCATTTACGGTGTGGTAGCATTTATAATGTGGCATCATTTACAGAGTGGCTGCATGTACGGTGTGGCTGCATGTACGGTGTGGCATCATACCAGCGGAGCCCTGTGTCATCATACCAGCGGAGGGCTGTGGCAGCATTTACAGTGTGGCAGCGTTTACGGTGTGACAGCATGTACGGTGTGACAGCATGTACGGTGTGACAGCATGTACGGTGTGACAGCATTTACGCTGTGGCTGCATGTATGGTGTGGCTGCTTGTACAGTGTGGCATCAAACCAGCGGAGCCCTGTGTCATCATACCAGCGGAGGCCTGTGGCAGCATTTGCAGTGTGGCAGCATTTGCAGTGTGGCAGTATTTACAGTGTGGCAGCATTTACGGTGTGGTAGCATTTATAATGTGGCATCATTTACAGAGTGGCTGCATGTACGGTGTGGCTGCATGTACGGTGTGGCATCATACCAGCGGAGCCCTGTGTCATCATACCAGCGGAGGGCTGTGGCAGCATTTACAGTGTGGCAGCGTTTACGGTGTGACAGCATGTACGGTGTGACAGCATGTACGGTGTGACAGCATGTACGGTGTGGCTGCATGTACGGTGTGGCCGCATGTACGGTGTGACCGCATGTACGGTGTGACCGCATGTACGGTGTGACAGCATGTACGGTGTGGCAGCATTTACGGTGTGGCAGCATTTCTAGTGTGTCCGCATTTCTAGTGTGGCAACATTTACAGGGATATTGTCTGTCATCCGATCAAATGAGCTTGTGTGGCATCCTATACTGGGATATTGGGTGGCATCATATACAGGGATAGTGTGTGGCATGTTATCAAATGAGCTTGTGTGGCATCCTATATAGGGATATTGTGTGGCATCATACCAAGTAAGGTGGTGTGGCATTCTATCAAAGGAAGTTGTGTGGCAGCATATGCAGGGAGGCATGTGGCAGCGTATACTGTTTTTTATTTGACGTCTTGGGAGAGATATGTATCAACTTTTGTTTCAAATTGTCAGTTATGGCGCCCAAGAGAAGTCGGAAATCCATTGATGACAAGAAACCAATAGCAAAACGAATACCACCAACATTTACCCCAGAGGAGAAAGCAAAAAGAGCCCAGGAGGTAAGACTTTGTGCAGTTGATGTATGTGAAATGCTTCACTGTGCTGTGGGATAGCACGCTGACTCTTGCATTTGGGGGGGGGCAAGCACACCCCCATATACTTGTTTGAATGGAAATCAAACCGGTAGAAAAGTTAAATTTGTAAGCCAACTTTTTGACCTCCATCCCATTCCGAATATTGGTTCCTATACTTTTATTGTCTTTTCACTCACCTTCAACATTGACGTTAGTGGAGCGCACACTATGGAATATACCTATGTTTGGGGTCTCTTTTTTAGCTTGAAAAATGTAATTATTAGATGTACATGTCCACTCCAAAAATCTTTGAAAAATAAGTCAATGTCCATCTGTTCCTTTCTGTACTGTTGTCACAATCTGTATAATCTTCAGTTGGATCGGATTTTATTGTGCCAATTTATTTTTTGTTTTTAGAGAGCGATATTAGAGCAGGAACTACGAGCAAGGTGTCCCAAATATCAGGATCCAAATCTAATTCTTGTACAACAGCCAATGAGAAAACGGCCAGAACAGAGTGCGAGACAAACTCCTTCAGCGTCCGTGCAACCGGTGGAATCGTGGTGTCAATGTGGGAACTGCGTTAATTTGCCGACAGAAGAGGAATGTGTCTGTTGCAAAGTTATCCGTAATGTGCTAAACAAAATGGAGGAAGATGAGCCGATTAGTTGCATTACAGAGCATCATACTTTTATTGGCACATGTCTGGACAAGGAACAACTGACCCTATGTGAAAGCTATAGATGTTTTGGTCCAACACGTCAAGCACCGCTAAATAACAGGTAAGGAAATTAGTTTGTGTTCCAGTAAAGTTTCAATGATGGTATTGTGATCCTATCCTTATTGCTCAAATAAATATTATTATGTGTGGTTTCAGCAGCATGCATGTGTCTAATATGTGTCTGACAAATGTTAATTGGTCCCTGTAACACTAGAAGTAAATTTTGATCTTGTTCCAGGCACCAATTAAACAATGTCTGTCGCTACAGCGTTTGTGAGCCGTTATGTATTTTTGTAAATTATATTACCATGTCAGGGGTGACAGTATACGATTGTGGTCTGTATAGTGTGCAAATATGATTGCCTAAACATTTTTTTTTTCTGATGTATAGGTCCTTACGGATGGTTGCATACAGAATGTTCACCGTGTGGGTTCACGGTTACCTTGGACGAAAAAACAGGCGTACTATTCCAGCGTGTGCAGTTCAGAAAGTCAGAGCAATGTTTCCTGAAGAAAATCAAGTATATGTTGGTTTCAAGCTAGCCACTGACAATAATGCTTCTGAAATGGCCGATTTTTGAAATGTATGTTTACTTTACTATGCTATTTTTTTCAATAAAAAAAAATTCAAATACAAACTTTTGATGTTTATTTATTGTAATATATTAACACAGCATAATTATTGTACATAACAAAACCAAATATACAGGATATAAACTGCTAGTGTTGATTGTGAGGAAGGCGAAAACCCATGGTTATTTATGTTTTGTTCTTCATTAGTGGGGGAAATTCCTTCCCGACTCCAAATATGGCAATCAGAATAAATCCCAGAATCAACACACAATATCCACAGATAGTTTGCTTACAAATTATTACAGTATCAGGCAATATAAATAGTGGAAAATAGTAGTACACTTTTTTTGGAGAAGGGCAAACACAACATAGTTCAGTACATTAAAAACGTGACTTGTGAGCTAGAACAGTTGATGCTTTATCCGGACGTGGTTCTGTGGCTATGTTTGGTGGTAGGGTCAATGTACGTGTTTGCCAACTATGTTCTATTTCTTGTTTTGACAATTTGATCACATTTACAAACATAGGAAAGAGGTGTGAGAAAGACATTGGTACGTACTCTTTCTTTGCAGTCCATTTTTTGCTTAGTTTAGAGAAAACTACATTATACCTCATGCTACCAAGCCGATCCGACTTTGCGGTCTGTCGGTGGACTCTAGATTGTTCCCGTTTTGTATTATGATTATGGGCCAATACAGCAAGTTTTGTCCGTGCTTCCATTCCGTCTAAATAAAAATGTATTCTTTTCGGTCTGTATTTTAGAATAAAGCTGTGGAATACCTCGATTTTTCCAGTATGACAGAAAGATGTCAAGTGGGGCAAGTCTTTCAATAATTGTTTATCTTTGACAATCTTTTCAAGCTCCAGATAGGCTGCCGATGTTGTTGACATCCAATTGTGTTTGCGATCGTCATCAATGTCTAAACATCTGTGATCACATTGTGTGAGAATGTCCCCCGGGAATTCATGTACATTACAAATATGTTGAAGTACAGAGAGCCATTTTTCACGCAGCACATCCACATTACCGCAACTAGTACTACAGCAGTACCAAAAATGATTGGTTATTGACGTGATCCAATCAACAATTTGTGAACAGTTTTTTTTTTTACTTGCAGCCTTCAGCTTCTTCCGAATGGACTTAGCATAATGCCATATATCAAATTGATGTCCAATCTCTGGGTATTGTTCACGTATTTTTTTGCGTATGGAGACATGACGGTCTGTTGCAAGAACATACACATTCAGGCCATCTTGAATAACACGGTTCAGACAGTTTTGAAAGGCCAAACTTTCCATAGCCACAGAAGATGTGGTTTGTGTAACCTGAACGATTTCAAAGTCAACAATCTTGTCGCTCTTGTAATCCATCAATGTGTACACACAATATTTTGCATTATGCCCAGGGCTATCACATTGTCCGTCACCAAGGAGACACAATGGTGTTTCTTTGATTTCTTTATGAAGTTCCATTTTTTCTTGTTTCCAGTGAATGTCCACCACTGGAAATAATAATTTTCTTTGGTGACGAAAGAAAGTGGAATGTGAAATAAATTGCATCCCAATCGATTTACAAATGTCAGACATCTTGGCATAGTTCCCACCATTAAATAAAATGGCCGCTGCAATCAGAACATTCCCAACCGGGATATGATTACACTTGGGTTGACTTTCCCAAAAATAATCATGTCCATTGGGACATTTCCCTTTTAGCGAAATATAGGTACCTTGAAGGAATTTGACTGTGTTTTCTATTTTGTGGCCACAGAAACACGAGCACTGAGCAACCAGTACATCTAAAGCCGATTCAAAAACCAAAAATTTACGCTCTTTTACTATATCTTCATCTGCTCGTTCGGAAAACAAATTTGTTGTCACGTTGTCAAATGATAAACTAGAATCTGGTGGTTCGTAGTCCAGATCTGTTGGATCATTTATGACAGTAGAAGAAACAAAGCTTTCCTCTGGATCCTCAAATATGACTTTGCTTAATTTTTTTCTTTGTAAGCGGGGGGTTGAGAACGTTGATGGGTAAAAATGATCCAACTTCATTGTTAATTGGTTATCATACGAAAGTTCTTCCTCTGGAAACTGGCATCCTGTATCCACTGTGAAGATGTGTGATTGAGTGGTTGCATCTCTTATTCTTTTGAAAGGTGTGTTGGTGGCTCTCGTTGACAATGTCGTATGTCGTGTGTTTGTTGATGCATTTCTTTAGAAAAATTTCCTCTTGACACCAATTTTTACATGTTTCACTCCCATGACTTTGGACATTGACGTTGGTGGATCGTTTTGCATTGAGGTACCGGTCGAAGCGTATGTAATTCTGTTGGTGGATGTAGTAGGCAAAGGCAAGTGCTTGCATTGTGTTGCACAAGAATAAGTGTGTTCCTCTTCTGTACGTTTCCGTTTAGATGGTGGAGACTCTGTTTCCTGATAAGGGAATATCGTGGGAATTGCACTTTCCTTCAGCCATCGTATCTTCTTTTCCGACTTAAAAACATAACAGTCTTCTGCAAAGTGTTTTGAACATAGTCTAAATAAATCTTGTTTTTTCCCATCCAAAATTCTTTGTGACAGTGCATCTAGATTGTCCAACGATTGTCTGGCCTGTTGGAGCCAAACTTTTATCTTGTCAATGTTGCCTGGAAAAACATGCAGGGTCACTCCTTGAGAGTAAGTAGCTCGATTAGACCGACTGTCACAACCAGAGACAATGCACGACGGCATTTCTATCAAAAAAGTAAATGTAAATATTATGTCATGAGAAAAGATCATTACGGTAATAACGATGGATTACATAAAGATAGTTGATACCCCGAATGAGGTGTATTTGTGTAATTACATACTTTGTATTCCAATTTACATGTGTGAGTTTGCCTTTTCTAAGTGCAAGAGTAAAACTAGCGACTTTGTCTAAAATTATATTGCCCACAGCGTTTTTTGGAATACATAACATCACATTTGTGGCAGTTCTTGGGTCACCGCGTGCGAAGTCACACATATTTATCACACAAATGTGGCCTATGGTGTGTTGTAGATTGTCATGTGGAGAAGTGAGTATTCAACATGTTACATTGTTTATAGGTAACTGTTTGGCACTGGGAATTTACGGTTGACCAAGGCACAAAATAGTGTGTCGTTTTAGACGATCATTGTCAAACCGTCAATGATCTCTGTGCCAGACAGTTTCACCATGTCAATGTTTGAGTATAGCTTTTTTTGGCTGACCAACCCATATGTTATTTTTTTTGTTTTTATGTAATAGAGACAGTGAATTAAAGAGAATAGCATTTCTAAAACAATGTTTTTTTTATTGATGAAGCCATAACTGCCTTCCACACTAACACAGAAGAAGGGTTCCATCATAAACACAAATATAAACTTTACATGCAGAACAAAAAAAGGTTTTGTTACATAGTCACAAAAAATTAGTTCAGTTAAAAAGTCAACATTGACGGATAGGGAGCAACATATAAAAGTAGAAATTGGAAGACGAAAATGTAAAAGAGATTTACATTTAAAATACACACATGTCAACGACAATCACAAAGAAGTTATCAGCAGATGAAAAAACCTTGCTTCGTCACATCATGTTTATGGACCTTCACCAGCAGATGGAAAAAACTTTTTTTCCTCATCTTATCATCAAACCGGAGCCTTTAGCAGCAGGTGAAAAGACCTTGCTTTGTCACATCATCAAACTGGACCTTCATCAGCAGATGAAAACAACTTTTTTTTTCTCATCTCATCATCCAACCGGACCTTTAGCAGCTTGTGAAAACACCTTGCTTTGTCAGATATTACCAGCGTACCTTCACATTGTATTACAGAACGTTTCAGCCAATCATGCGGCATGTCAAAGTTATATTTCCTACAGAAGAATAAAATAAAAAATGTATGAATGGATTGATCAACTTCAAGCGTTGCACTATGCGCAACATGGTCGCTTTGGAAGAATGACATCCCTGTCTGGTCACTCTGCATAGTTTGGCTCCTCTGGTGAACTTGTGTGTTATGTATGTTTATATGAACTCCCTATGTTAGGGATTACTTACTTTCTAAAATTTGTTACTTATGCTGCTCAGAATGGCCTGTTCGTCTCCACGTTGGTAATCCGCTCTGGTTGCTGCTGTCGTCGTGTGTATCTGATAGCGTTGCTTTGCCCCCTGTTAAAAAAAGTACAATAATATATATAAAAAACCATAATTTTTAATTATTGTACGTTTAGGGTAGTCCCCTCGCTCCCGCACCTGTTCAAAGTATCTATGCTCCTCGAATACACTCCTCACGATTGTGTTTTCACTGGCGCGCTCGCTCTCCTCCTGGTAAACTGCTGTTCAAAAAGTCACACACATTGTGGGATTAGATAAAGTGATGTACAAATAGCTGCCACACTCTAAATGCTGCCACACTGGCTATACTGACACACTGGCAATGCTGACACACTGGCAATGCAGCCACAAGGTAGACGCTGCCACAAGGTATACGCAGCCACAAGGTATACGCAGCCACAAGGTATACGCAGCCACAAGGTATACGCAGCCACAAGGTATACGCTGACACAACCTATACTCCGTACATGCACCCACTCTGTAAATGCTGCCACTCTGTAAATGCTGCCACTCTGTAAATGATGCCACTCTGTAAATGCTGCCACTCTGTATATGCTGCCACTCTGTATATGATGCCACTCTGTATATGATGCCACTCTGTATATGATGCCACTCTGTATATGCTGCCACTCTGTAAATGATGCCACTCTGTAAATGATGCCACTCTGTAAATGATGCCACTCTGTATATGATGCCACTCTGTATATGCTGCCACTCTGTATATGCTGCCACTCTGTATATGCTGCCACTCTGTAAATGATGCCACTCTGTAAATGATGCCACTCTGTATATGCTGCCACTCTGTATATGCTGCCACTCTGTATATGCTGCCACTCTGTAAATGCTGCCACTCTGTATATGCTGCCACCCTGTATAAAATCTGTATATGCTGCCACTCTGTATATGCTGCCAGTCTGTATATGCTGCCACTCTGTATATGCTGCCACTCTGTATATGCTGCCACTCTGTATATGCTGCCACTCTGTATATGCTGCCACTCTGTATATGCTGCCACTCTGTATATGCTGCCACTCTGTAAATGCTGCCACTGCCCTCCCTTGGTATGATGACACAGGCCTCCAATGTTATGATGCCACAACCTATACGCTGACACAACCTATACGCTGACACAACCTATACGCTGACACAACCTATACGCTGACACAACCTATACGCTGCCACAAGGCATACGCTGCCACAACGTATAAGCTGCCACAACCTATACGCTGCCACAAGGCATACGCTGCCACAACGTATAAGCTGACACAACGTATACGCTGCCACAAGGTATACGCTGCCACAAGGTATACGCTGCCACAAGGTATACGCTGCCACAACGTATAAGCTGACACAACGTATACGCTGCCACAAGGTATACGCTGCCACAAGGTATACGCTGCCACAAGGTATACGCTGACACAAGGTATACGCTGACACAAGGTATACGCTGCCACAAGGTATACGCTGCCACAAGGTATACGCTGACACAAGGTATACGCTGACACAAGGTATACGCTGACACAAGGTATACGCTGACACAACGTATACGCTGACACAACCTATACGCTGCCACAAGGTATACGCTGCCACAAGGTATACGCTGCCACAACGTATACGCTGACACAACCTATACGCTGACACAACCTATACGCTGAAACAACCTATACGCTGCCACAAAGTATACGCTGACACAACGTATACGCTGACACAACGTATACGCTGACACAACGTATACGCTGACACAACCTATACGCTGACACAACCTATACGCTGACACAACCTATACGCTGACACAACCTATACGCTGCCACAACCTATACGCTGCCACAAGGCATACGCTGACACAACCTATACGCTGACACAACCTATACGCTGCCACAAGGCATACGCTGCCACAACGTATAAGCTGCCACAACCTATACGCTGCCACAAGGCATACGCTGCCACAACGTATAAGCTGACACAACGTATACGCTGCCACAAGGTATACGCTGCCACAAGGTATACGCTGCCACAAGGTATACGCTGCCACAACGTATACGCTGCCACAAGGTATACGCTGCCACAAGGTATACGCTGCCACAAGGTATACGCTGCCACAAGGTATACGCTGACACAAGGTATACGCTGACACAAGGTATACGCTGCCACAAGGTATACGCTGCCACAAGGTATACGCTGCCACAAGGTATACGCTGACACAAGGTATACGCTGACACAAGGTATACGCTGACACAAGGTATACGCTGACACAAGGTATACGCTGACACAACGTATACGCTGACACAACCTATACGCTGCCACAAGGTATACGCTGCCACAAGGTATACGCTGCCACAACGTATACGCTGACACAACCTATACGCTGACACAACCTATACGCTGAAACAACCTATACGCTGCCACAAAGTATACGCTGACACAACGTATACGCTGACACAACGTATACGCTGACACAACGTATACGCTGACACAACCTATACGCTGACACAACCTATACGCTGACACAACCTATACGCTGACACAACCTATACGCTGCCACAACCTATACGCTGCCACAAGGCATACGCTGCCACAACGTATAAGCTGCCACAACCTATACGCTGCCACAAGGCATACGCTGCCACAACGTATAAGCTGACGCAACGTATACGCTGCCACAAGGTATACGCTGCCACAAGGTATACGCTGACACAAGGTATACGCTGACACAAGGTATACGCTGACACAAGGTATACGCTGACACAAGGTATACGCTGACACAAGGTATACGCTGCCACAAGGTATACGCTGCCACAAGGTATACGCTGACACAAGGTATACGCTGACACAAGGTATACGCTGACACAAGGTATACGCTGACACAAGGTATACGCTGACACAAGGTATACGCTGACACAAGGTATACGCTGACACAAGGTATACGCTGACACAACGTATACGCTGACACAACGTATACGCTGACACAACCTATACGCTGCCACAACGTATACGCTGCCACAACCTATACGCTGACACAACCTATACGCTGACACAACCTATACGCTGAAACAACCTGTACGCTGCCACAAGGTATACGCTGACACAACGTATACGCTGACACAACGTATACGCTGACACAACCTATACGCTGACACAACCTATACGCTGACACAACCTATACGCTGCCACAACCTATACGCTGCCACAAGGCATACGCTGCCACAACGTATAAGCTGCCACAACCTATACGCTGCCACAAGGCATACGCTGCCACAACGTATAAGCTGACACAAGGTATACGCTGCCACAAGGTATACGCTGACACAAGGTATACGCTGACACAAGGTATACGCTGACACAAGGTATACGCTGACACAAGGTATACGCTGACACAAGGTATACGCTGACACAAGGTATACGCTGACACAAGGTATACGCTGACACAACGTATACGCTGACACAACGTATACGCTGACACAACCTATACGCTGCCACAACGTATACGCTGCCACAACGTATACGCTGACACAACCTATACGCTGACACAAGGTATACGCTGACACAAGGTATACGCTGACACAAGGTATACGCTGACACAAGGTATACGCTTACCCAAGGTATACGCTACAACACTGGAAATGATGACACTCTGCTTTCGCTGCCACAGACCTCCCTGATATGATGCCACAGACCTCCCTGATATGATGCCACAGACCTCCCTGATATGATGCCACAGGCCTCCCCTATATGATGCCACAGGCCTCCCTGATATGATGCCACAGACCTCCCTGATATGATGCCACAGGCCTCCCCTATATGATGCCACAGGCCTCCCTGATATGATGCCACAGACCTCCCTGATATGATGCCACAGGCCTCCCCTATATGATGCCACAGACCTCCCTGATATGATGCCACAGACCTCCCTGATATGATGCCACAGACCTCCCTGATATGATGCCACAGACCTCCCTGATATGATGCCACAGGCCTCCCCTATATGATGCCACAGGCCTCCCTGATATGATGCCACAGGCCTCCCTGATATGGCTCCACGGTATGATGCCACAGGCCTCCCGTATGATGACACAGGCCTCCCCTCCTATATGATGCCACAGGCCTCCCCTATATGATGCCACAGGCCTCCCTGATATGATGGCACAGGCCTCCCGTATGATGGCACAGGCCTCCCGTATATGGCTAATAGGCCTCCCTTATATGATGCCACACATGATGCCTATTTCGGCGTTACTTACCGCCTCGCTGTTCCCCCACGGTGGTCCTCCCAAGTCGCCTCGCTCGTCCTCCACCGTCGCCTCGCTCGTCCTTCCACGTCCGATTCCCTGGTACACCTCGTCCTTCCTTGTCCTCCTCGTCCGACTCGCTGCTCCTCCACCGTCGCCTCGCTCGTCCTTCCACGTCCGATTCCCTGGTACACCTCGTCCTTCCTTGTCCTCCTCGTCCGACTCGCTGCTCCTCCTCCGTCGCCTCGCTCGTCCTTCCACGTCCGATTCCCTGGGTACACCTCGTCCTTCCTTGTCCTCCTCGTCCGACTCGCTGCTCCTCCTCCGTCGCCTCGCTCGTCCTTCCACGTCCGACACACCTCGTCCTTCCTTGGCCGCCTCGTCCTCGAAGTGTCCCCTCGCTGGTCCTGGTCCGCCTCGATGGTCCTGGTCCTCCTCAGAGAGTCTCCTCGCAGGTATGCTCGCAGTACAACCTCCTTCCACTGTGTGGTCGCTAAGAAAATGGCGGCACACAATGTAAGGAGGTTTGAAGACATTGAAACCCCTCCCTCTCCTGGCACTTGCCAGGATAAGGGAGGGGGGATTCTGTGAGCTCACTAGAGCGAGTCACTTTTCCCAAAATTTGCAGCAGAAAAGCTATGTGGTTGCTTTACCACATGCAATGCTGCAATTTTGGAAATGGCTCCATCTAGTGACCAGAAATGGTAAATACTATAAAATTGAATTCAATTGAATCCAATTTATAATATTTCCGTACTCGTGAAAAAAAAATTAAAAATTGGAACAATGTTTAATCACCCACACACTCAATGTTTAATTAAAATAAAAAAAAAATGTTTTTCGACCAACACCATGCCTTTAATACAATTTTTCTAAATAGCTTTTTCATTAGTCTAATTCATTAAAAGAGATTCTTTTAAAAGTTTCTTCATAGTCATTATTGTTAATCTTATGTATTAAGACTTCATTTTCTTTTAAGCCTCTTGGTGCATACTTAGTATTCTAATTTATTTATTTTTATAAAAGGATGGCTAATATAGTATTTCTTTAGATTAATAGTTCTAATGAGTTGTTGAATATCAACATGGTTTGGTGTTTGGATCCAGATAAGTGGTGAAGTATACATATTTGTGGATATGCCATAAATGCCTAATGTGGGACAACCCCCTTAAATGTTTGATACATTTATTTATCTCATGGCTTTCTCTCTATTTTTCTTCTTTGAATGTACAGTATGGTTATAGAATAATATAAAACCAGAGCTTAATTGTACAAATTCTAACACGCGTATTTTGTTTAGCAGATAAAACATTGCAATACAAGCCAACGGAAAGACATTTTATACATAATATGTTAAAAATCTGGAAAATTCGTAACCTTTCATGCTGGGAATAAAGAACTCATGTCCAAAGAAACTTATTTTTTAATCATTCATATCATATTGGAAAGCTGCATAGTACATTATATGCATTTCATTGACTGTCATATATTCTCCTGTAATATATAATTGCATTTTGCAATTTCTCTCTAAATGATTAGCAGACATAAGATAAAAATTGTTCATACTTCAGTTAAATAAAAAAATATCATACCCCTTAAGAAAAAGACAGTGAAAATTATAGCATTGTAAAATAAAGCCATGATAGGTTAAAAAGCAATTAACACTACATGATGAATTGGTAACTGTGAGGTGGTGATATCACACAAAGTATAAGTGTATGATTTTCATATTAATTACTATCCTTTTCAATGTCTTTCAAGAGGTCTTATCAACTAACATAATGCTTTAGAGATAGCCATCTATCATTAACCTAAAATGCTGAAGAATATAAATGAGCACTAGAACAGAACAATATTTGAATATTTTCAACTCTGGTGTCTTCAGTATTTTTGTCTGCATTTTGTGTATTTAACATGTTTTGTATCTTCTGCTAATTAATTACTGTAAACAGGTTCAGACTGACTAATTAGAAGATGGTGGGCCTAGATGCTAGTTGTGGTAATAGAGATAGATGTAATAAACGGACAATAAGATCTAGCATAAAATGAGCTCATGATGCCCCGCAGCGTAGATCCCCTATTCAATCCATCTCAATTCATGTTAAGCCATGTATTCCCCCACCCACTCCTTTAGAATGCGTCTTTTGTTTCAGTCACCATATAGTTAAAGGGCTACATTCATCTCAGACATTTATGGCATATCCATAGCATATCTCATTAATGTGTGCTCGATGCGGATACCAGCTCTGGGACCTATCTTGAGATCAGGGGTCCTCCGAAACCATCCTCATCTGGTGAGATGGCTGCTGGCCACCATATCCAAGCCAAGACTCAATGGCAATGTGGCCTGGAGAACAAAAACATGTGTTTATATTACATACGTATAATGATAATACTTGTCTTTCAAAATAAAAAGAAATGTATAATATATTGTTAATTGTGCATGTCCATGCTTGTTTTTCTTCAGTCAAAGAGAGCCTGTTTATTAATCTACATTTTACACTGGTGCTGTGTGTGTTTTCTTCTAAAGCAATGAAGGCAACAACAAAAAAACATTATCAGTAAAGTAGTGACTGACAAACCATCATTATCAAGAGATCAAGATCTCAATTTAAAATACATTTGGTGTGCCTTAAAAATATGTTTTCTGTTAATACTATGTACTTAGTACTATGCTGATATATAATTGCTGGTAGTCCTGCCAGGTTGACATTATTTTATTGGTTGATTTCATTTGCATTATAATAAAAAAAAATAAGTAATGTAAACACAAACAGCATTACACATTGAGCAAATGTCAACCGGTATACCAAATATGACAGTGACAATAACAAAGTCGGTCAGGTATATAACACCATATGGGCAAATACATTTATCATGTATACCCAGAATTGATAAGAAACCATGCCTAGGGACAGATATAGGCAAAGACCTATAGAGATATAACAGTTTAGGAATGATAGTCATGCAGACAGCAGATAGTGTCTCCAGCAAATATATGTAATATATGGACTATTCCTCAAGACCTTTTCGGATTCCTGAGAATAATTCGGGGAAATAACATGGGTAGAGGAAGGCAGGGATTTTGGGATGTCACCCCTAAGTACTGTATGACATATGGACCTGTTTCCACTTAAAACCATAACACAAAACCATTTTGTGAGATAAGTCATTCCATGTCAGGGGACATATGCATGCCCATTTGACTTAGAAGGATTAACTTAAAGTCCCGAACAAGACTCAAATTGATTTAAATTTGACATGAACTGGGAAGAGAGAAAAGTGGAGATTTAATGAATAAAAACATTTTATCTGCATAAATACTAAGTTTGAAGGTAGATAATTCCAAACTGAAACACTGGATGGCAGCATTTGGAGGGATTGCAAGGGAATGAGGCCCCATGGCTATGGCAAAAAGGAGAGGAGATAAAGGACATCCCTGACCCATACCATGTCCAATTGGGAAGGAGGAGAACAGTTGACCTTAAAATTTCACTCTGGCCCAGGGAGTAGAATAGAGGAAACGAAGGGCTTGCAAAAAAGGGCTTTGAAAATCCATCCTTCCCAACACCAGTGCCAGATATTCCCATTTTACAGAATCAAAAGCTTATTCTAGGTCTAAATTCAGCAGCATTATTTCCTGTTATTTGGAGATGATAAGATGGAGAATTTTGACTACTAAACAAATGTTGTGCATTGTTTGGAAGGGGATAAATCCAATTTGGTCTGGCAGGAATAAAATGTCATCAGGGGGGGTCAAACATTGAGAAAATATTTTTGTGAATAATTTATAATTAATTTTGAGAACTTATATTGGGCATAGACTTTGACAAAGTCAAACAGAGTCATGATTTCCAGGCTTAGGAATCATCGAGATGTTGGCATCCAAAAATTCCTGAGGTGCAGGATTTACTAATAGGAGAATCTGTAGTTATAGAATTTGGAAAGATGTAAGATTAATAGGGAGGCCCTTTTTTTTTTTATAACATAGAGGTGAAAAGCCATCGGGGCCAGAGCTATTAGAATTTGATATAGCTTTACTGCCTCCGAAACTTCCACTACTGCGATGGAGATTTTAATGGGGAAGCAGCTATCGAGGAACAGAGAGGGAAGGCCCAAAGCTGAGAGACAAAAAATTACCAATTAATTTGGTACTGGTGTAGACCCTTGATATAGGTTCGCACAAAATACACACTTGCTGACTAAGGTTAGTGTTGGTTCTGACGGAGTGTACTTTGGGGGGGTATGTATCTTTTACATTGGTTTGCCTCTAGTTTGCGCATTCAATTTCCTAGCAAATTATAGCGGATTTGACCTGCAATATTTTAGGAGATCTGTGTGATTCAATTAAAATTTCCTACCTAGACCAGTCGATTTGTTCAAAAGACTTAAAAATTCCACACTTTATTATTTCTTTTTGAGCCAAGCCAAATTGAATGCTATGACTTCTGACCTCTGACTTACAGTATGAGCAAACAAGATTGACTGAGGAAAGGTCTCTGGGGGGGGGGGGGGGGCGTTCATATAAAAATAGGATTTCAGGTGAGATTTCAATGAGGCTAAGATATGGGAGTGAGTAACCATTGTTCAACGAAGGCAAATTGTTTAATTGCCTGACAAAGGATCTCCTGAACTGTGTGGGGTTAATACTGGTTGAAAACCTGTCCCATTGGGAGCTCACGACTGTATTGAGGGGTTAGGGGCATGACTAGAGAGAATTGAATCCCTACCGTGAGGGTCAGTAACTTGTTCCTGGTTTATGACCATAAACATTATAACAACAGTTAAAAAACAACAATAACAGAGAATGAGGAACTAACCGCAATACTCCCATTAAAGAGAAACAAAGTAACCAGAAGCAACCTAGGCAGCAGCCGAGCTATATCAAGATGATGCATCAGTTTATAATGAAATAACTACACCAAATATCTATAATCAGCAGGAGGATCATTATAAGTAGGATGAATTACCATTCTGTTGTAATAGAAATATATTGATATGCATATCCCCTCTATCCTGAAATACTGGTAAACAGATGACATATAACCTATAGTAATAGTCCGTTCTCACATCAACGTCCAGACCTAAAAACAAAGTAACTAAACAGTCTGTAGCCCATAGCTTACTCGTGACATGAAAATGATCGGGCCGGCCCGATGCAGCATTTAATTGAGATGATGGTAGTTATCTTCGTCTGTTCACTGTATTCCATATCGGTTCAATGGGGAAGCAACGAGGAGTTGAAGTATTTTTGATGCGGAAGGGGCCTCCAGGCCTAATCTTGATAGGAATTAAATGCTTGCATCCAGTGAAGTGATTGTATATGAAGATCCTTTTTGTGATATTTCCAATTTGAATTGGAATCCCCAACAATAGCGTATTCCATCTTATCAAAGATAGTCCTTGACTGGTTTCAGCTGTTGTCTTCATTCCAATGCTATAGATGAGACATCTGAATAGATCTGAAGGGTAATATGTCAGAAATTAAGGGGGCTTTCTCCCTCGCAGCCTTCAAGACTACTTCTTTAGCAGTTAAGTAGTGTAAGCAGGGGATAACATCTCAAGGTTTCGACTTTTGGCGGAGTGCCCAATGTATGGGATCCATAAAAATGGCTGAGTATGCTTTATCAGGGACTAGATAGTGGAATACTCGTAAAGCATACACCGACAAGTTCTTAATAGATTTGATGATATCTCTGAGTATTAGGTTATTTTTCGCCGGGACCTATTTTCTTTGTCCTCCAGATGTGCACGGTCCGGTACTTGAGTTTGTTTTAGCGAATCCATTTCAGCACGTAGGTCCTTACAACCATGTTTGGTTTCCAGACTATCTATGATTTTTTTAAACAGGCAATTTCCGTGGAGATGTCCTTTTTATCCTTCTGAAATATCACTTGGATTGAGGAAGAAATTTTATTGAAGTTGTCCTCCACACAGGAGTAAAAGTCTTCTTATGTAAGAGGAGAAGGACCAGTAGGTTGACTTGGCATTTTCCCCTGTGCTGATTAAGGCATCGAGAGTGGAGGGGAACGGGTTATAGATTGTCAATGTAGCTGTCAAAAGTAAGGAGGTGGGGTTAACTCGGGAAGGCTTGAGAAATTAAGATTTGACTGTCACGAGGCGGGTCAGTGGACCCACTAGGCCGTACCACCGTAGCAGGGAGGCAGCTGGCCAAACAACAGGAAACCCCAGCAATACAAGGTCCCACACAAGGTTACCTGGGTAGTCCAAACAGTGGCCCCAGCTCTGGCATGGATGGAGAAGGGCGCAGCAGGTAACGCCAGATAACACAGGTTGTGCCAGATGTGGCGAGTTCCTCCGGACGTGGCAGATGACACAGGACGTGGCATGACTCCGACACTAGTTGGCACAGGAACAAGAACAGCATGGGATAAAGGAGCAGGAAACAAGGCACGGGTAACAACTGGAACGGGAAACGAAACACTAAGGGACCATTTGCAAGACAGACTGGGAAAACTAACAGCGCTCAGGCAAGGGGCCTTCTTATAGACCAGAAAAGCATGGCAGTTGTTGATGATGATTTCCTTTGTGTGCGCGCTGGCCCTTTAAGGCCGGGCACGAGCGTGCGCGCGCACCCTACGGGATATATCAGAAAAGAGCGGAAGTGAGCGCTGGTGTCTCCTAGGAAGGAGATGGGGACCAGCGCTCACAGATCCATGGCTGTGGGCGTCGGGAGGTCAGTAAACCCGACGGCCCGTTGCCATGGACTCTACAGTATCCCCCCTCTTACACCCCCTTTTCTTGGGGCCAGAGTGAGAGAGGAACTTTTTAATAAGAGCAGGAGCACTGAGGTTCTCTTCTGGCTCCCAGGACCTCTCCTCAGGACCAAACACTCTCCAGTCCACCAAGTAGAATGTCCTTCCTCCTACCCTTTTGCTGTCCTGGATCTCCCTTACCTCGAATACATCAGAAGGAACGCTGGGAGCAACTGTGGAACTAGAAGTCTTGCTGTAGCTGTTCAGGACCACAGGCTTCAGGAGGGACACATGGAAGTAGCTGGGAATTCTGAGGGTAGGAGGCAGCCGGAGCTTATAGGAGACAGGGTTGATCTGTTGCAGAATCTCGAAAGGACTAAGGAACCGGGGAGCATACTTGTATGAGGGTACCTTCAAGTGAATGTTCCGAGAGGACAGCCAGACTTTAGTACCCGGAAGATATTGAGGCGGCACTCTTCTCCTTGTATCTGCTTTTTGCTTCATGCGATCGACTGCCAGCAAAATAGAGGACCGGGTCTGCTGCCAGATTTGCAGGTAGTCCCCATATGCAGAGTCAGCAGCGGGTACTTGAGATGTGGTCGACACTGGAAGAGGGACTCTAGGATGTTGACCGTATACAATGTGAAATGGAGTGGAAGTGGTGGACTCACTTGTGTGGTTGTTGTATGAGAACTCGGCCCATGGAAGAAGCTGTACCCAGTTATCGTGCTGTGAAGAGATGAAGTGACGGAGATAATTCTCCAAGTTCTGGTTGATCCTCTCGACTTGCCCATTGGACTGGGGGTGATAATCTGAGGAAAAGTCCAATCTCACATCCAGGAGTTTACAAAGGGCTCTCCAGTACTTTGAATTAAACTGAATCCCCCGGTCGGACACAAAGTGAAGAGGCAAGCCATGCAAGCGAAAGATGTGTAGAATGAAGAGACTCGCCAGTCGAGGAGCAGAAGGTAGGCCGGTCAGCGGGATAAAATGTGCCATCTTAGAGAACCGGTCCACTACCACACAGACGGTGTTGCATCCTGCTGAGGGAGGAAGGTCTGTGATAAAGTCCATAGCAATGTGCTGCCAGGGGGCATTGGGTACAGGCAGAGGTTGAAGCAGGCCGGCAGGCTTGGAGGGAGTAACTTTGTTAGAAGCACACACCGTGCAAGAAGAGACAAAGTCCAGAACATCTTTAGGTAGCGTGGACCAACAGAAGAGACGGGCAATCAGGTCTCGGGTTTTACAGACACCAGCGTGCCCTGCCAGTTTAGAACTTTGTCCCCAGCGGAGAATTCTTCTCCTGTCTGCCAACCGAACAAAAGTCCTCCCCGGATGGATGTCTCTAACCTGCAGAGGATTAGCAGTGACGATGCAGGACTGGTCTATGATTGTCTGAAGGGACTCCACCGTGTCTTTCTCTCAAACGATATGGACAGGGCATCGGCCCTCACATTCTTGTCCGTGGGACGGTAGTGGAGAACAAACTGGAACCGGGTGAAGAACAGCGACCACCTGGCTTGACGGGGATTCAGTCATTGAGCAGACTGAAGGTAGGTAATGTTCTTGTGGTCAGTGAAGATCAGGATGGGGTGAGCAGCGCCCTCTAGAAGATGTCTCCACTCCTCCAGAGCAAATTTGATGGCCAGTAGCTCCTGATCTCCAATAGAGTAATTGTGCTCAGAAGAAGAAAAAAGTCTAGAATAGTAGCCACATACTATTGCCCTTCCTTTGGAGCTACTCTGGAACAGAAGTGCACCTGCACCAACAGAGGAAGCATCCACTTCCAGTGAGAACTGCCGAGATACGTCAGGATGATGGAGGATCGAAGCTGAAGTAAAGGCTCTCTTGAGGCTAGAAAATGCGGACTCTGCCTCTGGAGTCCATACCTTGGCGTTCACACACTTCTTGGTAAGGGTAGAGATAGGAGCCGTCAGAGAAGAAAAGTTTGGTATAAACTGCCGGTAGAAATTGGCGAATCCCAGGAACCGCTGTCTGGCCCTTAAGCCTTGAGGATGTGGCCACTCCAGGACAGCTTTTACTTTTTCAGGATCCATCTTGAGACCTAGATCCGAGATGATGTAGCCGAGGAAGGGCAGAGAACTCTTCTCAAAAACGCACTTCTCCAGCTTGGCATATAAATGATACTCCCTTAAACGTAGCAGAACCTGACGGACATGCATCCGATGAGTCGTCAGATCTGGGGAGAAAATCAAAATATCATCGAGATAAACAACAATACAGACATAGAGTAGATCTCGGAAGATATCATTAACAAACTCCTGAAACACTGCGGGCGCGTTACACAGTCCAAAGGGCATCACTAGGTATTCGTAGTCCCGGGTGTTAAATGCCATCTTCCATTCATCACCCTGGCAAATCTGGACTAGAATATAAGCAGCCCGTAGGTCTAGCTTAGAAAATGTTTTGGCTCCTCGTATGCGATCAAACAGCTCAGATATAAGTGGCAATGGGTATTTGTTCTTGACCGTGATCTCGTTGAGACCACGGTAGTCAATGCAGGGTCGGAGGGATCCATCCTTCTTTTTAACAAAGAAGAATCCCGCCCTGGCCGGGCATTAGGAACCAGTTCAATGGGGCAGTCATAAGTCCGATGTGGAGGCAGCGTCTCCGCCTCCCTTTTGCTTAAAACCAGAGATGAGCGAACTTATGAAAAGTTCGGTTCGGCTGGTTCACCGAATTTCACGAAAAAGTTCGATTCGGACCGAACTAGTTCTGACCGAACCTGTAATTTCCGTGCGCCGAGCATGGTACTGTCCAGGGTGCTGAAAGAGTTAATCTGCTGCAGTAACTCTTTCAGCAACCTTGACAGTACCATGCTCGGCGCGTGGAAAATAAAATTTTAATGTAATAAAAAAAAAATACGTTCATACTTACATTCCTCCTGTCCGGCCTCCAGCGATGATGTTTCATCCATGTCGCCACTGCAGCCAATCACAGGCTGCCGCGGCCGCTGCAGCCAGTCACAGGCTGCCGCGGCCGCTGCAGCCAATCACAGGCTGCCGCGGCCGCTGCAGCCGATCACAGGCTGCCGCGGCCGCTTCAACCAGTCACAGGCTGCCGCGTCAGGAAAGAAGGTCGGACCGAAGGAAGAAGAGGGACTCGTCACCAAGACAACGACCGGGTACGTATGAAATGCTTTTTATTTTATTTTTAATCAACAGCCTCTTTTCTCTATCAGTGATTGATAGAGACAAGTGGCTGCCGATTAGTATAATAGTTTTGTAATGTTTTTTCTGCCCGCCCGGGTTCGGTCAAAACGTGTTCGGCCGAACCCGGTGAAGTTCGGATTCGCTGCGAACCGAACTTTTCGCGATGTTCGGACCGAAAACGGGTTTGGTTGTCCCGGTTCGCTCATCTCTACTTAAAACATCTGCATACTGAGCAAACTGGGGAGGCAGTCCCACCAATGACTGAGGCAGAGGAGGCTTGACAGGATGGATCTGCAACAGACAGCGACCAAGGCACTTGGAGCCCCATTGGAGAACCTCTCCAGAATTCCAGTCCAGGACCGGGGCATGTAGTCGAAGCCAACGCAGGCCCAGCAGAACAGGATTGATGGCCTTGGGCAAAACAAGGAAAGAAATTAGTTCAAAATGGACTCCAACCTGGAGCTTTAACGGCTTGATTTTGGAAATGATGGGATCAGGCAGAGGCAGTCCATTAACTGAGGGAACAGCCAAAGACGTCTCTAGGGGAACTGTGGGCAACTGAAGATGATCCACTAGCTCTTTCTGGATGAAGTTTGCAGCAGAACCAGCAGTCAAGATAGGCAGAAACTTGATGCATCCTCTCGCCGGATACTAGGGTCACAGGAATAGTCAACTTGGAACAGAATGCCTAGTGTTGTCTCTCCAACCAATCCTGGACAATGGGGTCTCTCTGGCCTCTGGGGACACAGACGCACAATATGGCATCCAAGGCCGCAATACAAACAAAGTCCAGAAGTGCGTCTGTGTTGTTTCTCCTGGGTAGACAATTTGACATAGTTACTCTACATAGGATCCTCTGGTAGGACGACTGTGGAGGATTGCTGGAAAGTAGAATCCAGCCAGGAAGTTCTCTCTCCCGGAGAACCTATTGGGAATGCTCCCGGACCCTCATGTCGACCCGGGAGGCAAGTAGGATAAGATCGTTCAGGGTAAATGGCAGATCGCGAGCAGCCAGTTCGTCCTTAATCCCTGAAGAAAGTCCCTGCCAGAATGTAGCCACCAAAGCCTCGTTGTTCCAGGTCAATTCAGCGGCCAGGATACGGAACTGAATGGCATACTTGCCCACGGAGCGGTCTCCCTGGTGTAGGGTCAGCAAGGATGCAGCAGCCGAAGAAATTCTCCCAGGTTCCTTAAAGATCGAGCGAAAGGTCTGTAAGAAGCACTGCAAGTCACGGGTCTCTGGTCCCTGATGTTCCCACAGAGGATTAGCCCATGCCAGGGCTTTGCCAGTAAGGAGAGAGAAGGCGATCCTGACGTTATCCGAAGAGAAGGACCTGGCATGTAGCAAAAACTGTGTGTAGAGAAGGTAGATCCAGCACTCGGATATTTAAAATTCCAATTTTATTTAGGTCATATTAAATCAAGGGATAAAACAAAAATCCCGGGACCACGCTTACGCGTTTCAGACCACTAGGGTCCTTAATCATAGCTTACTTTACAAAGATAAAATTCACATATAAATAGTCAAAGACATTCAATCAGGTGATTGTTCAGGGCTGGATTTGAGAATTTAACTCTATGTTGTATGTTACAAAATTTATGTCGTAGTTGCCCTATGATGTTATAATTCGCAAGATTATTGTACCAAAAAAGTCAAAAACATCCCAGATGGCATATTAGAGAGAGACTGTCACATAGTAAAGACTATTTTACTATACACAAAAAGAGATCCTTCACTTGTATTTTATAGCTTGGGACATGTGATTTAGTAGCTTAATTCATTAGTCTTCAGGTGTGTGTTATAGTCAAACGTAGTTCAAAGGAGAAGGTTAATTTTGTATGTTAGTAATGGTAGCATAGGAATATTGGAAAAATATAGAAATATTATTAAAATAAATAACATCTCTATTATATAGGTAATATATCTTACATCAAGTGTATTTAATAATATGAGAACTATTTAATAGAATAAAGAAATTTGTCTGAATATATAATGCTCATGGTGCTGAAAAAACAGCTCCTTCCCCATTTAGTACTTAAAAAACAAAGCATATTATCGAGGAAAAAAGGACTTAATTTTGTACCAACTAGAAGTTTTGACTTATATCAAACTCTAATCGATGTCAACAAATTCGTACGACTATTAACTGTGAAAAAATATTTTGTAACATACAACATAGAGTTAAATTCTCAAATCCAGCCCTGAACAATCACCTGATTGAATGTCTTTGACTATTTATATGTGAATTTTATCTTTGTAAAGTAAGCTATGATTAAAGGGAATGTGTTGCCAGAAAAAGATGTTTTTTTTTAAAAAATTAAACATTTAGTGTGTGGGTGATTAAACATTGTTCAAATTTTTTTTATTTTTTTGCACGAGTCCATGTAATATTATAAATTATTTCTAATTTATAATACTACCCATTTTTGGTCACTAGATGGAGCTGTTCCCAAAATTGCAGCATTGCAACATTGGGTTAAAAGCCCTCGCTCTAGTGAGCTCTCAGCATCCCCCCCTCCTTTATCCTGGCTAGTGCCGGGATAAACGAGGGGTTTGAAAGGTTTAACCTCCTACACTGTGTGTCGCCATTTTTTGAGGTAACCCACAGTGTAGTAGGTTTACATACAGTAGTAAACACACACAAACACTAACATACATTGAAATCTCTTACCTGCTCCTGCCGCCGCGGCTCCCTCCGGCCCGTCCGCTCCCTTTGCTGCCGCTGTTCCATGTGCACAAGTCCGGAAGCCGCGACCGGAAGTAGTAATATTACTGTCCGGCCGCGACTTCCGGTCCACAGGAAAATGGCGCCGGACGGCGCCAATTTCGAATAGGACTGTGTGGGAGCGGCGCATGCGCAGTTCCCACACAGACGCCGTACACGGCAGTCAATGGGATGGGAGCCGTTCGCAGTCCCTATGGGACTGTGGCTGCCGTGTTCCATGTCTGTGTGTGTCGTTAATCGACACACACAGAAATGGAACAAAAAATGGCAGCCCCCATAGGGAAGAAAAAGTGTAAAAATAAGAAACAGTAAAACACAAACACACAAATGAAAATAAACGTTTTTATTAAAGCACTAACTTCTTTAACATATAAAAAAAATATTTGTGATGACACTGTTCCTTTAAGGACCCTAGTGGTCTGAAACGCGTTAGCGTGGTCCCGGGATTTTTGTTTTATCCCTTGTTTTAATATGACCTAAATAAAATTGGAATTTTAAATATCCGAGTGCTGGATCTACCTTCTCTACACACAGTTTTTGCTTCAATTGCCTGCAGTCGATACAGGATCAGTCTAGGAGTATCTACAAGCACCTACAGCATTTGGATTATTCACTTTGCATCAGTCAAGCATTTCATGCACAAAAAACGCATTGGAAAACGCAACCATGGCGAGGTGGTTATGAGGTGAGCGAAACTTTTAGTAAAATATTTTTTTCTATTTTGACCTGGCATGTAGTCTGAAGTGGATCAGGCATTGATTCAAAAATCCCCTGCAGGACCTTGGGTCTCCGTCATAGCGTGGAGGTAGTAGCAGGAAGCACAGGGGGTCGGTACCGGTACAGACAGTAAGTGTAGCAGGAGGAACAGCAGGAATGGTTGCGGTGACGACTGTGGTAGGAACAAGTAGCCGATGGGCAATGGCGTTCACCAACAGGAGGAGTTGGTCTTGTCGTGACTGGAGATCCTCCATCTCGGCCAGCATGGCTTGTGTCGTCAAGGTCTCAGGCTGACCTGCAGAGTCCATGACCTGAGCGTACTATCACGAGGCGGGTCAGTGGACCCACTAGGCCATACCGCCGTAGCAGGGAGGCAGCTGGCCAAACAACAGGAAACCCCAGCAATACAATGTCCCGCACAACGGTACCTGGGTAGTCCAGACAGTGGACACAGTTCTGGCACGGATGGAGAAGAGCGCAGCAGGTAACGCCAGATGTGGCGGATGACACAGGTTGTGCCAGACGCGGTGAGTTCCTCCGCACATGGCAGATGACACAGGACGTGGTGGATTCCTCCGGACGTGGCAGATGACACAGGATGTGGCAGATTCCTCCGGACGAGGCAGATGACACAGGACATGACACGACTCCGACACAGGAACAAGAACAGCATGGGATACAGGAGCAGGAAACAAGGCACTGGTAACAACTGGAACGGTAAACACTAAGGGACCATTTGCAAGACAGACTGGGAAAATTAACAATGATCAGGCAAGGATCAGAAGGCCTGGGGCCTTCTTATAGACCAGGAAATCATGGCAGTTGATGATGATGACGATTTCCTTTGTGCGCGCCCTACGGGACACAGCAGAACGGAGCGGAAGTGAGCGCTGGCGTCTCCTAGGAAGGAGATGGGGACCAGTGCTCACGGATCCATGGCTGCGGGCATCGAGTGGTGAGTAAACCCGACGTCCCGTGGCCATGGAAGCTACATTGACTCTTTTCAAACGAAGATATGATTATTTTATGCTCATTAGCATACAGTGCGGGAACACTAAAAGACAGAATTCTAAAAGTACAGAGCCTACACAGAAGATAATTATAGGTTATATATAAATTATTTTTCACTCACTTCCACCAGGTATTGATTGTTTAATAGGTGAAATACTGGTGACAGGTTTCCTTTAAGACCCCTTCCTTCTGAAATGAAAAAAAAAAAAGAACACTATTAAATATAACATTAAGTTCCTATTAGTGTGGTTTTAAACAAATCAGTGCAGATTTACTAATGCTGTATAAGATTTAAACAATGTAGACTTGGACCAGGCAGTCAGAAGATGCACCAAATTTATCACAGTGGTGCATGATGTATGATCATTTTGGCGCATCTTGCTAAACAGGTTAACTTTTTCCTATACCACCTCTTGGTTGGCTTACTCAGCCTACTCAGAAGATAACTATAGGTTATATATAAATTATTTTTCACTCACTTCCACCAGGTATTGCTTGTTTCATAGGTGAAATACTGGTGACAGCTTTCCTTTAAGACCCCTTCCTTCTGAAATGAAATAAAAAAAGAATACTATTAAATATAACATTAAGTTCCTATTAGTGTGCTTTTAAACACATCAGTGCAGATTTACTAATGCTGTATAAGATTTAGACAATGTAGACTTAGACCAGGCAGTCAGAAGATGCACCAAATTTATCACAGTGGCGCATGCTGTATGATCATTTTGGCGCATCTTACTAAACAGGTTAACTTTTTCCCTATACCACCGCTTGGTTGGCTTAGTTTTTGACAGTTTTTCGCAAAAAAAAATTGACATTTTGGTGCATTTAAGGCACATCTCCTTTTTGCTAAGTCATGTTCCCTTTTCAAGACAGTTAGAAAAGTATCTATTGATGTTCCATTTTACGACAACATCTAGGTGCAATCTTCTTAGGACACTACATCTGCCCCATCATCTTACATGGTTTTCTGAATATAAGTGCTTTGGAAAAATTATTTATTTTTACCTAATTTTATTTTTTGAATTAATTGGATAATCTATAACATACTACATTATTTTGTCTGTATTTGTTCACTCCATAAGGTATATTTATTCTTCCTAAACTCATCTACATGGAAAAGTAAGCAAGATTATACACCTACAATTACCATACAATGAACATTGTCTTAGTGAAAGTGATTTAGGTATCCTACTCTGTCTTCTAATTATTCCTAAATAAAGTTACTTCCCAAAAGTAACGACCACAATGGCGGCTCTAACAACACCTATAGAGGTTGACGCCCAGGTTTACAAGGTTTCTGAATGGCAAAACTATCTAGTTATGAAATTATATGGACATAAGGCTGTAGCTCCGGATAAGATTAGCTGTTGACGAGTCTAGAAAAGTGGTGACAACCAATAGGCATAGTAATTGCAGCCATTACTGGTTTTCACTTTTGGAAAACAGAGAGAGACCAAACAGGTATAATTAGGATTTATAGAATTGTAACACCGCAACAGAATAAGTCCATAGTTGATATATAAATAATTGTTTGGATTTTAGGTAGAAACATTCCTTGAGAATTAATTTGTAATTATAATTTTCCTAAATTGGTTAAAATTTACCTTATTATTTAACCACCCTTGTGTTCTTAACTGTAAAATATTTCATAAACTTGAACATAAACAACCTAATATTGTTTAAGCCCTATAATGGCGGGTTGAAACATATAGATTTCTGCATCTTCAATCTTTCCAACAGTTTAACATTATCAAATTAGCTCCAGTTAATTGCAAAGAAATTGTAACAGTATTCAGTTTACACAGCAAAATACAATGTGCAAGTACATTATAATTCTAGGACAAACTTAAAATTGATGAGATGTTTAAAATGAAATTGGTCTTTATATCAGAAATGCATGTGCACTCTTGTAATTTAAAGGTGCAAGCCATCACACTGTACTTAAACGACTTTATTAAATTACTGTAGTTTTGAGACAACAAATGAAATTATACTGTATTATATGCATTATCCAGTGTATTCCATTTGGATTTTAAAATTGCGATTCAATACAGTGTTCTGTTTTCCACTAATATAATACATTTCAGCATGTTATTGTGATTGGTTCTGCTTTAATTCTTCTCTACTGCAGAATCTAGTGTATTGCTGCTGCAGTCTAAATGTCTTTTCCAAACGTTACTACTGGGCTTTAGTATATAGAAAACTTTTACATGCTATTAATATATTTGTTTTCTCATCAACTATTTTTTGCAATTCAGTGTGATATGTACTTGGCAAACGGCCTTATTATTGCTTTAGGCTTAACCTACTGTCGTTCCAGTCCGTTGCGACTCATTTCCCGCTTACAAATGTTAAAATATGTTTTGTCATACAGAAATGAAAGTTTAAATATATATGATGTTTTTCCTTAAAGGAACAGTGTCATGGCAAATAATTTTTTTTATATGTTAAAGATGTTAGTGCTTTAATAAAAACGTTTTTATTCATTTGTGTGTTTGTGTTTTACTTTTTCTTATTTTTACACTTTTTCTTCCCTATGGGGGCTGCCATTTTTTGTTCCATTTCTGTGTGTGTCGATTAACGACACACACAGACATGGAGTACGGCAGCCACAGTCCCATAGGGACTGCGAACGGCTCCCGTCCCATTGACTGCCGTGTACGGCGTCTGTGTGGGAACTGCGCATGCGCCGCTCCCACACAGTCCTATTCGAAATTGGCGCCGTCCGGCGCCATTTTCCTGTGGACCGGAAGTCGCGGCCGGACTGTAATATTACTACTTCCGGTCGCGGCTTCCGGACTTGTGCACATGGAACAGCGGCAGCAAACGGAGCGGACGGGCCAGAGGGAGCCGCGGCGGCAGGAGCAGGTAAGAGATTTCAATGTATGTTAGTGTTTGTGTGTGTTTACTACTATATGTAAACCTACTACACTGTGGGTTACCTCAAAAAATGGCGACACGCAGTGTAGCAGGTTAAACCTTTCAAACCCCTCGTTTATCCCGGCACTAGCCAGGATAAAGGAGGGGGGGATGCTGAGAGCTCACTAGAGCGAGGGCTTTTAACCCAATGTTGCAATGCTGCAATTTTGGGAACAGCCCCATCTAGTGGCCAAAAATGGGTAGTATTATAAATTAGAAATAATTTATAATATTACATGGCTCGTGCCAAAAAAAATAAAAAAAATTTGAACAATGTTTAATCACCCACACACTAAATGTTTAATTTTTAAAAAAAATACATGTTTTTAGGGCAACACCATGCCTTTAAGTCTTCTCTTCTATTATATAGGAAATACCCGTTTTAATAAAACAAAACATGGCAGAGAGCAATCACAAGACACCATGCAAAAGAAAACATGCATTCGCTTGACTTTACCAATGGCTTTATTGATGTCTTAAATTTCTATTAACTAGCACTACATCTAAAACCATTTTATTAAGCGACAAAAAAATAAAAATGTCTTGGAATGCAGTGACACTAAAACAAAAATTTGTTTAAAAAGTGTTCTTATTCTTTAAAATTAGTGAAACATAAATAAAACTATATAAATTTAGTATTACCGTCATTGTAATGACCTTCAGCATACAGAAACATGTCCTGTATATTGCACAGTAAACATCATTAAAACAAGACACAAAAAACAATGGCAGAACTGCTATTTATTTTCTACCCTAAAAAAAAATGGTGCCATTAACACATTAAGTATTCCCGCAAAAACCATCATAAATAACATTATACATTTATTGTACAGATTGTTATGGATGTGGCGATACCAAATATGCATATATTATTTCATTTTTTGGGTCTTATATTTTGAATAGTTTATTTATTGTAAAAAAAAATGTGTATTTCTGTGTTTTTTTACAATTTTTTTTATTTAACAAAACTTTTTTTTTCAATGAACAACTTTTTTTTTTTTTTTTTAAATCCCATAGAGGGATTTTTCATTTTGATTTTGATTTTTGAACTTTGATGTACTGGCATATATCTATATGCCAGTACATTAGCCTGTGTACTGATTGTACATGGGCAGTTGTTAGGGCATACCTCAGTATGCGCTAACAACAGGAAATATGGTCAGACAGCCCTGGGGTCCTTGAATGGACACTAGCTGTCTGTCCATACCAGGTATAGCCATTGATTGCATCACAGGAATTTGCTCTGACGCGATCAAACGGGAGATCCCCTTCTCACGATAGCTTTGAATGCCACGATCGGCTTTGATCGCGGCATTCAAGGGGTTAACGGTGGAGAGAAGGGGTTTCTCTTCTCTCCGCCGATAGAGCGGGGCTGCGGCTGTGTGTTACAGCTGCTGCCCAACTCATCGTGGCAGGCAAACACTGGCTGTCACAGGACGAGAATACTCGTCCTGATGCACCAAGTACCCGCCGCTCAAGACGAGCATTCTCGTCCTGTGTCGGCAACCAGTTAAATGTTTTTTGGTATATATATAATTTTTTTTTCCCTAAAAACAATTACAAACCTACAAGAAAAGTACTTCAGGTAGTGCAATAAAATGCGTAAATATACTGGTTGAAAATAGCACAAGCTCGCAGGTCAGTTTTAGATCATTAGTAATAAACAAAACAGCATGTAGAAGTACATCTTAAAAGTTCAACTTAAACATACAAAACATTAAAAGCAAGACAACTCTGTTAAAAAAAAAAAAGGTTAAGGGAAGTAAACTACAAAGAAATAGCTCTTACATAGGGGGGAAATATAAACACATTGCACTCCACCTAATTCCTTAAGTATTTAAATTATGTTCCAATGGGTATTTAACCCCTTAAGGACACGGCCAATTTTGGCCATGAGGACAGAGCAATTTTTTTACATTTCCCCTCTTTGCATCCCAACGCTCATAACTCTTCTATTTTTTGTACGACGTAGTTGTATGAGACTTATTTTTTTATTTTTGCGAAAATGCAGAAAAAAAGCAGTTCCGCTGCAGTTTTAATATTTTTTTTTTTACACCATACACCGATCATCATAAATAATATTATACATTTGTTGTACAGGTTGTTACGGTCGTGGCGACACCAAATATGTCTATATTATTTCATGTTTTAGGACTTATATTTTAAAAAGTTTATTTATTATGAAAAAATGTGTGTTTCTGTGTATTTATTTATTTATCATAATTTTTTTTTTACATTCATTTAACTTTTTTTTTTAATCCCATAAAGGGATTTATCATTTTGATTTATATTTTGTAACTGTAATGTACTGGCATAAATCTATATGCCAGTACATTAGCCTGTGTACTGATTGTACACAGGCAGTTGTTAGGGCATACCTCAGTATGCCCTAACAACAGGAAATATGTTCAGACAGCCTTGGGGTCCTTCAATGGACCCTGGGCTGTCTGGCCATATGAGCTGTGGGCTTTGATCGTGTCACAGTTATTTTCTGTGACACGATCAATGTGCAGTCCCCCCTCTTTGAACGCCGCGATCAGCTTTCATCGCGGCGTTCAAAGGGTTAATGACGGAGAGAAGATATTTCTCTCCTTTCCGCTGTCAGAGCGGGGCCGTGGCTATGTATTACAGCCGTTGCCCCGCTCTCGATCGCGCGCACAGACGGCTGTCACACAGGACGAGTATGATCGTCCTAATGCGCGAAGTGCTCGCCGCTCAGGACGAGCATTCTAGTCCTGTGTCGGCAACCAGTTAATCCACAATTTTCACATAGATAAAAATTTAGGTCTGGAATCCATTTCCAATGTCAGCAGTTCCTCCAAACGATAGTTGCTACATTTTTTCAAGCCATTGGCGAATAGAGGGGCTCAGGAGAATGGCAATGCGGGGGTATTTAGAGCTTAGCAACTATAAGGAACCAGGTTGGGAAGTTATGCTTAGCAGGTTTAAAGGGGTTTGTAGGGGCCCAGAGCAAAATCAGCTCAGGAGACAAAATAATAACAATTGTGCATATTTCGTTCCTTTTCTGCCTAATGCTATTCCAACCAGGAAAAGAAGAACCAAATATGAGACACGGAAACTGGCGCAGCATATAATCTTCAACACTCATCAGTAGGAGAGTTAATTTTTTTTTTTATAACATAGGAGTTTTATACAAACGGGTTAATATCTTAAAAGAGTTCTCCTGTACTCTAATACAATTAGAGAGACAGTAAGAATGGGGAAAAGATAACAGAGCTTCCTAATCGGTAAATTGGCTGCCTAATTCTGATTCCCAGGCCTTGAGATAAGGTGGCTTACCAGGCGAGGCAGAGTAAATAAGTGTGTTGTACATCTTAGAGAGCAACTTGGGGGGGGGGGGGGATTTAGGAAATAATAGAAAACTTTCTAGCCATTTTGGTTTATAAAGATCAAGGGTTATTAAACTGCCAAGGGACCTACACTGCTGGCGGAAGGACAGTTTATGTATAAAGGTTAAATCTCAACTGCCAGAGCTTGAGAATAAGTGTTTGATGTTTAATAACCAGTCACCACAGCAGGCAGACCAAGGTGGCATACTTTTTACAGTCAGAATGGGGGGGACTAGGAAAAGAGGAATCATTGGCAAAGGAAAGGTCCAGGAAATCTGCCGGTAGAGAACGGATTGCCATACTTTAAAGTGCTTTTGGTAAAGTTGCTTGATATTTGGAGATCTAAAGATAGTATCACCAGAGGAAAAAAGAATTATGATATCCTAAAAAATGTTTCTCAATGTTCACACGGGGTACCGATTTGGAAATCAGGTGAAGCCAGAGAAAGAGGTGGTAAGTTCTATAGTACATATATAGGTAAGGAATGGAAAAACCCCCTTTGGCTTTCGATTGTATAAGCTGAACATGGGCTAGGCGCAGATGTTTGCCATTCCAAAGAAATTTAGTAAACAAGCTGCACAGGGGCAGACATATAGGCGGTCCAGCTGGTTCGGCTGCACGGGGGCCAGGAGGGGATGGGAGCCCACTCAGCTGCCCTAAACGCTGAGCGCAATAATCGGCACACGGCCCCAATCCTCTCTGGGTCCCCATGCCCGAGGCATAAGGAGGCCCGCACCGCCCAACATTATACATTTACGGGCTGGTTAACACGGACCCCCCTCATACCCGGTGGTGTCGCTAGCAACGGAGGGGGCCCCGGTGCTAGCAACAGCCCCATTCAATTTAATCTGCGTGCTCAGGACCCAGATACAATTAAATACTATAGGCTGCGGGCCATGTTAGGCCTGCAGCCTATAAGGCGCTGGGAAGACTCCCTGCGGAGTCTGGCATGATGACGTCACTGCATCACGCTGGTCTAGGCACTCCCGTCCGGAGCCTATGCAACGCTCTTTCCATCGCGGGAACGGGGCAAGGTAAGTAGAATTGTGTTTTTTTTTTGGGGGGGGCTATGTAACAATATACATGGAGGGGCAGCAGGGTGACACTATATACAAGGAGAGGGGAATGTGTGGCACTGTATAAAATAGGAGGGAGGGCTGTGTGGCCCTATATACAAGGGAAGGGGGGCTGTGCAACACTATATACAAGGGAATGGGGGCTGTGTAACACTATATACAAGGGGAGGGGAGAGCTGTGTAACACTATATACAAGGGGAAAAGGGACTGTGTGGCACTATATACAAGTGGAGGGGGCAGTGTGGCACTATAAACAAGGGGATGGGGCTGTGCGACACTATATAGAAGGGAAGGGGGCTGTGTAACACTATATACAAGGGGAGGGGGAGCTGTGTGACACTATATACAAGGGGAAAAGGGGCTGTGTGGCACTATATACAAGGCGAGGGTAGAGCTGTGTTGCAATTTAAACAATGGGTGCTGAGTGACACTATATACAAGGGGAGGGGAGCTGTGTGTCACTATATACAAGGGGGAGCTGTGTGTCACTATTTACAAAGGGGGACTGTGTAGCACTATATACAAGGGGGGGCTGGGTGGCACTATGTACAAGAAGGGGGCTGCATGGCACTATCTACAAAGGGGGAGGGCTGTGTGGTGCTATCTACAGGGGATACTTTGGTGCTATATACAAAGGGACACATAGGGGGTATTATTACTGTGGGGGCACAAAGGGGCACGGTTACTGATGGGGCACTTTTATTGTGTCGAGCACTAAGGGATCATTATTACCATCTGGGGCACTGTGGATTACGAGTTTGTTTAGAGAATGGGGTATAGGTGGGGAGTGTGCTGGAAAAGTGAGAAACCAACATGTCTGTGTGTCAAATTCTGCAGAGACGAGTCGTGGATGGAATATGTCATCCCAGTGGTCTGGGCCGGATGGAGAAGAAAATGGAAAGTGAACGACCGTGATCAGAGGAAACATCACCTGTGAGTAATTAGATATAAATGTGCTGTAATCACTCACATGGTCTGCAGAGCTTCTGTGTATAACTGGCATCTACCACTATATGGTCACTATATTGTGGTAATATTGGTCTTTGTATAGTGTTTTTTATTCAGTAAAAGTATGGGGGTATTATTCAGTCACTATGTGGTAATGGTGTGGTGGTATTTTTCAGTAACAGTATGGGGGTATTATTCAGTCACTATGTGGTTATGGGGTGGCGGTATTATTCAGTAACAGTACGGAGGTATTATTCAGTCACTATGTGGTTATGGTGTGGCGGTATTATTTAGTAACAGTATACGGGTATTATTCAGTCACTATGTGGTTATGGTGTGGGGGTATTATTCAGTAAGAGTATAGGGGTATTATTCAGTCACTATATGGTTGTGGTGTGGCGGTATTATTCAGTAACATTATGGGGGTATTATTCAGTCTCTAGGTGGTTATGGTGTGGTGGTATTATTCAGAACATTATCTGCATTATTTATGTTTGTTACTTGTGTTTTAAACTAGTAATAAAATGTACAATATAGATTTGTATAGTTTTATATGCGCCCGGGCGTGGTTAGGTTATGGGGGCCCCAGGCACATTCTTTGCACAGGGGCCCTCTGCAGTCTGTGTCCGACTCAAAACCTGCATATGGTAAGAAGTGGATTGGGACAGTCTACAACATGTATAACAGTCTTGGGGGGATATAGATTTTCTGAATATTCCTCAAGAGTTTAAGGGTAAGCGGTGGCTCTCCAGTTGCTTTTTAACATTAATTATTATGGGGGTGTAATTCCTTGAGTAAAGAAGATCTGGATCACCTGTAACTTGTAGATCTAAGTAGCAAATGGCTATTTCTGACAAACTAAATAATGAATTAGCTTTAAGAGGCTGAATTACTCCTGGAGGGGTGGAAATATTCAAAGCTTCTGCATTGCAAATGTGAATTTTGAAGTTCAAAGCTTCTACAAAGACCAAAAAGACCAAAAAGACACGCAGGGTGAATTTGATGGCTTGAGTCGGGTTGGTCATTAAAATCAGGAGATCATCTGAAAATGCAGCCATAATTAAAGAGCCTATTCGAAATCTCTGTATCTCAGGTGATTGCCTTATTTTCTAGGTAAGAGTCTTCATTACTTGGATAATAAGAGTGGGTAAGAGGGGGCATCCCTGGTGTGTCTCATTATTGATATGAAATTAATCTGATAGTTTACCATTAATTCTGGAATTTGGTTTATGCTTAAGTGAGAGAACAGTGGAAATAAAGTAAAGTGAAAGTATTCAAGCACGCGTTGCAAAATCGCACAATCCACTCTATCGAATGCCTTCTTGCGGTCAGTACTGAGAAGAACAAGAGGGATATTATATTTCCTGGCAAAGCATATAAAATGAATAATTCTCGCAGTGTTCAACTTGCCCTCTCTTTTGGGGACAAAGCTCATCTTTTAAGGGCCTATTAGCATTGAGGAGGAAGATAGACCTATAATTTGCACACATCTATCTATCCTTACCCTAATTAGGTATAACTATAATGTATGCTACCAGAGCCTGGCATGGGAATCTGTCCTTGCTTAGGATCGAGTTACACACTGCAAGAAAATGTGTGCAAGAACATATTTAAATTTCTTATGGTAAAATATGGGTAAACCATCTGGGAGTGGGCGAGGGTAGGTGATGTAAATAATAAAGGTTCTCATAGAATTTCTTAACCTCTTCGGCCATAGTATGGGTAGACTTCTTTCTTAATTTTTTTTAGAGAGGAGAATTTGGAGAAACGGTTATTCATTTTAGCTTATTTTTGCTTGTCAAGTCTACTACTTAGGGGTATATATTGCCCTCTCATGACATATTAACGGGCCTACCATATTGTAGTCTTATAGACATCTAAATGGAAAACTTCTATGATTACTTGGGCAATTCACTCACTTTGTTTTTGTATCTGCCAACAGTATCCTGTTAAAAATCCATGTCCAAGATCTCACCGGTCAGGATTTAAAAGAGATTGTAACTGAAGTAGGAGCTGGTCTAAAATCATAATGGTAATTTTTGAAGAAACTATATTCTAAATATGTCTTTCTGAAATAAAAGCATAATAGAGGCGATGGCATATGAGATGGAGAAATGAGGAAAAAGTCCCTCACTGATGGATTATGCAATCTCCAAAAGTCTAATAAGTGAAGAGAAGAAAGGGTTTCTCTGAGTTTTCTCTGGGCCTTGTGTAAAAGATTTCTAGTTTGTATAGATGGGTCAAGAGTGAGATCGAGAGCCAGATTAAACATCCCTCCAAGAATGATAACCAACTCAGCAAAAGGGAGAAACTTAGGAGTTATGATAGTGCCACACACAGAGATGGAGACATCAGGTTTAGGGAGGTTAGTAGATGGTGGGAACACAAGGAGCTCAGTTTTAGAAATATTCAGTTTCAGATAGAGAGAGGACATGATGTTAGAGACAGCGGACAGACAATCACTGGTGTTCTGTATTAGAGCAGGGGTGATGTCACGGGAAGAGGTATATAATTGGGTGTCATCAGCGTAGAGATGGTACTGGAAGCCAAATCTGCTGATGGTTTGTCCAATAGGAGCTGTGTAGAGAGAAAAGAGGAGCGGACCTAGGACTGATCCCTGAGGAACCCCGATATCAAGGGGAAGAGGAGAAGAAGTGGAACCAACAAATGACACACTGAATGAGTGGTCAGAGAGATAGGAGGAAAACCAAGAGAGAGCCGCGTCCTTGAGGCCAATAGAGTGGAGCATGTTAAGTAGGAGTTTGTGGTCTACAGTGTCAAAGGCTGCAGAGAGATCCAAAAGAATCAGGAGAGAGGATTTACCGTCCGATTTAGCCGCCAAACTTTGTCGCTCCTTTCGGATCGACATCCAAAAGCTTTGTCTTCAGCAATGCACTTTCCATAACTTTACACATGGTCTAACTACCTGATTCTACTTACCCGCAGACCTAGCTGCTTGTATGATGTTCAAAATTGGGCAAAAAAAAGCAAGAGATGTTACCGTACAGTCTAAAGCCACTAGCCTGGATAACTTAGTTAAAAAGTCTCAACCCTCATGCGTCAGGGATCACCTTTCTACCACTACTAGACACGAGAAAGAAATATCTGCTAAGGCCCAGGTTGCGCCTGTCGCGGATGCTGACAGTGACATGGATGATACCACCTCTACCAGGGACTTGCCCGTTTCCAGATCGTTTATTAGCAGGGTTCTAAACAAAGCACTAGAACCGGTCGTCAAAGAGCTAAGTGACATCAAACAAGAAGTACGCCAGATTTGCAACAGAGTTGAACAGCTGGAGTCTACTCAAACCCATATTATCAATTACACTGAGGCCTCTACGTCCTCTTTTCTCGCCTGTCAAGCCCACCTGAACTCGGTCATAGACTGGTTGGAGGACCAAGATAACAGAGGGCGCCGTAATAACTTGCGCTTGAAGGGCGTATCTGAATCGATTCCTGACAAATACTTGTATACCTCGATTAAGCAAATTTTCACTCAAATACTTGGAGATAACTACCGGGACGAAATCACCATGGAGATGGTTCACAGGGCTCTGTGAGCCAAACCTAAGCCCCATGAACCTCCACGAGACGTTATTTGCCGCCTCTTCAGCTCAAAGGTCCGGGATGACTTCTTGAAACATGCAAGACTTTGTGATTCCCTCTTGTGGGAGGGATCGAGAGTTTTTGTCTACCAAGATATGTCAAGAGCCACGTTATCCAAACGCCAAACTCTGAAACCCTTTACTGAGGCCCTCCGGCGCAACAATATTGCATACAGGTGGCTGTTCCCCTTTGGCATCTCCTTCATGATTGAAGGCAAAAGATGTATGATTCGTAAACATGTGGACCTGTAGGATGCACTGGTGGCCTTGGGAATCCCTGACTTGGAAGTTCCGGACTGGGCTGCGTTTCAAAATCTGGCCGATCTAACATCGTTGCCTCCTCACACACCCTGGGAAACTGCCGTCCCGCACAAGATGACCAATAATCGTAAAAGATCTGGGAAATCGGCGCCTGGCAGAGTCTCCATGGACACTACTTAAACCCCTGGACTTCAGGGGGTACCAGCGGTTCCACATATCCTTTTTCATATTAAGGCTCTTGTTTCCTTGTATAAGCAGTTACGCTTCGCCACTTTTTTATAACCCCGTTTGTAGATCTGAGATGTACTGTTAATATGGTACATACTTTGCCTATCTCCAGGCTTTTGTTTTGTTTTGTTATATCATTTTGTTTTATGATACCAGTCTTAATCCTGTATCTTTCAATTTTCGAGATGTTTTTTGTACCCGTTGAGATACTGAAGTCTCCACAGGATAGTGTGATGTCTCTGCTTGCTGTCCTCCAGCTGTTTATTTCTCGCCTCTATGCCATTTGGCCACCTGGTGGCCCTATTCCTCTGTCTTCACCACTTATACTTATCTATGACTAGTTCAGATATTTGTGTAACCTCACTCAACACCAAAGGCCTGAATGATCCCAGGAAAAGGAGTCACATTTTAGCGCTCCTGAAAAAGGAGAGGGCTGATATGATTCTTTTGCAGGAAACCCGCTTTAAATCCCTAAGGCTACCCATCTCTCACATTACCATTACACAACATGGTTTCATAGCACTCATCCTTCCTCCTCCTCTATAGGGGTTAGCATAACCTTTAAAAAGAACATACCCTACATCCACTCAGTGTCTAAATCTGACCCAGCAAGTAGATTCCTTTTCATTAAGGGAACTCTTGCTGGCTCACCCATCTCCTTTGCTAATTTATATGCTACAAATCAGGGACAGCCTCAGTGGTTAATTAAAACTTTAAAATTATTTAAAGAATTTGCAGAGGGACTTTTAGTGGTGGGGGGAGATTTTAATGTTTCACCAGATCCCCTGGTAGATACGTCCTCCGCTAGTCCGCCTATTGCGCATTCCTCCCTCAAAAGAATTAGGAGCTGCCTCCAACACCTAAACTTGATAGATGTCTGGCGACTTCATTTCCCCACAACTAAAGATTACTCCTTTTATTTCCATGCCCATGGGACCCACCATAGGATTGATTATCTTTTTATTTCTAGTAGACATCTGTCCATGGCAACTGTCCCTCGAATAGGCCTGATTACCCTATCTGACCATGCCCCCATTTCTCTTAACCTCAACATGGAAAACCTGCCCCCCAGGGCGTGGACTTGGTCTTTGAATGAAACCCTCTTAGATGATCCCCGCAATCTAACTTCCCTATCTGCCCATCTTGTCGACTTCTGTCAGAGAAACGAAACAACTGATATCTCAACGCCAATTGTGTGGCAAACACACAAAGCCTTCATCAGAGGTGAACTTATTGCACTCGGTGCTTATTGTAAAAAACAAAGGGAGAAAGAGCTCAACTCCATACTCTCACAGATTTCTGCTCTTGAGAGAGTTGGTAAACGCTCACAAGCGCTTGAGATACAGGGGGATTTGAGTGACTTACGGAAGAAGTTGAAGGATTTGCTTAATATTAAGTCAGCTAAAATTTATCAGCGTAGCTCTTTCAAATCTTATGCACACGGGGATAGAGGTTCTAAAGTCATGTCCAAACTTCTTAAAAAACGTGTAGAACAATCCTTTATCAAGGAGATCAAGACTTCCTCAGGTTCTCTATCTTCTGATATTGGAGATATAACAAGGAGTTCTTGCAATACTATACATCGCTATACAACTTACCCGAACCTTCGGACTCGCACACTCTCACTGATCAATTTCTACAACATATAAATCTCCCCTCCCTCACAGACGCAGATAGAGACACTCTCATTCAGCCTTTTACACTAGACGAATTGTCCAAAGTTCTCTCCTCAATACCTAATGGTAAAAGTCCTGGACCTGATGGCTTCCCCATTAGCTACTATAAAAAATTTAAACAGATATTATTACCCAAATTCCTTACTGTATGCAATAGTCTTTTGGGGGGCTCTACTCTACCTCCGCAAGCTTTGGAAGCACATATTACCCTGTTACATAAAGAGGGTAAGGATAGTGCAGAATGTGGAAGCTATCGGCCCATCTCCCTTCTTAACACGGATCTTAAATGGTGGGCAAAACTTCTGGCCAACAGACTCAATCCTCTCCTTTCCCACTTGATCAATCCCGAACAAGTGGGGTTTGTACCCGCGAGAGAAGGCAAGAACAACACCACTAGACTTCTTAATATTATTCATTATGCCACACAGAAGGGGATCCCTTTAGTCTTACTAGGGACTGACGCCGAGAAGGCTTTTGATAGGGTCAGGTGGTCCTTTATGCTTGCCACTCTACATAAATTTGGTTTTCCTGACAAATTTATATCTGCAGTCTTCTCTCTATACACCACACCCAAGGCTAGCTTACGCTTAAACGGCACAATCTCACCCACTTTTGACATAAATAATGGTACAAGACAAGGCTGCCCCCTCTCCCCAGCCTTATTCATCCTCACCTTAGAGACACTTATTCAGAAACTCATACAGACTACTGATATCTCAGGCATACAACTGGGGAACCACAACCACAAAACAGCTGCTTTTGCAGATGACCTACTGCTGTTGATCACTAACCCTAAGCAAGCATTTCCCTTGATACTACAAGCTTTTAATTCCTTCGGTTATGTGTCAAACTTCAAAATTAAATATTCCAAGTCAGAAGTCCTTAATGTTTCTGCGTCACTGGTGGATATACGTGACGTACAACAGCTGGCCCCATTCCAATGTCCACAACATAACATCAAATATCTGGGCATCAAACTTACTAAAAAATCCTCACAACTTTATGCTGCCAATTTCGTCCCCTTACTAAACAAGATTAAAACCCAATTAAATTCCTTGCAGATTCCCTTCCTATCCTGGGTGGGGGAGGAAAAACTACCTGAAGACTTACATTCTCCCTCAAATCTTATACGTGCTTCAAACCATACCCATTCATCTGCCCAATACTTTCTTTAGCTCCATTAAATCTCTATTCTCCAAATTTCTCTGGAACTCTAAAAAGCCACGACTAGCACATAGACACCTGATTCTCAAACCCACTTCTGGGGGTATGGACCTCCCGAACATTTTAACTTATTATAAAGCTATACACCTTGGCAGATGGGTTTCCTTGAATAGAATCAGGGACGCATCCCCGACCCTGGATGCGGAGAGAGCTCTGCTTTCTCCAGGTCTACAAGCTCGACTCTGTTGCCCTTCTCTAAAAACTGGTCTTGCAAATTCCATAAGCCCCACGATTAAGGGCACCATTTTAGCATCTCAGAAATTTTTATGCGGTTGCACCCCAATTACAAAAATACTACCGCTTACACCTCTCCACCTACTCCCGATACTCACAAATTGCACGGCTGACCCTGATGCTTTCTGGTGTTCTTTAAAAAACAATACTGCAGTTGACACTTTTGGAGATGGACAAGTTCCCACCTTACAATCCCTTTTGCCTACAGATACACACTTGACCATCCCTTTCTTACACTCCCTGGGTTTCAGAGAAACAAACAACCTCTCCCTAAAGATGTTTCCGGATATCTCAGAACCCTCCTGGTTGGAGACACATGTGTTATTACCTGCTCTTCCTAGGGGCCTAGTCTCTAAGATATATTCTGGCTTGACTCTAGATGGCTCTCCTGCCAAGCCTAGTTTTCTCCTAGCCTGGGAGAAGGAACTAGACGTCACCTTCAGTAGGGAAGATACGTCTTTTATCCTAAAGCACGTATTCGGCTTCTCTAGATGTGTTAAAATTCAAGAGAACTCCTTTAAGGCCACAACCAGGTGGTACAGGACTCCAGATTTCCTGTACAAAATTAATTTGCTCCCATCCAACCAGTGTTGGAGATGTAATGCTGATGTGGGTAACATATCCCATATCTGGTGGGACTGCCCATTGATCAGGCCATTTTGGGATAAAGTGTCTGACACAATTCAGAGAGTTACAAAACAAATCCTCCCCCTCGGGGCTCCTCTTGTCCTCCTTTGGGCTCCAACACAACACTTCCGCCAAAACATAATGATCTGATAACTCAATTGATTACAGTGGCCAAACTACTGATTCTACTCCATTGGAAATCGACCGCACCCCCAACTTTCCGTGAGTGGTTAGATAAGATGAACTCTATTGGCAGGATGGAGGAGCTCTTGAGCTGGGAGCTCAGAAAACATGATGGTTATCTGAAGGTGTGGACTCCGTGGTTGACTTTCCGTGCCTCTCATCCCTCCCCAACCTGAGTTTCCGATTACCCCTCATGATCTTTGGGGGGTGGCTGGAGTTGTTTATCTCAAGATTGCACAGAACCACTCCGCACGTGGAGACCCTAACACTACTCCTTTTCTCTCAAACCCTGTATGACATCAGACTTCTCTCTTGTATCTCCCTCTTAACTTAATTTTCTCATGCTATGACACGGGTACCCAGTTTATCGTTACTAACGTTTCTACTTTATTGTTTATTGTTTCTCATCCTGCATAGTCATTATTGAATAGAACTTCAGCCTGCGTGCCGTAAGCTTTCTCTGCGGTTCCCCATGATCTATGTACGGATGTTCTTTTGTTGTATATTGTGTTATATATCTTCAATAAAATAAAGATTTGATTTAAAAAAATGACAAATTTCGGCTAATAAAAATTCACCTGAGTTAACAGGGAATTTGCAATGGAACCATTCAGAAACAGGTACCTACCTTCCAGATCAGCGATAGATTAGATTAGTTGAAAAGGGACCTGTATCCGTAAAACTATGCTCACTCCTCTGGAGCGTGGGTGCTGTGATACCATGTAAGGAAGCATGTATGCAATATAGAGGGAAATGTTGGTGTATGAAATTGTATTCTTGGATAAAAATGATATAGGACTAATGTTTCTTAAGGAGGGTAAATATGTGGATCCGCTTTTGTAGCATATTAAAGCCTCGTACATTGTGTTAAAGGGGTTGTCCACCTTCTGACAACTGATGACCTATCCACCGGGTAGGTCATCAGTATGTCATCGGTGCGGGTTTGACACCCAGATCCCGCACCGCTAAGCCGCTCCGTTAGCCTGCGGGCACCGGATGTTATGGCACATAATGATATGTACGGAGCTGGAAACAGTGGGCTCCATACACAGCATAGAAGCCATGCTGCAGAACTGCAGGTCTGCTCCTATTCACTTAAATAGGAGCAGAGCTGGAGTACTGCAGCTCGGCCGTTATTCCATGGCCGGAGCTAACTGCTTCTGGCATGTACGTTCGGTGCACGGAGGCACCGGACCAGCTGATCTGTGTGGGGCCCGGGTGTCAGAGCCCCCCAAATCATATACTGATGACTTATCTGGTGGATAGGCCAACAGTTGTCAAAAGCTAGAAAACCCCTTTCATTTTTTTAAATCAGCTTGTATGGCATTCATAAATTAAAAAAAAGTTAATATGCCGTATTTAAAAAAAATCGTAACTAAATTGATAAAGCATTATTTAGTGGAAAAGGAAAATACTGAAAAATCCTCAGGCCCCCTTGGCGTGGTACAGAAACGCTGGAGGGAAACTGATGCCTATCCGACTATATCCGGGCTATGTACGCCGGGCTATAGTCGGCATAAAACGAAATCAGTTATGTCCGGTACAGGCTAAAAACAACTGGCCAGATGCAACTCATATTTGTGAACCCACTATTAGTACTGCAGCATGATTTGGACATGTTATGTAAATTTGCAGAAAAGTATATTTTTTTTAATTCTCCATTCTAAATTCACATTAGGGAGTGTGTAAAAAAATAAAACTAAGGATCAGGTTTGTTTGTTTTTAGCAAAAAACAGGAATGGACACAAATGAAAGGAGATGCTTTAGTCTTTCTTTTGGAACTACACCTGGTTTTGGCTCAAAAAATTCAGCCAAAAACTGCAACAAAAATTGCATGAAATCTTTTTGTGTAATCCTGGCCTCAGTCAATTTATTATATCTATAGACTTTCTTTTAATATTACCTATGTTAACTTTTTCATGACAAGCTCTGGCCAAGCGTGTTGCCACCTTTGTTGAGATTACAAAGGGACAGACTTGAACCATTCCTCCCAAAAAGAAAGTATGTTGATGTATTTGGAATTATATAATTATATACTCAAAAAAATCCAAAAATCCAATTTGTTTTTTTTTAAATGTGATTTCCATCAGGTAGAGATTCTATGTGCTATACCAATGTTATGTTTAATATTTTAGTGATTGTCAGGATATTAAAAAGACCTATTGAAATATATTTATGTAAATTTGTTTTGTGTAAAAAATAAGTGCCCTTTTGTTACATCTCACAAAGATGGGTGTGGACAGCTGCATTAATTTGCTATCACTCGGCCATACAGTATAATGGAATGTCCCCCACTATGAGTAGAAGTAGGCTTATATAAAGAGGAAAGGCAGACCTAAAACCCTGTCAGAAAATGTCAGCATAGAAAGAATTTAAAAAAAAACATACAAATTACAATGTAATAAGTTTGGATCCCAATGGATTGTATTATTTATTATGTTTTCCAATAGTGATAAATAAAATTGATCAATGATGTTCACAAACAGGAAAAAAAACATTGGACACTTGGAGTGCTGTGTTTTTACCCGTATAAGTCCATATTATCAAGCAATATAATATTTAATGGGAAATTCCTATGTGAAAACCCTATGCTTGCTTGGCAACAATTAAATTCCTATTGACAGTGTAAAGATGTGGAATGTTAGTGAATCTTGAAGATTTCAGCAATTATATTCTAACATATATATGGGGACAGTCTACCTGTCCCCCGACATCTGTGTCTTGGTAAAACAAGGATTAGGCATGTTGGATTTTAATGTAGATGAACGAGTCTAATTGTGTTTTTCAATGGCACCATTTTGGGGTACACACAATTTATTGATTAGCTTTTATTGTTTTTTCTTGGAGAAATGCAGAAAAAACAGCAATTCCACATGACTCTATAGGTTGGTACAAATCTGTTGATACCAAATAAGCATAGGTTTCATTTTGGGTAGCTTTGCACAATAAAAACATGTTTTATAGAAAAAAAATTGTCGCTGTCCACGATCCCTAATTTATTTATTTATTTTCAATCAACCTAGCGGTACGAGGAAGCTTGATTTTTGCACAACAGGTTGAAGGTTTTTTTGGCAGAATTTTGGGGCGCATTTAATTTATTGATTCATTTTTGGGCGGGAATGCATAAAAACAGCAATTCCACCATTGTTTTTTTTTGTTTTTTTTTTCCACTGTTTAACACACAGTGGGGGGCTTTTTTTTTTAAAAGAAAACTTTATTAGACTTATTTAATCTTTGTACCCACTTATATGCATTTTAAAGGCAAATGTGTTATAACTGAACATAGTGCTAATAAGAACAGATTAAATGAATGAAATGGACGTCACTTTAGTCAGTTATCACTATTCACCATTATAAACAGTTAATTTTCACTAGAATGCTTGTCTTAGTAAAACTTCACTTTTATTCCAATAGTTAATATAAATACAGTATTTAAAAAAAAAAAATAAAAAAAAAATATATATATATATATATAATAATTTGTGCCAGTTTTTTATTCGTATTCAAAAGGTAGGTTGCAGTACACCACAAATAAGGGATTTATTGAAGTGATGTTCAAGGTCAAATACAATAGTATTAGGTAATCAGTATTCTGTGGGATTTGCTAGCTTTCCCTATATTAAGATCCCTACAACAGCCCTAAGGCTCAAAACCCAATGGAGAAAGCATAAATGTGCCGTGAAAACAGGGAACCTATTCCTAAGACAAGCATTTCAGTGAAAGTGATCTATAGAGTTGTCTTACATAACAATTTACCATACTCAAGGACAAGCCAGTGATATGTATATGAATAGTTCCTTAAGTCTAGGTTTTCATGCCATAAATTTTAGAACTTCGTGTAATTCTGATTTATTATTCAGTTTGTGGCTACCACAGGTGTGACTTGACGCTCTTTATCCCCTAAGTATGCTCAATAAGTAAAAGGGCCTCCAACTATTATGTGCTATTTAAGGTACTGGTGTATTTTTTTAATTGGCAAAGTGGCCTTGGAGCACATTTCAGGTGTGACTACTACCTCCACACCCCTTAGGCTGGGTTCACACGAGCACATTAACGTCCGTAATGGACGGACGTATTTCGGCCAGAGGTCCCGGACCGAACTCAGTGCAGGGAGCCGGGCTCCTAGCATCATAGTTATGTACGATGCTAGGAGTCCCTGCCTCTCCGTGGAACTACTGTCCCGTACTGAAAACATGATTACAGTACGGGACAGTTGTCCTGCAGAGAGGCAGGGACTCCTAGCATCGTACATAACTATGATGCTAGGAGCCCGGCTCCCTGCACTGAGTTAGGTCTGGGACCTCCGGCCGAAATACGTCCGTCCATTACGGACGTTAATGTGCTCGTGTGAACCCAGCCTTAGGCTGGGTTCACACTACCTATTTTCAGACGTAAACGAGGCGTATTATGCCTCGTTTTACGTCTGAAAATAGGGCTACAATACGTCGGCAAACATCTGCCCATTCATTTGAATGGGTTTGCCGACGTACTGTGCAGACGACCTGTCATTTACGCGTCGTCGTTTGACAGCTGTCAAACGACGACGCGTAAATTGACTGCCTCGGCAAAGAAGTGCAGGGCACTTCTTTGCAACGTAATTTGAGCCGTTCTTCATTGAACTCAATGAAGAGCAGCTCAAGATTTACGAGCGTCACAGACGTCTCGCATAATACGAGGAGGAGCTTTTATGGCTGAAACGAGGCAGCTGTTTTCTTCTGAAAACAGGCTGTCATTTCAGACGTAAAAGCCTGCTACCGTGTGCACATACCCTTATACCCTTATAGTTACGCAGATTCTGGAAATTGAAGAATTAAACAATAAGATGTAAAACATTATATATATATATATATATATATATATATATATATACACATATGTATATGCATATGTATAGTATTTCCTCATGGAGTTTCTGATCTATAGGAAAGACAGCATATTGCTAATTTGTTATATTTAGAATTAATTAAGAAGATAGGTGCAATCATTCGGTTTTCTTTCAGTCTTCAATCCTTACTATTTAATTCTGCTTTTCAGCTAAGCACTTGAACTCATTCATGTCATTTTAAAATTTTTCCCTCATAGCTGTAGGCATTTTCAGATCTTCTGATGATTTATTATACTAGTTATTCAGCTGCTGAAAGTCAGGTATGAAATATTTAAACCTACAGGGTATGGTGGGAAGATTACCAGTGCTACACATATTCTGAAATTTGATTAGGAAATACATATGAGACTTTGGAATGACATCCTGCTTGGTTTACTGTAAAAAGGAACTCAGAACACTATTCCTAAAGGACATCTTTAACAGGTCACAAAATATTAAGTAATGCAAAATTCAACTTTAAGCATGAGATTCTAAAGTGTTTCTCTTTGAAGAGAATATTCTCCTACGTATGTGGAGCCAAATGTTCAGATGGACAAACCACACAGAGTTTTACCCAGTTGCATACCATACAGTGCACAGCCCCCTGACTATATATAAAACAAAGATGACACAACTTTCAACAGTAACATGAAAAGGAATGAATCATAGCCAAGAGAAAAAGCTGCCTACAGATAACTTCCAATGTTATCACTGGCGATCAGTGTCAGAATAGCTATCAGACGACAGTTATTCCAGAATAACATTCTTGCACTGATCTTTGAAACACAAAAATGTACAAAATCAGGAAACTTAATGCATTCAGCACGTGATAGGTTGATTAAAAACAAAGCCTGGCTTGTAAAACACCATAACTTTTGCATATGACCCTTGTTACCTCTTTCTCTAATTGGATGGTAATTTTGTGGCTGCACATATACACACTAACTTTTATTAACCTTACCTAAGATCATAGAATTTGTCAGATGCTTTTTAACCCCTTCAGGACCAAGCTCATTTTGGCCTTCAGGACCAGACCCATTTTTTCAAATCTGACATATTTCACTTTATGTGGTAATAACTCCGGAACGCTTTTACCTATCAAAGCGATTCTGAGATTGTTTTCTCGTGACACATTGGACTTTATGATAGTGGAAAAAATGTGGTCGATAAATTCAATATTTACCAGTGAAAAACACCAAAATTTTGTGAAAAATTGCAAAAATTAGCATTTTTCTAAATGTAAATGTATCTGCTTGTAAGACAGGCAGTTATACCACACAAAATTGTTGCTAATTAACATCCCCCATATGTCTACTTTAGATTGGCATCGTTTTTTGAACGTCCTTTTATTTTCCTATGATGTCACAAGGCTTAGAACTTTAGCAGCAATTTCTCACATTTTCAAGAAAATTTCAAAAGGCTATTTTTACAGGGGCCAGTTCAGTTGTGAAGCGGCTTTTAGGGCCTTATATATTAGAAACCGCCAAAAAGTCACCCCATTTTAAAATCTTCACCCCTCAAAGTATTCAAAACAGCATTTAGAAAGTTTCTTAACCCTTCAAACGTTTCACAGGAATTAAAGCAACGTAGAGGTGAAATTTTCAAATTTCATTTTTTTTTGCAGAAATTAATTTTTAATCTATTTTTTTTGTAACACAGAAGTTTTTACCAGAGAAACGCAACTCAATATTTATTGCCCAGATTCTGCAGTTTTTAGAAATATCCCATATGTGGCCCTAGTGCGGTAATGGACTGAAGCACCGGCCTCAGAATCAAAGGAGCACATAGTGGATTTTGGGCCTCCTTTTTATTATAAAATATTTTAGGCACCATGTCAGGTTTCAAGGGCTCTTTCGGTGCCAAAACAGTGGAAATCCACCAAAAGTGACCCCATTTGGGAAACTACACCCCTTGAGGAAATTATCTAGGGTTATAGTGAGCATTTTGACCCCGCAGGTTTTTTGCAGAAATTATTGGAAGTAGGCCGTGAAAATAAAAATCGTCATTCTTTCAAAGATAATGTAGGTTTAGCTAATTTTTTCTAATTTCCACGAGGACTAAAGGAGAAAAAGCACCACAACATTTGCAAAGCAATTTCTCCCGAGTAAAACAATACCCCACATGTGGTTATAAATGGATGTTTGGACACACAGCGGAGCTTAGAAGGGAAAGAGCGCTATTTGGCTTTTGGAGCTCAAATTTAGCAGGAATGGTTTGCGCAGGCCATGTCGCATTTGCAAAGCCCCTGAGGTACCAAAACATTGAAAACGCCAAAAAAGTGACTCCATTGAGAAAACTACACCCCTTGAGGAATCCATCTAGGGGTGTAGTGAGAATTTTGCCCCCACAGGTGTTTCATAGATTTTATTAGAATTGGGCAGTGAAAATAAAAAAAATCCTTTTTCTTCAATAAGACGTAGCTTTAGCTCCAAATTTTTAATTTTCTCAACAAATAAAGGAAAAAAAGAACCCCAACGTTTGTAAAGCAACTTCTCTGGAGTACGGCAATACCCCACACGTGGTCATAAAATTCTGTTTGGGCACACGGCAGGGCTCAGAAGGCAAAGAGCGCCATTTGCTTTTGGTGTACAGATTTTGCTGCATTTGGTTTCTGGGCGCTATGTTGCATTTGCAAAGTCCTTGTGGGACCAAAACAGTGGATCCCCCCAGAAGTGACCCAATTTTGGAAACAACACCCTCAAGGTATTCACCTAGGCGTGTAGTGAGCATGTTAACCCCACAGGAAATTCGTGTGCACACGATGTGGGAGAATGAAAATGGGAATTTTTCCTTAGATACGCCAATATGTGGTGCCCAGCTTGTGCCACCATAACAAGACAGCTCTCAATTATTATGCGGTGTTTCCCTGTTTTAGAATCACCCTACATGTGGCCCTAATCTTTTGCCTGGACATTCGACAGGGCTCAGGAGTGAAAGAGTACCATGTAAAATTGAGGCCTAATTTGACGACATATAAAGTATTGGTTCACAATTGCAGAGGCTTTGATGTGAAATAATAAAAGAAACCCCTGAGAAGTGACCCCATTTTGGAAACTGCACCCCTCAAGGTATTTATTAAGAGGTGTAGTGAGCATTTTCACCCCACGTGTCTTTTCCATAAATGATTGCGCTGCGGAAGGTACAAATTAAAATTTTTCCCTAGATATTCCAATTCAGTGTCAAATATGTTGTGCCCAGCTTGTGCCACTGGGGACACACACCCGGGTATGGTGATGCCATATATGTGGAAGTAAACTGCTGTTTGGGCACACTGTAGGGCTCAGATGGGTGGGAGCGCCATTTGGGTTTTGGAGCGTGGAATTTGCTTGGTAATAGTTTTGTTTGGAGTATCACTGTTGTTTCCGTTTATAATGTGGGGCATATCTGAGCTGGGCAGAGTACATCAGGGGCATAGTCAGGTGGTATAATAATAAGGTAAAAAAAAATATTAAAATTATCCATAGATGTGTGTTACGCTGTGATCGATCCTTTCTGCACAGGCCGGTGTCGCACTGATAAATGTCCTTCCTTATGCCCCTTTTGGTCGACACTCCGCACCTTTGCAGTTTGGGGAATTTTGCCGGGAAAGTGTTGTCCTGGTATAATATGGGCACCGTCGCTTCCAGCAGATATGTTTGGGCCCTCCCCTTCCTGGTTCCCTAATTTTAGTGCCTTGATACATCTCCTTTTGAAACAGAAGAAACGTTCCCCTCGGGCCTTCACAACTGGATAATTTTCTTTCCTGAATTATTGGAGCCTTAACTTATTTTATTTTTTCATAGACGTAGTGGTATGAGAGCTCTTTTTTTATGGGACGAGCGGTAGCTTTTATTGGTACATATTGGGGTACATGCGACTTTTTGATCACTTGTTATCCTTTTTTTGGGAGGCAAAGTGACAATTCTGCCATAGTTTTTTAGTTGTTTTTTTTTATACAGCATCCACCATGCGTTATAAACTACATGTTACCTTTATTCTGCGGGTCAGTACGATTCCGACGATACCAAATTTATAGAACTTTTTTATAACTTTTTGCACAATAAATTACTTTTGGAAAGAAAATGTATTTTTTCTGTCGCCAAGTTGTGAGAGCCATAACTTTTACATTTTTTCATCGATGGAGCTGTGTGACGGCTTGTTTTTTGCGAGACGAGGTATAGATTTTATCGGTACCATTTTTTGGATACATGCGACTTTTTGATCACTTTTTATTTCAATTTTTGGAAGACAGTGACCAAAAAAACAGTAATTATGGCAGTGTTTTTGAGGTTTTTTTTTTACGCCGTTCACTGCGCTGGATAAATAACATTATATTTTTATAGTTCAGGTCGTTACGGTTGCAGCGATACCAAATATGTATGGCTTTATTATTTTTTTCTATAATAAATGACTTGATAAGTGAAAAAGGGTGATTGTGTTTTATTTTATTAGTTGAAACTTTTATTGTATGTTTTACAACTTTTATTTTTACTTTTTTTACACTTTTTTTTTACACTTTTCTTTAGTCCCACTAGGGGACTTGAATGTCCAACTGTTTGTTTGATGTTCTAATACATTGCACTACCTATGTAGTGCAATGTATTGGAACTGTCAGTTGTTCACTGACAGCAAGCCGATCAGGCTCCGCCTCTGGGTGGGGCCTAATCAGCTTACGTAATGGCAGACAGGAGTCCATTGTTAGGGCTCCTGTTGCCATAGTAACAGTCGCCAGCCTTGCCATCGCATGGCAAGGCTGCCGATTTTCTACAAACCTCTTGGATGCAGCGATCACAATGGATCGCTGCATCGAAGGGGTTAATGCCAGGAATCGGAGCTAGCTCCGGTTCCTGGCGATAGATCGGGGTGTCCGCTGTAACATACAGCGGACACCCACTGCTGATGACGCCGGCTCAGATTCTGAGCCGGAAGCTGAGGCGGCGCCATCTTGCCCATGGTACCGGAAGCCTCCTGGGCCCCGCCGACGACGGGGCATAGGAGGATTCCGTTACAGGCTGATCGGGAGGTAAGCATTAGCCCTCTGATCGCCTTTGCAGCCACCGGCAACCCAGTGATCACGTTGCTGTGGTGCCGGTGGCTATAAACTCCTCACATGCTGCGATCTCTGTTGAACGCAGCATGTGAGGTGTTAATCGGTCGGATCGGAGGCTAGCTCCGGTCCTGGCCGATACCTCAGGGTGCCAGCCCAGCCAGCTTCATCTCCATGTCGTACAGTAATGTCAAAATGCGGTAAGACACCGGTTTTAATTACGTTAATGTACGTGATCCGGCGGGAAGGGGTTAAAGTAAAATACCAATGAAATCAGAAGAGTCTACATTGCATAGCTAGTGGCTTATTGATACATATGCAATTGAAGAACGGAACTGCAGCACTCAAGATAATCCAAAGAAGTGTATTTGATTTATTCACGAAGCATAAAAACACTTGCAACGTTTCAACCCATGAATGGGTCATTATCAAGCATGATAAATGCTTGATCTTTAAAGACCCATTTATGGGTTGGAACGTTGCAAGTGTTTTTATGCTTGGTGAATAAATCAAATACACTTCTTTGGATCATCTTGAGTGCTGCAGTTTCTTTCTTCGATTGCATGTTGATTGTCTCCCTTGGACCTGGGATTCTTTACTGCGTGCACCACACATGTTTGGGGAGTTGTACTTTCACACTGAAGAATTTTTTTGTGGCTGTGCTGCTGTCTTCCTGAATATTTATTGATACATATGTTTTAATACCAGAAAATGTTTTTAAAGTTAAGTAGTGCCTTTTTTAAAAAAAAAGAAAAATCAGACCAATTTCAATGCAGAAAATCAATGCATTGAATGCAAGTTTTTGAATACAAAAAGGGAAAACAATATTTCCAACAAAGTAATAGTACAAAACAGTTCCCATCTCCCCCTTCCCAGAAACATGTCCCATCCCGAGCCTTATCTCAGCATACCAGTCTAATACTCCTACATGTCAGTTCTCTACTCAAGACAGCAAACCCATTGCCCCCAAATGTTTTCATATTTTCATTAAATATCTCTCCGCATACAAATGTCAGTTGACCGATATACACAATCATGTGAAGATGAAGGTCATCCCAGGCTAGGAAAGATATCAGAAACTTGCGGTTGATGGCGAGTTATAGATGATGATTTTATGCACACACGGTCTTACGAACGTTAATTCCTGATCATTGCACTGTGTAAACAGGGCAGCGATCAACTGACAAATGAGCAAACACTGATCACATTGTTTATGCAGCATATAAAATTATCGCTGTCTGCAACACATCTCTCCGTGTAAGCAGGTGATGTGCAGTTGACATTAAGGCAAACTGATAAGGACCGAACAATCGTATTAAAAAGTAATTGAACTTTCACCAAACTTTGAATATGTTATAGAAACATATCAAAAGTTTGGATCGGTGGGGGTCCGGGTGCTGAGACTCCCATCGTTGCTGAAAGTGGAGAATCGCTCTTCTGAGCGCCCTGGCTTTTTGGCTGTGATCTGTAAGGCTGAAGTTGGCTCACAAAGAACGTCTATGTAAGCCATCTTCAAGCTGATGAGGAGTGCAGTTACTTTTTAAGACGATCGTTCGGTCTACATCAGTCTCTCGCATTTTCTACAGGGGCAATGTTGCACTATCTGAGTGGCCAGTGTGTGGCACTATGGCACTATCTACATGGGCAGTGTGTGACACTATCTACAAGGGGCATTGTGTGGCATTACGGCACCATCTACATAGGCACTATGTGGCACTATCTGCATGGGCAGTGTCTGGAACTATCTGAAGGGGGAAGTGTGTGGCACTATCTACATGGGCATTGCATGGCACAATCTACAAGAGCAATTTGTGGCACTATCTACAGGGGCAGTGAGTGATATTATCTACATGGGCAGTGTGTGGCACTACCTACAGTGGGCAATGTATGGCACTATCTAAATGGACACTGTGTTTAACTATATACAAGTGTACTGTAGCTCTATCTACAGGGGTCACTGTGGCACTATCTGCACAGTGCAGTGTGTGGCACTACCTGCAGAGCACAGTGTGTGACACTATCTACAGCGTGCAGTGTGTAGCACTATCTACAGGGGCAATTATCTACAGAGGTCTACAACAATGAGTGTGGAACTTTTTAAATACGTTTTTACGCTACGAGAAGAGGTAAGCACATATCCACTAGCCTAGCCCTTTGTATTAGTGCTTGTATTATAAATAGCAAGGCTGGTGGATATGTGCAGACCAATACTCAAAGTGTAAAAAGCAGAGGGTAGCGGGAACGTAGCAAAAATAGATTTGAATAAAAAGCATGCATTTGGAAACCCTTTAAAAAAAAACAGCGTATGCCCCTGCACTACTTTTATCTTTCTCTAACAGTCCACCGGTAATTGTGAGCTATAGAGAGTAGGAAGCTGCTAGCTGCTTATAAGGTGACATTGGGCACCCATACCTACTAGCCACTGTATAATATGTCCACCCCTGTATCTATGAATGGTAAATAAATGAGAGCAATCCAATGTTTTCTCAAAATGTCTTAAACTGATCTGGGCTGATTGAGGTTCAACAGAACAGTCTGCCATGGCACATATTTTTTACATGTATATTAATAAAAAAAATACAGTTGTGTTACTTGGTTTACTTAGTCTTTAGCTTTCACTGCCGCATACTCTGGACTTCGTACGAAATCACTTAAGCAATACTGAAAAGATAAAAAGCTGATCATTATACTTGCATATTTTTTGCAGAGTCCACAAGAGTGAGGATTTGATTGCCATAGCACTATTCATTGTGCCTATGTACTTTAACATTAGCATTGCATTTTACTCTTGATGTCAATGGGAGGTCAGAGACATAAGCACCGGAAGATAGGGCATGTCCCTTATTTTTCCCGCGAGCCGTTTTTTCTGATCGAGGGAAAAAAACGCCTTCACCTCCCATTGAAATCAATGGGAGGCATTTCCAGCCGTTTTTTTGGCGCATTTTCCAACGCGGTTTGCGTATCAAAAAACGTGTCAAAAAACTCAGTGTGAACTGACCCTTAGAGAAACCTTTATTTAATATACAGTATAATGATAGAAAATTTAAGGACTCTATCAAGATATAAGCGATAAAAAGATTGTTGTGACTTGAAGTCAATAAGGTAGGTTAAAAAACTCCAGTCTAATGTAACAGGCAAGAAAGAAAGAAAAGGTGAAATGAAACTAAGGAAATTCAGAAACTGCAATTTACAAATACAAGAGCAATGCAGTCTAATTTTTATTTCACACTACACACTCTACTAAAAGATGTCGGCTTAGGATGTTAAAGTATAACTCCATTGAAAAGTTAAAAACTCAGTCATGATTATATTTAATATCAATATACCTCTCTCCCCTCCAAGTCAAGGGAGGGGGCTGGAAGCTGGCATATGGGTGAATTTGTTCTCTAGCCTAGGCCTGCTCGTTTGTTTTTGTTTCTTTTTTTGTGTTTCTAAGAAATAAAGTAAAGGGTTACTATAAGCACAAACAAGTTGGTGAAATTTATATTTTCCAGATTCAAAATATTAACAGAATATCACAAGAACACTGTATATATTTTCTGTAAACACTACAGGAAATCTATTAGTGCATAATAAAAGAAAAAGAAAAACAAGCATGGACACGAAATTTGATAAGCATTAAGATGAATAAAGGGGCAATATAACAGGACTACAGACAGACACAGGGTCTATACTAATTTACTAGTTTGTAGTGAAAGCCGAGTAAATTAGCCAAATTAAGAGGAAAAGCAGCATCGAGAAACAGTCAGTAAAAGATTTTCGGATGTTAGCTCCCAGGAATCTCATATCTCAGCAAGCTTTCTCTAATTAGCGTCTAATTTGCTCTTTCACTGTAAAGACATTTTAGTGGAATGCCAACGCATTCTGCCAAGACCATGTCAGTTCTGGACACACTTCAAATGGGAATTTAGTAAAATTTGATTTGCAATTTATTGGAACATGGCTGCAGAATGGGACACAGTTGTTATAAGTAGGTAAGTGAAAGCTGACTCTTTCACATTTCTACAGTAAACATACAATATAAATAAGCACATACACATAAAATCACAGTATAGGCAAATCTGATTAATTTAATTTTTTTTATTCGAACAACGCATCATTACTCATATCATAAGGAAGAACATTCACCAGAATTTCCCATTGGTTATTATCGAGTCTATCAGACTCTTTTGCCAGGCAGTGCCCAAGGAAATTTAGATGGTGAAAAGAGGTGACCATGCTAAGTCTATATACTTTTGTATAGATCTAGCATGGTCACCTCTGTCACTGGTACAGCATAGCATAAGTAAGAGAACTCCAGCCGCTGGCAGCATTAGGGCAGGCGGCATCTGGTAATTCCGTGTTTATTTTTTTGTGATGTTGTTTTTTGTTTTGTTTTTTACCAAAGCATTGTAAAAACTTGTACAGAGAGGTATTGGTAGGAGAGACAATGGGACACATGTTTAAAAATGACGTGATGATCATTATTGATCATGACAATCAGATTCCAGGCTACATTTTTTCTAAGAAACAGCCGTTCCAAAATTAAAGAAATAGTCGGAAGGGTTTATACAGTATGGGTAACAATGATAAATGTTTGATTGCTTCACATCTTAACGGACCTTGACGTAACTGTACGTCATGTTTTGCCCTGCATTAAGGCACCATGAAGTACAGTTACATCATAGTGCTTTTCTGTCACCATGTAAAAAAGACCTGGTGACAGAACAGTGACATTGGCTGTCACAGAGAGCCAACAGTCACTGGGACTCGTCAAGGGACCAATCGCGGTGCGGCACTGCCTGCGATCACTGCGATTGGTTAGTCAGTAGTGACTGATCAAATACAGCATGTAGCATGGTTACCTGGCAAAAAGAGCTTGTTGGCAACAGGAGGCCTAACATTGGCCTACTGTCTGCCAAGAACGGAGGCCTGTTAGGCCTTGCCTGGAGGTGGGGCCTAAAAGGCTTCCAGCCGCAGATGGAAGATGGCGGTGGGCTCAGATGCTGCATCTCCTGGTCTGCCACGTTCGGAAGCCTATTGGGCGGAGGCGGAGCCTAATAGGCTTGCTGTCAGTGAATAACTGACAACTCTAATGCATTGCACTACTTGGGTAATGCAATGTATTAGAATAAAGATGAGAGGTGCAGGCCTTCAAGTCCCCTAGTGGGACAAAAACAAAAAAGTTAAAAAAAGTTATAAAATGTTCTAAGTAAAAAAATTAAAAACTGCCTTTTTTCCTATAACAAGTCATTTATTATAGGAAAAAATGCATAACTCCTACTGAAACAATTGGGCTAATACATACATATAGCAATCTTAATGAGTTCTGTGACATACGAATATTAACCCCTTCCCGCCACATCCATTTTTCAGATTAAAATTTTCGTTTTTTCCTCCCTACCTTCCAAAATAACTTTAGTATTTTTCCATCGATATAGTCCTATGAGGGCTTGATTTTTGCGGGACGAGTTGTAGTTTTTCATAGCTCCTTTTATTGTGCCATATAATGTACTAGGAAACGGGAAAAAAAATATTTTTTGGGGTAGAAAATGAAAAAAACAGCGATTCCTCCATTGCTTTTTGCTCTTTGTTTTTACGGAATTCACTGTGCAATTAAAACAACATGTTAACTTTATTCTGTGGGTCAATATGATTACGGCGATACCAAATATATATAGATTTTTCTATATTTTACTACTTTTACAAGTAAAAACCTAAGTGTAAAAAATAAAATTTATTTTGTGTCGCCAAATTCCGAGAGCCATAACTTTTTTATTTTTCCGTCGATTAAGTGGTATGAGGGCTTATTTGTTGTAGGATACGCTGTAGTTTTTAATAATACAATTTTGGGGTACATGCGACATTTTGATCACTTTTTATTTTATTTTTTGTGGGAGATGAGGTGACCAAAGAATAGAGATTCTGGGGTTCACAATTTATTTATTTTTTGTATTGCAGTATATCGTGATTCTGACAGGCTTAATAGGAGCACAAAGATGGCGGACCTGGGGGCCTTCATTAGGCATCCAGGCAGCCATAGCAACCATCGCCACCCCGCAATTCCATTGCGAGGGGCGTGATGAGCTGTTACAGGGGGTCGCCCCCCTCTTTCTAACAATTTAAATGCTGCGGTCGCTATTGACTGCAGCATTTAACGAGTTAAACAATTGAGATCGCGCTCGAGCGCGATCCCGCTCATTACTCTTAAGTGTCGGCTGTAACATACAGCTGACACCGGTATCGAATGGAGAGGGTTCACTCTGTGAGCCCATTCCATACATCCTCTACCCGACTTTGGCGTATGGATACGTCAAATGTCGGGAAGGGGTTAACAACTATATTTAAAATCAAAATCAAGCCATTTCTAGAGAAAAATAGACAATTGAGAGACAAAGTAGTTAAAAACAAGTATATTAGCAGTATCATTACCCATGAAAAAGGATCCCCACATAGGTTGGGTCCCTCAGCCTCATATAATAAAGTGCTAATAGTGCAAATGAGAACTGGTACATATATCATAAAGTGAAAAAATGGATAAGAGACCATCCAAGAAAAGAGAATGATGTAATATAATGAGAACCAGATAACAAACAATATTTAAGGAGGCATACAGACCAAAACTATGAGGGGATCCAACCCCAACACATGCTTCGCACGTAGATTCTTCCGGGGGCTATACCAAAGAACACAAATGTATGGGTATATAAAGCACAACCCCCCCCCCCCCCCAATAAATAACCAAACATACAGCTGGTAACATAGGCAATAACTTACCTTAAAGTCCTACAAAATATAATCCCACTGGCAGATTCATCCTCAGTATCACTATGTGGGGTCATAAGGGCGTGAATTTATGAGGCTGTGTAGCAAACACCTACCAGGTGCAGCTAACCATAATCACACATGTCCGCCCCTCCATGAGGGAGGAGCGGGCGAGTGGGAGTATAGTCAGCCGCCCGGATTACGCCAATCATAACAGCAACACCAGTACGTGCTAACCGGTGGAACGCACTGGTACGCAGACAGAATGGCCACCATCCCCTGATACCCGCCCCACCACGAAAGTGGAGGGAGGGGCAAATGGGAGAGCAACCAAGATGCCGTGCATGCGCAGTTGCATACAAGAGGAGGAAGGCGCAGAATGCATGATAAAGTAAACACAAGACCTAAATACGTCAAAGGTCATGTGACAACCAATGCAAAGAACGGAGATGCAAAAAGCATCCCCTGACGCCTAGATATAAAACCTACAAAGTTTTGTGCGGTCACTATTATGCATGACAATATACTAGTACAGACAGAATAAAAGAAGATATAGAGAATCACATATTAATATAAAAAACCCTGACCATTACTGTATAATCCAATATGCAATTATATTGTAAAGGATCTGCCAGACACAGCTTCTGTGTCGACGCCCGTGGTTAATCAGTCTGCATCTGCTCCTAGATCTGATAGAGTGACTCGATCTGCTACCACTCAGGCTGGTAGGCTGAGGAGTGGGAGAACCTATCACAGCCTGGCCAGACGGAGCTAGCTCCCGCCTTCGGTATATTTATACCTTCATTTCCTGCTCTTCCTTTGCCTGTGATTCTGTCTGGTTTCCTGGCTCTGCTGTTCCTGCAAGTACTATTGACCTCTGCTTCAAATTGTCCCTGGCTTTACTGACTACTCTCCTGCTCTGCGTTTTGTACCTCGTACACTCCTGGTTTGACTCAGCTCGTTCACTACTCTTGTTGCTCACGGTGTTGCCGTGGGCAACTGCCCCATTTCCCTTAGCTTCTGTGTACCCTTGTCTGTTTGTCTGTCGTGCACTTATTGAGCGTAGGGACCATCGCCCAGTTGTACGCCATCGCCTAGGACGAGCCGTGCAAGTAGACAGGGACTGAGTGGCGGGTAGATTAGGGCTCACCTGTCTGTCTCCCTACCCCGACATTACAGGTATAGTCAGAATTTTGCTGAATTAATTAGAATTAAGCCGTGAAAATTTTAAAAAGTACTTTTTTTTCCAGTAAGATGTAGTTTAAGATCAAAATTTTTCATTTTCACAAGGAATAAAGAAGAAAAAGCCCCCAAACATTTGTAAAACAATGTCTCACGAGTACAGTAACACCCCATATGTGGTTATAAACTGCTGTTTGCATATATAGGAGGGTTCAGAAGAAAAGGAGTGGTATTTGACTTTTGGAGCGTAGATTTTGCTGGAATGGTTTATGGACGTCATGTCGCATTTGCAAAACCCCTGATGTACCAAAAAAAAAAGTGACCCCATTTTATAAACTACACCCTTAAAGGCGTATAGTGAGAATTTAGATCCCACAGGTATTTTTCAGAAATTAATACGCAGTGGATGATGCAAAGTGAAAATTGCAATTTTTACACTGATCTGCCTATTCACTGCACAATATGTTGTGCCCAGCATGTGCCACTGGAGAATCTTACCCAATAAATTCTTAAGCGGGTTCTCCCGGGTATGGTAATGCCTTACTTGTGGACGTTAGCTTCTGTTTGGGCACACTGTAGGACTAAGAAGGGAAGGAGCGCCATTTGGAGAGTGGATTTTGCTTGGTAGAAATTTTGTTTGGAGTTTTACTGGTATTTCAGTTTATAATGTGGGGGCATATGTAGTCTGTGCAGAAGTACATCAGGGGCATAATAAGAGGGTATAATAATGGGTTAAATAATATAACTATCCATAGATGTGTGGTACGATGTGAAGCAATCCGTTGCGTGCAGGCCGGTGTTGCACTGATAAATGGTTTTCTTCCTTATCCCCCTTTTGTAACACCTTTTGGGGTCTTTTTCTCCTTTGTAGTTTGGGAAATTTTGCTGGGAAACTGTTGTGCTGGTATAATACGGTCACCCTCGCTTCCAGCAGATGTGCTATAACCCTTCCTAGTTCCTAAATACTATGGCCCTGAAACTGAAGGAATGTTCCCCTCCGGCCTGCACATCGGGATGTTTTTCATCGCCGCATTACTAGTGGCATAACTTTTTTATTTTTCGGTTGATGGAGCTGTGTGCGGGCTTGTTTTTTGCGAGACGGGCTGTACATTTTATTGGTATCATTTTGGGACACATACGACTTTTTGATCACTTTTTATTTAATTTGTTGGAATAGGAAATTACCAAAAACAAGCAATTCTGGAATAGTTTTTTTATTGGGGTTTTCTTCGGCATTCACCGTGTGCCATAAATTACATGTTAACTTTAATTTGCTGTTCGGTCCGATTATGGCGATACCAAATTTTTATACTTTTATATGTATTGCAGCTTTTGCACAATAAAATCACTTTTTTTTTTTAAATCATTTGTTTTCTGTGTGCCATATACTAAGACCCATAACTTTTTTTATTTTTGCATGGACAAAGCTGTTCAGGGATAATTTTTTGCGGGATGGGTTGTCGTTTTTATTGGTACTATTTTGGAGTAAATGTGACTTTTTGATCACTTTTTATACCATTTTTTGAGAGGAGCTGTGACCTAAACACAAAGATTCTGGCGTAGTTTTTCATTATTTTTTTTTTCACCGTGCAGGATACATTACATAATAGTTTTATAGTTTGGGTCATTACGGACGCTACGATACCAATTATGTATAGTGTTTTTTTAAAAGACTTATTATGGGAAAAAAGGCAATTTGGCTTTTTTTTTTGCTTGAAACTTGTGTGCTTTTATTTTTGACAACATTTTTATTAACTTTTTTTACTTGTCCTACTAGGGGACTTGAAGGCCTGATGCTCCGATCGCTACTCTAATACACTGCACTACATACGTAGTGCAGTGTATGAGAGCTGTCAGTTATGAACTGACAGCAGGCCTATGAGAACCCGCCAGAGGTGTGTCCTCATCGGCTTCAGTACAAGGCAAACACGGAGGCCATTATTTGGCCTCCGGTTGCCATAGCAACCCAGCGATTGTGTCGTTAGGTTCCCGGTCGGGTAAAAACCTCTCAGATGCTGGCCATTACAGGAGGGTGCCAGCTGTATAATACAGCTGCCACCCCACAGTGGTGGTGCGGGCTCCGCTTCTGAGTCTGCACCATCACCGCAACGTAACTGTACTGCGGTTTGCGGGAACACCTTCCTGACTCGCCGTATATATACGGCAGATGTTGGGAAGGGGTTAAGCTATACTCTTCAATATTAAAATTGAAACACCAAGAAGTGCAAGCCGTAACGTTATTCAAATCAAGGAAGTAGCAGGTGTTGCTAAGATCTGCAAATTATCACATTTTCAAGCACCTAGCTCCAATCTGTGGCATGTGGAAAGGGCATAAAAGCCCGTTTGAAATCAGATCAGGTGGTGTGGGATGATTGTGCGATACCTCCTGTTCGTCGACGTGCCTATTATCGCCGCATCTCGCAAAATGAGAGGGACAGAATCCTTGAACTGAGAGACCTTGGTTTATCACTCTGGTAGATTGCTACACGCCTAGTCCGAGATGTCAGCACTGTTTAACGTTGCATGACCTGGAGGTTAGGCTATGTTCACACGGAGTATTTTGCAGGAGGAATATCTGCCTCAAAATTCTGTTTGGAAGTTTGAGGCAGATTTTCCTCTCCCTGCACGCCGATTTTCGCTGAGTTTTTGGCGGCGTTTTTCGCCTGCGGCCATTGAGCGCCGCGGGCATAAAACACCGCGAAATATGCTTTCTCTGCCTCCCATTGAGGTCAATGGGAGGTCAGAGGCGGAAGCACCCGAAGATAGGGCATGTCGCTTCTTTTTCCCGCGAGGCAGTTTTACTGAGTTTTACTTCGGGTCGTTTTTGCCGAGTTTTGCGACGCGGTTTCCGCGTCAAAAAACTCGGCAAAATACTCAGTGTGAACATAGCCTTAAGAGATCAACAATGAACGGGAATGACAGCAAGAGGTGCGCAGAGGCGAACTTCTGCATTAATAGATTGTCTGATTGGAAGATTGGCACGTAGTGATCCATTCTATGCTGCAAGTGAAATTGGACATCACATCCCAAGCCTAGGGTGGCAACCAGTGTCGACACGAACTATCAGAAGGCGTTTGCACAAAATTGTCATGGTGCACAGCAAGATGGCAATGCAGGCTGAAATGAGGGTCTATCCTCTTCAGTTATGAGTCCCGCTTTTGTCTCAGACTCAATGATAGCCAGATATTGGTCTGGAGACCACGTGGGCAACGCCATGAACAGGACTTCACAAGAGAACGTCGCACTGGTCCTACTCAATGAATTATGGCGTGGGGTGGCATAATGTAGCCGGACCCCTCTAATCTTCATTTCAGGTACACTAACAGCTCAGTGTTACAAAGATTTAGTCGTGGAACCAGTTTCTCCAAAGTGTCCCAGAAGCCGTTTTTCAACAGGACGCCAGGTTGCATGTTGCTCGTGCTTCTGTGAGCAGCCTGCAGCGTCTCTGGACTTGTCTCTCATCGAGCACATCTAGGACGTCATTGGTCGCCAATTGCAAAGGGAGCTGCCAGCATCCAATCTTGATGCTTTGTGTGCCCATGTGCATTAGAATGGCATAACATTCCTCAGACAACCATTAATAACCTCATTGATAGCAAGCCAAGGCGTGTAAGTGCGTGTATTTCTGTGCGTGGCACTCATACTCGATATTGAATAATTCAAGATGTTTGGAATATTTTGTTTCGATTTTTTTTAGCATTGGCATATTATTAATATTTATCAACCGATTCAGTGATTTCCATAATTCCAATACTTTACATTCTTGGTGTTGCAGTTTCAATGTTGAGGAGTGTATTTATTTTGCATCCTGCTATCTCTTCAAATTCACTCATAGGGACCGAATTACTAACACTGGATAATAAATTTGGTGCATCTTTAGACATTTTTTTCCAACTTTATGCGACCTCTTTGTTGGCTTACTTCAGGCCACCTTTTTTGGTGCAATTTGGTACATCTTATGACAAACCCACTTGGGGTGAGTCAGAAAAAGTTTCTAAAACACCTCAGAAAGTTGATAAATTCTTTCTAATTTTTATTCGTAAATCTGCCTCATATTGTTTTCCCAAATCCTCTATAAATAATTCCAAATCATCAGCAAATAATGCCAATTGTATTGTCTTATCTTTCTCTGACCGTGGTAGAGCTTTGATTACGTATTTGTCTTATCCCAAACCCGCGACTTCTCTGGGACTGGAGCCAAGCTATTAGTTGTTTTACTACTGCTTTTAAACTTTATCGTGTTTATCGTGTTATCTTATATTTTCTTATTTTCCTGTAAACTGCTAATTTATTTTATAACTGACTTGGCTTGAGGCATTGATCTGTTCATTAGCATCAATAAGAGCCCTTCTCTTACAATGGCCCAACCCAACACAGTCAACATAATATTCTCCAGCACATGCCTTACCTTTACAAACCTATTCTGATTCTTCTAGATAATGTCTGGTAACACCCTGGCCAACCTATCTCTAAAATTAGTGAATACATTTTGATGTCTACCTTGGTTAACTACATCAGTCTGCATGAGGCAGGGTCAAGATGATCTTTAGTTTTCTTTACTAAGAGTCATAGGTCGCATGTAGAGTTTATATATACACGCCCATTTACTGAGCTGATTTCTGTCAGTTGCATCACTTATATAAACTTTTTACTTACAATATCTTGATTATTCAAACTGTACAATTGAACATCCAATCCAAAAGAGAGGATATTTTCAGTTCAATATAGCATAGCCACAGGTCACATATACAGTTTGTGTAGGTCTCAATTTAATGCGATGATTGCTGTCCTCCTTTTCACCTCCCCAGTGTTGTTTATACAAACATTGCTATTAAAGGGGACCTGTCACTAGGTCATATAAGTTGAACTGGTTTACTAACCTGAATAGCGCTGTGTCCCTGATTCCAGCACTGGTTTTTTTACTTCCGGGAGTCCCATGTTCCAGAGATATGACCCACTGTTGTGTTGGCTCCTTCTTTGCTAATTTACTGTAGTTAGCCAACAGGTCGTGAGCTGCCCTCAAGCTGCCTTGTACTGATTGGTCAGCATCAGAGACAGGGAAGCTAGCTCCACCCCATTAGCTAACCACTTTAAATTAGCATATAGGGAGCCAAAAAAACAGAGGTACATATCCCACGAAAAAAAAAAAAAAAAACAGCACTGGAATCAGGGTGACAGCGCTATTCATGTAAGTAAACCAGTTAAACTTACATGACCTAGCGACAGGTCCTCTTATGTGTCTCTTTCAAAATGAGGAGGTTTTCAAAATAATATAGCTCAATATGGAAAAAAACAAAACAAAGAAAACAACCCATAATGCGTGAAATTAAAATTTTCTTTCAAGTGTTTATTCTGTGAATTTAAATGTCTGCTACTTCTTTCATGTGACCATTAGCCAGATATGATGTTACATCCAGAAAACGTCCTCTTTGCAGTCTTTATAAACTGGAGGTGAACTACGAGAAATTTACCTAGCACATCAGGCGGTCTGCTCAGCGGCTGCAATAGTGTGTCGAGATGTCTGCTGCTTAGAGAGCTTTGTTACTCAGAGGGGTTATGTTGCAGCAGCTCCATCAGATCCAGCGAACCGTTGCACTTCTTCGCGTCCGGGTGCAGCAAGGAAAGAAGCGGGGAATGAAGCCAGAGACGGGCAAAGCTCCTGCCTGCCCCCTACGCGAATCATCATTTTCTGTGTGCACTACATCATTCAGTGCCACCACCAGGAGGGGATATGTTTTTCTTTGAGTAACATTGTGGTCTTTTGTCTATTGCACATGTTCATGAGTTTTTACTATTTGCATTTTAATTTGAAATTAGTTTTTTATTTAATAAATAGGACTTTTTCTACACAAAACATTTCAACTTTTTAGCATTCACTAAATGTATTTGATTTAATAATTATAATAATTATTATTGTTATTATTATTGCTTAATTTCATTGTGCATGTTGTTTTTGCCAGTTGATTTTGTTTTTATTGCAGTTGCTTTCCAATGCCAACAGGATTTAAAAACAAACAATTAATTTGAGCACTGGCAAGATATCTTTGTACAAAGCACTCCACATATCTGTAACATGGAGTATTTCTTCCCAGTACCCGTAATTGAAAAAATGCTTATGTAATAGAAAGTACTTTTGCATAATGCAATGGAAATGGAAATACTGCTACAAATTTAACAGTTAAATGCTTACTTCAAGACAATATTTACAAATAAAAAACAAGAACAATGACCTTTTAAGACCTGGTTATTATTCAAGTAAAAGTAAACAAAAGAAAATATGAAAATATGATAAGAAAAACCCCCAGACTAAGGCATTTGCGCCGAAACGTGCATTGGGGCGGACTTCTTGCTGTGCACTCAGCTCTGGCACCTATCATGGGTATGATCAATCATTGCAATTTGCTTTAACCCCTTAAGGACGCAGCCTAGTTTGGGCCTTAAGGCTCAGAGCCCATTTTTCAAATCTGACATATTTCACTTTATGTGGTAATAACGTCGGAATGCTTAAACCTATCCAAGCTATTCCGAGATTGTTTTCTCGTGACACTTTGGGCTTCATGTTCGTGGTAAAATTTGGTCGATATATTCAGTCTTTATTTGAGAAAAAATTGCAAAATTTAGAAAAAATAGCATTTTTCAGAATTTAAATGCATTTGCTTGAAAAACAGACGGTTATACCACCCAAAATAGTTACTAGTTCACATTTCCCATATGTCTACTTTAGATTGGCATCATTTTTTGAACATTATTTTATTTTTCTTGGACGTTACAAGGCTTAGAACATAAACAGCAATTTCTCATATTTTTAAGAAAATTTCAAAAGCCTTTTTTTTAAGGTACCTGTTCAGTTCTGAAGAGGCTTTGAGGGGCCTATGTATTAGAAACCCCCATAAAGCACCCCACTAGACCCCTCAAAGTATTCAAAACAGCATTTAGAAAGTTTTTTAACCCTTCAGGCATTTCACAGGAATTAAAGCAAAGTGGAGGTGAAATTTGCAAATTTAATTTTTCTTTCTGAATTTCAATTTTATTCTATTTTTTTCTGTAACAAAGAAGGTTTTACCAGAGAAACACAACTAAATATGTATTGTCCAGATTCTTCAGTTTTTAGAAATGTCCCACATGTGGCTCTAGTGCGCTCGTGGACTAAAACACAAGCCCCAGAAGCAAAGAAGCACCTAGTGCATTTTGGTGGTGCTTTTTTATTAGCATATATTTTATGCAGCATGCCAGGTTTGGAGAGGTGTTGAGGTGCCAAAACAGTAGGAATCCCCCAAAACTGACCCCATTTTGGAAACTGCACCCCTCAAGGAATTAATTTATGGTTATTGTTACCATTTTGACCCCGTAGTTTTTTCACAGCGCGTATTTGAATTGGGCTGTGAAATTAAAAGAATTACAATTTTTCCAATAAGATGTCATTTTTGATCAGAATTTCTTATTTTCACAGGGAACAAAATGCCCCATTTTGTTGCCCAATTTGTCTTGAGTGCGGCAATACCCCATTTGTGGTGATAAACTGCTGTTTGGGCCCATGGGAGGCCTCAGAAGGAAAGGAGCGCTATGTGTTCTTAGGAGTCCAGATTTTGCTGGATTGGTTTTCGGGTGCCATGTCGCATTTGCAGAGCCTCAGAAGTATCAAAGCAATGGAAACCCACCAGAAGTGACCCCATTTTGGAAACAAAACCCCTCAAGGAATTTATTTATGGCTGTTGTGACCATTTAGACCCCACAGTTTTTTCACAGAACTTATTTGAATTGGGCTGTGAATTTAAAAAAAAAAACTTTTTTCCAATAAGATGTAGTTTTGGCTCAAAATGTCTTATTTTCACAACGAATAAAATACCCCATTTTGTTGCCAAATTTGTCCTGAGTGCGGCAATACCCTATTTGTGGCCATAAACTGCCGTTTGGGCCCATGGGAGGTATTAGAAGGAAAGGAGCGCTATGTGTTCTTTGGAGCCCAGATTTTGCTGGATTGGTTTTCGGGGGCCATGTCGCATTTGCAGAGCCCCAAAGGTATTAAAGCAATGGAAACCCACCAGAAGTGACCCCATTTTGGAAACTACACCCCTCAAGAAATTCATTTATGGGTGTTGTGACCATTTAGACTCCACAGTTTTTTCACAGAATTTATTTGAATTGGGCTGTGAATTAAAAAAAATTTAATTTTTTCCAATATGAGGTAGTTTTGGCTCAAAATTTCTTATTTTCACAAGGAATAAAATACCCCAATTTGTTGCCCAATTTGTCCTGAGTGCGGCAATACCCCATTTGTGGTGATAAACTGCCGTTTGGGCCCATGGGAGGCCTCAGAAGGAAAGGAGCGCTATGTGTTCTTTGGAGCCCAGATTTTGCTGGATTGGTTTTCGGGTGCCATGTCGCATTTGCAGAGCCCCAAAGGTATCAAAGCAATGGAAACCCACCAGAAGTCACCCCATTTTGGAAACTACACCCCTCAAAGAATTTATTTATGGGTGTTGTGACCATTTAGACCCTACAGTTTTTTCACAGAATTTATTTGAATTGGGCTGTGAATTGAAAAAAAAAATATTTTTTCCAATAAGAGGTAGTTTTGGCTAAAAATTTCTTATTTTCACAAGGAATAAAATACCGCATTTTGTTGCCCAATTTGTCCTGAGTGTGGCAATACCCTATTTGTGGTGATAAACTGCCGTTTGGGCCCATGGGAGGGCTCAGAAGGAAAGGACCACCATGTGGCCTACTGGGAATTTTCTGGTGCTAAGTCGTGTGTGCAGAAGCCCCTGAGGTATCAGTACAGTTGAAACCCCTGAGAAGTGACCCCGTTTTAAAAATGACACCCCTTAAGGAATTCATCTAGAGGTGTAGTGAGCATTTTGACCCCACAGGTATTGTGTAAAAGATAATGCGCAGCAGATGGTGCAGAGTGAGATTTGCAATTTTCTATATATATGCCATGTCAGTGTCCGATATATTGTGCCCAGCATGTGCCACCGGAGACATACACCCCATAAACTGTAATGTGGGCTCTCCCGGGTATGGCAATACCCTACATGTGGCTGTTATTAGCTGCCTGGGCACACGGCAGGGCTCAGAAGGAAAGGACCACCATTTGGCCTACTGGAGCTTTTCTGGTGCTAAGTCTTGTACGCAGAAGCCCCTAAGGTACCAGTACAGTTGAAACCCCCAAGAAGTGACCCTGTTTTAAAATCTACACCCCTTAAGGCATTCATCTAGAGGTGTAGTGAGCATTTTGACCCCACAGGTATTGTGTAAAACATAATGTGCAGCAGTTGGTGCAGAGTGAAATTTGCAATTTTCTATACATATATGCCAATTCAGTGTCCGATATATTGTGCCCAGCATGCGCCACCGGAGATATACACCTCATAAACTGTAATGTTGGCTCTCCCGGGTACGGCAATACCCTACATGTGGCTGTTATCAGCTGCCTGGGCACACAGCAGGGCTCAGAGGGGAAAGATGAGGAGGGGTAAGCTGTGCAAAGTGGATCAGAGCGAGTAAAACTGGGGTAAATTAAAAATAAAGGGATGGATGATAAATTTTAAAACACTCTTTCATACAGAGCTCTGGTTTTTCGGGACACGCGTCACATTGATATATTGTGTCCTTCCTTATCCCCCTCTTATAGCAGACTCTGCACCTCTTTTGACTTTTTCCCTTCTTGCCAGTTTGGGGAACTTCTCCTAAAAAGTGTTGCCCTGGTACGATGCCTGTGGCCCCGCTTCCAGAAGTACTGTAAGGCTTCAGGACTTGATCTGACAAGTCCACCCCTCCCATGTACCTATTGTAGTCCAGGATGCAGTCTAGTTTGGGGGTCCCTGTACTGGTACCTCGTACAGGTACATGGGTACTGGTGTGGCATCTCCCTGGTCTTGTACTTGACACACAATATGTTGCTGCTAGATTGTGCCCTGCTCTCACCCCTTCTGAGTGTTTGCCCAAGCAGAGTCTTAGGGAGGCCTCTCAGGTTTCTTCTAGCAGTGCCGCATGCCGCAGTACTTCTGGAAGCGAGGCAGTTGAAGAGTTGGACGTTGGTATAAAAATTATCCAGGTAGAGGTGGTAACCCTGGTCCAGCAGTGGGTGCACCAAATCCCACACAATTTTTGTATTAACTCCCAGTAAGGGGGGGCATTCTGGGGGCTGAATACTGATGTCCTTCCCTTTATATATCCTAAATTTGTAGGTATACCCTGATGCACCCTCGCACAGCTTATACATCTTCACGCCATACCTTGCCCTCTTACCCGGCAGGTACTCGCGGAATTGAAGCCTCCCTTTCAAATGTACCAGGGACTCAATAGAAATACACTTCTCGGGGGTGAATGCTGGGAAAACCGGGCACTGAAATGGTCTAATAGGGGTCTCCGTTTATACAAACGGTCAAAACTGGGGTCATCTCGGGGTGGGCACGGCTCATTATGAGTATAATGTAAGAAGCGAAGTATTGCCTCATTTTTATTTTATTTTTTAGTTTCCAGCTCAGTTCTGAAGTTGCTTTGAAGGGCCTATATATTAGACACCCTTATCAAACACCCCATTTCAGAAACTAGACCCCTCAAAGTATTCACAACAGCATTTAAAAAGTTTATTAACTCTTTAGGTGTTTCACAGGAATTTAGAGCAAAGTAGAGGTGACATTTAATTAATTTAATTTAATTTATTAGGCACCATGTCCGGTTTGAAGAGGTCTTGTGGTGCTAAAACAGTGGAAACCACCCAAAAGTGACCCCTTTTTGGAAACTAGAGACCTTGAGGAATTTATTGTCGTTTTCTTGGGGTGCATGCGACTTTTTGATCAGTTTTTATTCTAATTTTAGGTGGCGTGGTGACTAAAAAAACAGCAATTCTACTATTGTTTTTTATTCAATTTTTTTTACAGCGTTCACCGTGCGCTATAAATGACATATTCACTTTATTCTGCGGGGCGATACGATTACGGCGATACCAGATGTTTATAGTTTTATTTTATGTCTTATGGTGTTTACACAATAAAATACATTTTGTAAAATATAATTTATTTTTTGTGTTACCTTATTCTAAGAGCCATAACTGTTTTATTTTTCCATCAGGAAAGTCGTGCGAGGACTTATTTTTTGCGTAACGAACTGTAGTTTCGATCAGTACCATTTTTAGGTACATGCGACTTTTTGATCTCTTTTTATTCCATTTTTTGGGAGGTGAAGTGACCAAACAATTGTGATTGTGGTACGGTTTATTATTATTTTCTCTTACGGCGTTCACCGCGCGGGATAAATAACGACATTGTTTTGTAGTTCAGGACGTTACGGACGCGGCAATACCAATTATGTATAGTTTATTTGTTTATTTATATATTTTTATTAATAATAAAGAACTGATAAGGGAAAAAGGGGGACTTTTACTTTTATTACTTTTAAATCTTTTATTTTCTTATTTTTACACAACTTTTTTTAACTTTTTCACACTTTTTTTACTTTGTCCCACTAGGGGACATGAGGGCAGGAGGCTCTGATCGCTATTCTAATACACTGCACTACATACGTAGTGCAGTGTATTAGAGCTGTCAGCTGTTCGCTGACAGCAAGCATAGTGGGTCCTGATTTTGTCGGGACCCACTAGGCTTCCGTCGATGGCGTAGCCAGAGTCCATTGTTAGGATTCTGGTTGCCATAGTAGCCATCACGGCCCGCTATCGTGTAGCAGGCCGGTGACGGCAGCTTAACCCCTAAGAAGCCGCGATCGCTATTGAACGCGGCTTCTAAGGGGTTAATCGGCGGGGACCACCGCGATCGGTCCCTTCACACTAAGCTGTGATAGCGTGCTGTCAGAAACAGCAGTTATCACAGCTCAAGCACGCGCCGGGATTAAATGGCGCCGTGTTTACTCAGGTCAGTACTATTACTGACCTGAGCGCGAACGATGTACTTAGCGCGACGTAATAGTACTGACCTGAGCGCGAAGGGGTTAAACATCGTCAGCGCTGTCGATTTCCTGCTGTTACCTTCATATGTATTTTGTTACTTACCTGTACACCATTTTATATGGTAGATATATATTTAACTTTGCGTAACTTTTGCGGGCAGTATACAGTTTGCAGACGCATACAGTGTTAGGCTATGTCACCAGACATTGTTTATTCATATATACTCTTTGCTTACATGGTATATTCATTTTGTGAGTTGCATGGCTTGCATGTCCTTTTTAACCTGTTGGTTTGTGGATTCTTTTTAATCATTGTATACCTATGTGTCATCTTGAATAAAGTATTTTTCTATTTTCGTACATCTTTTGTTTATTGGCATCTTTCTTTTTAGGTTATATAAAAGAAAATATGTGTGTAGAGGTGAGTAAATAGATTGTGCACAAATCGAATGCATTACGAATTTCCAAAAAGTTTTGGATTTTCACGAATCTCAAACTTTTAGTATTTGCCCCACACAAATCAGTCAAAATGGCAATGGCTATTTTACAGGATCAGACAAAAGATTAGAAGACAGGGAAGAAGGACCACATGACCATGGGCGGTGGCTTCACCATAATGGCAAGCAGTCTTCCCTCTAGCACAGCCAATCATGAGGGATATAGGCATTGTCATGATCCGTGGGTATGTGGACCCACTAGGCCGCAAAGCCGTAGCGGAGTAGCAGCTGGCCAAACAACAGTGTACCAAGTCTATACAATGTCCAAGCACAAGGGTACCTGCAATTTTCCAGACAGTAGAAGCAGCTAGGTACAGACGGTACTTTGACGGCAGGTAATGCAAAACGTGGCAGGAGGTACCAGGCGTTGCAGATGACACCAGACATGGTATAAGATAGCAGGCATAGCAGATGGCACAACACGACTCCAGCATTAGAATGGGCACATGAACAAATACAGCACAGGATACAGGATACAGGTAGCAGGGCACGGGATCACTGGGAACAGGATATGACTAAGGGACCATTTGCAAGACTAACATAGGAATACAAACAACGCTCAGGCAAGGAGTGAAAGCGCAGGGCCCTTTTTATAGACCAGGGTGATCTGGGGATAATTTGTTAATTCTTTACATGTGCATGCGCTGGCCCTAGTGGTCACTGCAGGGCAGGACGGCCAAATGTGCTGGCGTCTCCGGGGAGGGAGACGTCGGCAGGATAAGAGGGGTCTGCGGTTGCGGTCCACGACCGCGGCCATTAGAGGTGTGAGTCACTGATTACAGAGGATAGCAGTCATATGAGTCATAGCCACTATAAACACCCCAACCAGGAAATGTGGCTGCAGATAGATAGTGAATTAGTATCAGTGATTGTGTTTCATAGTGGGGAGAAGAGAATAGATAGATTTACAATAATTTAATAGAGAATGATTTTAGACAGAGATAGGAGTCAGTCAGTGTCTGTGTGTTCGTTAGTGTCTGGGGTATGTGGACCCACTAGGCTGCTCCGCCATAGCGGAGTAGCAGCTGGCCAAACAAAAGTCAATAACAGTCTCTGGGGCAAGAGTACCTGGATAGATGATTGGGCAAACACTCAGCGTGGCAGACACTAGGCATAGCAGACACATGGTGTGGCAAGACGTTGGCGTAGCAGACACTTGGCATAGATGATACTTGGCACAGATAACACTTGGCAAAGATAATACTTGGCACAGATGACACTCTCAACTCCGACACTAGATAACGCACTGGAACAAATAAAATTTTGGGATACGGGATACAGAAAACGGAAACACTGGTTACAGGATACAACTAAGGGACGATTTGCAAAGGGATTAGCTGGGGAACTTTGCACAGGTGCGCGCTGGCCTTTTAAGGCCAGGAGTAAGCACGCACGCGCACCCCACAGGACACAGAGGGGAGCTGCAGACGCGTGTGCCTTCATCTCTGGGGAGGGGGAGGCTGGCTAAAAGAAAGTGTCCTGCGGTCGCGGCTGCTCGTAAGTTCGACGTGCGGGCACTCAGCACAACAGTTACACAGGCACAGACAGCCATTGAGTGAGTGCTGTGAGTGCCGCTGCAACTATAAAACTCTTAAATTAATTTGTGAATTACTAATCTTCATCACCTTATTCACAAATGTTCTTCAACAATATTAATCCTGGTGCCAATAGCGTGCTGTTGCCTTCTGAGACAGGCGACACGAACGTGACGTCATTTATTGTTTTACATATATCTAATAGTGCCACTAAAAATGTATGTATTTTTCTGTGTCAAGCATTTTTACAGTCCCATTTACTTCAGTCTGTGTCTAAGTGACCATTTATTTTCAAATAAATAGATTTTAAAATTTAAGTCCGGATATAACGTGACTCATAGTTTTGCAGATATGTAATTGTTAATAATAGTGCCACCAAAAACGTTCATATTACTATGCGTCAAGCAGTCATACATCGCTGTTATACAGTATATCAGCCTGTGTCCAAGTGCCAATTTCTTTTTAAATAAAGAGATTAGAAAATCCACTGCTTCTTCACTTTTCAGGATGATCAGGCACACTGTCACTGGCACATGAAGTCATGGGGGTGGAAGTGGTGGATAATATATATATATATATATATATATATATATATATATATATATTCTTTAGAATAACACCAAACCTGTTGCTACTCCCCAAAAAGGGATTATTTTAGGACCGATTTTTAAAAAGCCATTGGGACTATTTATTAGGACTGGCGTTTCCTATGCCAGTCCTAATAGAAAGAAAAGTTGGATTCAACTGCGACACATTTATTAAGAGGTGAAAGCATCTTTCGACCAAGCCGTGCTCCACAATTTTGGCACATGGACTGCGACCATGCGCCATCCGTTCCCCCCACATCGTCCATAACATAAAAAGACACGTACTCACCTTACTGCTCCTCTTTTCCCCACCAGCTCCCTCAGAATTCCAGCGCGGCTCATACAAGGTCCTGACAATGCCCGATGTTAGTACATTGTATGAGTCGCATCCTGCTAATCATGCCTGAGGGGACAAGACTAGTGGTGAGGTATTTAATTTATCTCTTTTTTTATTTAACTATCCAATGGGGGTGGCGGGGGTAGTCTGATTACGGGGGCAAGGAACGAGGCCCAGCATGGACCTCCCTACCTTGCTGCGCCCCATAGAGTGAAATCAAAACCAGTTAGGAGCTGGTGTAGTTTTACTCTATAATTTATGCCAGTTTTCTGATGTAAGGCCTTTTGCGACTTTTCTATGCAGAAAACTGGTGTAGAAAGGTTGATAAAGTACCCTTATTGCTACTTCCGATACCACTGTGTTTGTATAAACACCGTCAGGTATCTGCCACCAAAAAGGGAAACGATATCGGCCATTGAATTATTTTAAAAAGTATAAAAAGTCTGACAATGCAGTGTGTTTTTAAACAGGCTGTTTGTTACCATCAGCTAGTATCCATTTACCCATAGCCATATACGTTACTGTCACTTTAACATTACTAATGCTGTCTTGGTGTTAAAGAGCTTAAAAGGGGTTGGATTCAATCCCAGAAGACCTGAGTGTCATACAAAACTTAATTTGTAGAAAGTGGTAAGTTAATAAAACTGTAAATAATATATATATATATATATATATATATATATATATATATATATATATATATATATATATATATATATATATATATATATATATATATATATTGGTGTGTGTATATATACATATATTTTTATATATATACATGTGTGTATATATATATATATATATATATATATATATAGTAGTCAGCTCAGCAGCCTGCAGATAGTACAGCATGCTCAACTTGGCAGATCTGCTTTAAGCTCACAGCCCCAATGCTCTGACAAAGATAGGGATATAGTCAGAACATCAATAGATTATTGTATATTCTTGAAAAAAAATGTTACTGAACATTTGTTGATACATTGTAAAAGAATGCTGCTTACAGTATATTCAGTTTTAGGAGCAAACAATGAATTGGTCCAAATCGAAAATAAAATATTTTGAACGACTTTTGTCAGAATTCCATTTACAGGTTTTTATTTGAAGATATGAATCACTGCTATCCTAATGTTTATAGAGCACCCATGACTATTAAACATGTACAAGGGGCACTATCAGTTATTAAAAGTCTGAAATCTATAAAAACATACTCTGCAGATGAGGTAAGGCTTCGTTCACATCTGCATTCGGGCTCATTTCCGACGTTCTGTATGAGCTTTCCGTCGGAAAGCAGTCCTGACAGACACAAACGGAAACCATGGGTTTTCATTTCCATCACCATTGATTTCAAAGGTGACGGATCCGGTGCCAATGGTTTCCGTTTGTCTCTGTTGTGCAAGGGTTCTGTCATTTTGACGGGATGAATAGTAGTCAACTATGCTATTGATTCCATCAAAACGACAGAACCCTTGCACAACGGAGACAAACGGAAATCATTGGCACCGGATCCGTCACCATTGAAATCAACGGTGATGGAAACGCAAACCTATGGTTTCCATTTGTGTCTGTCAGGGCTCCGTTCCGATGAAAATCTCAGACAGAACGTAAGAACGGAGCCCGAGCGCAAATGTGAACGAAGCCTAATATGGTTTTCTATGTGATTTTCTGATAAGATAATTAGATAAATATGTTTAGTAAACTAAAAGGTCAAACCTCAGTACAATGGTTTTAAAGGCCTAATTCTGTATATCTTTGAGAATGTGGCTAAGAACAGGAGTTATAAATATTTGAATTCAAATATAATAATATAAAATTATAGCTTTCTATAATGCTGAATTAGAAGTATATAGCATGAATCATGTCGTACTCTTACTTCTATCCAATAATCTCCCAAAGCTGAGGTTGTCACAAGCCATCTAGCTCAAGTAATTTTTTAGGAATAACAGATATTAAATGAGGCCCCCAGGTCTGACATCAGTACCAAAGGCATGGCCTAATAGGTTGCCTGTTAGGGCATGTTCAGATGTGGCGGAATTGCTGCAGACACTGTCGCACATGCCGCACTTAATCCGCGTTGCGGATTCCGTTGCAGATTTTGCAAAATGCTGCAGATTTGTCGTTGCGGATTCAAGTTCGGATCACACCCTGCTCTCTTTCAAACATTCCATCCCAGTCTGGGTATAGACCTCGACACACATAGGTCCAGCCATGATCCCGTGTGTTGCGCTCACTATACCCTGCACTGGAGGTGTCCCACAATTTGGGACGGTTATGTACCTGAAAAACAAATAGACAGTGCATATTGAAGTTTGATTTGTACTTATGAATAATGTTATATATGTTATATGTTTATCTTTGGTATAATGTTTACATACTGCAAATGCTGCTAGTCAGACATCATACATACAAGTAAACTAGTGAAAACATGACATAAACATGTAAAGTTACTTACAAGGTTAATAAGAGTGGACACTTCCATATCCACTCGCCTATATCTGGCCATGGTAATAGCTCTGTGTTCATGTAATAAGCCTGGAAGGCGAAAATGGAGGTTTTCTCTTCCTCATCAGAATGATGAAATATCCTGTTCCTGAAAGAAATCCGCAACGCAACACACAACAAATCCGCAACACACATTACATCTGCGGATTTCATTGCGTAATATTGAAACTCCATTGAATTCAATGGGGAAATTCTGCAACAAGTCCGCAACAAGTCCGCAACAGACAGTGCATGCTGCGGTCTGAAAATTCTGCAACGCAGCCTATGTTCTGCAGCAGAATTTTCTGCAACGTCTGCACGAAGTTAACTAAAAAGGTGTTGAAACCAATGGACAAACTGTCTGCTGCGGATTTCCAATGCGGACTGTCTGCAGCGGAATTCCACAGCAATTCCACCACGTCTGAACGTGCCCTTAGGGCCCATGCACACGAACGTGCTTTTGCGGCCGCAATTCCCCCGAAAATCCCTGGGAGAATTGCGGACCCATTCATTTCTATGGGCCCATGCACACTACCCGTGTTTTCACGGGTCCTCGCATGTCCGCAAATCCATGACGCATAAACTCAGGACATGTCTTATTACGGCCCGCAAATTCGATGCGGACTTGCCCATAGAAGTCAATGGGCCCGTGGAAAATGCGGATACCCCTCCGTGTGTCAACCGCAGTTTGCGGATTTGCGGAAGTGTTGCTGGGAGACGACCGGGAATGAGTTCTGTCGTCGTGAAGGCTGGAGAGAGTGTTGGAAAGCAGCAGAGAGCAGCATGGCTTCTATGATCAGCGTTGAAAAGTTAATAATCCTGGTCCAGCACAAGCCCTGTCTCTGGGATAAGCGCCTGGAAGACTATTATGACAGGAATATAAAAGATCTTGCCTGGCAGGAGGTCTGCTATGAACTTTATCTGGCAGAGTGGGAGAAGGCAACAAAAGCGCAAAAGAAACGCATGGGTAAGTTTCACACCTTGATGCTGTTTGTTATTTTTTAAAGGGTACTTCTGTCATGTCATAGTGACATGTCTGAAGTTTTGATTGGTGGGGGTTAGATCACTGAGACACCCACCAATCGCTAAAACGAAGCTGCAGAAGTGCACGTGTGATTGCTTAGTTTGTGCGATTGGTGGGGGTCTCATGGTTCGGACCCCCACCAATCAAAACATGACATTAGGGACGTGGTGGAATTGCTGTTGAATTCCGTTGAGGATAGTCCGCAGTGGAGTTCTCCTGTGGCCGTTTTTTACAGTTGTTTCAATACATTTTTAGACAAGTTAGTTCAGACGCTGCGGAAAACTCTGCAGCAGAATTTTCCCTCCGCAGCATGCACTGACTGTTGCGGAGAAGTGGAATTTCACTGCAGATTTCAGCCTTTGCAATGCAAAAACTGAAATCTGTGTCAAGTCTGTTGTCTTCTCTGCAACGTCTGAATTACCTGTCAAATATGCAAATGTTGGTGCTGATTTGTTGCGTAAATGCCCCAAATCTGCACCAACATTTTCAGCTGAAAAACTCTGCCACGTCTGGTCGTGCCCTTACATGTCAGAAGTTCTAGTAACGTTACTCTTCAAATAGGTTGATCTGTGATTTCTTTTTTTTATTTCATAGTTGACTACGTGAAAACACGTTGGAACACGTGCCGTGACCAATTTAAGTGGGAGCTTAATGAAAAGGCTGAAAAAAAAAACCCTGCCTTTACACGAAACAGCTGGCGTTCCTGCTGAATGTCATGGAGGTTGGCCCATAAGTATTGCTTATATACTTTGATCATTGTAGTCAGGGCATGTACAGGGTGGGCCATTTATATGGATACCCCTAAATAAAATGGGTATGGTTGGTGATATTAACTTCCTGTTTGTGGCCCATTAGTATATGGGAGGGGGGAAACTTTTCAAGCAGGGTGTTGACAATGGCGGCCATTTTGAAGTCGGACATTTTGTATCCAACTTTAGTTTTTTCAATGGGAAGAGGGTCATGTGATACATCAAACTTATCGAGAATTTCACAACAAAAACAATGGTGTGCTTGGTTTTAACGTTACTTTATTCTTTCATGAGTTATTTACAAGTTTCTGACCACTTATAAAATGTGTTCAAAGTGCTGCCCATTGTGTTGGATTGTCAATGCAACCCTCTTATTCCACTCTTCACACACTGATAGCAACACCGCAGAAGAAATGCTAGCACAGGCTTCCAGTATCCGTAGTTTCAGTTGCTGCACATCTCGTATCTTCACAGCATAGACAATTGCCTTCAGATGACCCCAAAGATAAAAGTCTAAGGGGGTCAGATCGGGAGACCTAGGGGGCCATTCAACTGTCCCACGACGACCAATCCACTTTCCAGGAAACTGTTCATCTAGGAATGCTCGGACCTGACACCCATAATGTGGTGGTGCACCATCTTGCTGGAAAAACTCAGGGAACGTGCCAGCTTCAGTGCATAAAGAGGGAAATACATCATCATGTAGCAATTTCAGATATCCCGTGGCCTTGAGGTTTCCATTGATGAAGAATGGCCCCACTATCTTTGTACCCCATATACCACACCATACCATCAATTTTTGTGTTCCAACAGTCTTGGAGGGATCTATCCAATGTGGGTTAGTGTCAGACCAATAGCGGTGGTTTTGTTTGTTAACTTCACCATTCACATAAAAGTTTGCCTCATCACTGAACAAAATGTTCTGTGTAAACTGAGGGTCCTGTTCCAATTTTTGTTTTGCCCATTCTGCAAATTCAGTGCGCCGATCTGGGTCATCCTCGTTGAGATGCTGCAGCAGCTGGAGTTTGTAAGGGTGCCATTTGTGAGTAGCTAATATCCGCCGAAGGGATGTTCGACTGATGCTACTCTCCAGTGACATGCGGCGAGTGCTACGCTGTGGGCTCTTGCTGAATGAAGCTAGGACAGTCACTGATGTTTCTTCATTAGTGACAGTTTTCATGCGTCCACATTTGGGCAAATCCAACACTGAACCAGTTTCACAAAACTTGGCAAGCAGTTTGCAAACTGTAGCATGGGAGATGGGTGGTCTTGTAGGGTGTCTTGCATTGAAATCTGCTGCAATGACCCGGGTACTGCGTTCACCAGACATCAACACAATTTCTATCCTCGCCTCACGTGTTAACCTCTGCGACATGTCAATGGATGTAAACAAAGAGAAGCTTGTAAATAACTCATGAAAGAATAAAGTAACGTTAAAACCAAGCACACCATTGTTTTTCTTGTGAAATTCTCGATAAGTTTGATGTGTCACATGACCCTCTTCCCATTGAAAAAACTAAAGTTGGATACAAAATGGCCGACTTCAAAATGGCCACCATGGTCAACACCCAGCTTGAAAAGTTTCCCCCTCCCATATACTAATGTGCCACAAACAGGAAGATAATATCAACAACCATTCCCATTTTATTTAGGTGTATCCATATAAATGGCCCACCCTGTAGTGATGCATGTGAATATGTTAAAACAGTACGTATTGGTGTGCCCAATTATACGGTCTATTCAAGCACATAATTCCCTCTAGGCAGCCCATCGGATAAGCTGCATATGTTTACATAGTGTATTTACTCTGCTGTAGACATGACATTAAATTACAAATAAAATTCCCTTACATTATTTTTTAATTTTCCAACAGAACCAAGGATAATCTGGAGACTGATGAAGAGTCAGAAGTCACTTTAATAGAAGAGGATAATTCTGTAGCTTTGGGGATTGCTAGGTCCACTTCCACTCCTGTGCCTGTGGAAAACACAGAAGTGGATAACCCTGTGTATGCCACGGAACCGGAAGCCCAAACTCTCCCCCGAGCTGAACGCCGCCGGACAGCCAATCAAGGTACTACACGTAGAGAGCCGAGGCAGGAGGTCGACTTGCGTGTTCTTGAACACCTTGAAAAAAGAGCAACAGAAACTGAAGAAGGCACCTTCTGTCTCTCCCTTGCAAATATTCTAAATAGAGTGCCAAAGGAGAGGCAGATGAGGTGTCAATCAGCGCTAATAGGAGTAGTGGAAGTTTTTGCCACACATCCAGACCCACGTGACCTGTACCAAGCCATAGAATATCATCGTCGGGGGTGTGATGGTAGCAACTTCCGCTGTGTCCCTCCAGCACCTGCAGCAACTTCTCAAGCCAGCCAGCATCCACCATACGAAACCTCAATGCCGTTATTCAGCCAAGATCGTCCAGGCTATGGCATGCCAGGACCTTCGTCACTGCATTATCGTCACATGCAGCAGGGGGAGGCTGTTCCATGACCCCATCACGACCCAGCACCTTCTCAATCATTTTATGATTTATAATTTGGTACTATTATATTGTTTTGATTTTGTTTCATGACACTGTTGTGTGTAAGATTAAAAGAAGTTTAATTATGTGTTTGTATTTTTTCTTTGGAGTAATGTGATTGCTTCAGTGCTCTGTGTGCTGTGAATACAAATGAGGCCCCATTCACATTACATGAAAAGCACTTTGTTTATGTTTTACATCGGAAAAGCTGCCGACGTACAAGAAAAACGTATCCATAGGCCTCCATTATCCTGACGGAGACAGTAACAGTGTCCTTTTGGCATCCGTCGGGCTGGTATACATCGGTATACCTTATATTTGAATGATGGAGTAGCGTAGTAAACTACGCTATTACATCCTGTGGATTCCCACATAATAAAATGTACACATCTAGGGATAGTGAAGTCAGGAGCTCCCACGGTGTTGTAGTCCCTGGCCAGAGGGCTATTACATAGCTCTGTCTGGGACTACGGTCCCCTGAAAATACCTGAAGTCACTGTATTACTCATATATGGACAGTGACGGCAAGAGGAGGTGCTGTAGTTCCCGAGTAGGGCATCAGGTGATGATATGTATGCCGAATCCAGCGATAGGGATCTCCTGAAGTCACTGTCCATAAATGCACAATGAGTTCAGTAGTTTTCACAGGGAAGGTCCCCCGGCAATGTATCCCACTGTATGCCATACAGTGGGATATGTTTGGTCCTTTTGTCGTAGGTATGCATCAGTGGTTTTCACGACATATACCTCCAATGGAAGCCCCTAAGGTGATGTGAATAGGGCCTGTGGTGTATGCATGGTGTGAGTGTGCACATGCAAGATCTTTAATTCAGAAAACTTTTATGCCAAATGGATTTTCAAACACTTAAGGACTTTCCTCTTTATAGGCCACGAACATATACTGTTTTGGCGTATGACATACAGGACACCCACCAACCGGCTGTTTGGAAGTAGATACTACGCTCATACGATCACTGTTCCCTTACAAAAAGCTGTTTGGTAGGTGTCTCGTGTGGGGAAAAAAAACCACATTATATTTGTGGCCTATAATGATGATAGACCATCTTTTGATATTCTCAGGATAAATGAGTTACTATGGCTGACTGAAAGGATCAATAACTGTACATTTATGTTTCAGCTTTTTGAAAAACATAATGAGGAATTGGTTCGCATTTCTGCCAAATGTAAAGAATCACATTTTTTTTTAAAATTAATAAATAATTAAAAAAAAAACGACAGAAATACATTAGCTCGCAACCCGCGTCAAGGGTCCTCATTCTCTTATGAGTCCCTACTCTACTACTGTAACTTTAAACTAAACTAATATTTGTAACATAAACAGGAAATACAACAGTCTCTATGAAATTTAATTTGGAACACGAAGCACATCCATTTGCCAAGGAACGGCTCCCTCAGGTGATACAAAATAGTCTGTATACAAATTACGGACTGCCAGTCCAGACACTCCAGGTCTTCCATGCTATGTGTAGTCCAAAGAGATGGTATTTGTTGACAAAAGGTTCAGCTCAGCGTTAACTGCCGACTCATGAATCCTCAGGAAATTGTGGAGGACAACACAGGTGTAATGCAAGGGGGGTAAGGAAACAGACAAGTGAGCCCTAATCTACCCGCCACTCAGTCCCTGCCTACTTGCAACGACCCGCCCTAGGCGACGGGGTACAACTGGGCGACGGTCCCTATGCTCAATAAGTGCACGACAGACAAACAGACAAGGGTACACAGTAGCAAGGGAAAAGGGTCAAACCAGGAGTGTACGAAGAACCAAACGCAGAGCAGGAGAGTAGTGAACAAGCCAAGTCAAACCAGGAGTGTACGAGGTACCAAACGCAGAGCAGGAGAGTAGTCAGTAAGCCAGGGTCAATATGAAGCAGTGTCAAATAGATCAAGAAGCTGCAGCAGGGCCAGGAAACCAAACGAGAAGAATCACAAGCAAGGAGGAACAGGAAAGGCAGGTATAAATAGACAGAGGGCGGGAGCTAGCTCCGTCTGGCCAGGCTGTGATAGGCTCTCCCACTCCTAAGCCTGCCATCCTGAGTGGTGGAAGATGGAGTCAGTCTCACCGACATAGAAGCAGGTGCAGACTGATTACCTATGGGCGTAGATACAGAAGCTGTGCCTGGCAGACCCTTAACAGTACCCCCCTTTTATGAAGGGCCACCAGACCCTTTCTAGATGGACCTGGTTTATTGGGGAAACGAAGGTGGAACCTCCTGACCAATACCCCAGCGTGAACATCCTGGGCGGGTACCCAAGTCCTCTCCTTAGGCCCGTATCCTCTCCAATGGACCAGGTACTGGAGGGAGCCTTGGACCATATTGCTGTCCACAATCTTGGCCACCTCGAATTCTACCCCCTCAGGGGTGAGAACGGGGACAGGAGGTTTCCTCGAGGGAGCCAAGGATGGGGAGCAGCGTTTAAGGAGGGAGGCATGAAACACATCGTGTACTCGAAAAGATGGGGGCAACTCCAGTCGGAAGGAGACAGGATTGAGGACTTCAATGACCTTGTACGGCCCTATAAACCGGGGAGCAAACTTCTTGGACGGGACTTTAAGGCGCAAGTTCTTTGACGATAGCCACACCAGATCCCCGACCATAAAAAGGGGTTAGCAGAACGTCTTCTATCTGCCTGAGTTTTTTGTATGCTCTGGGATGCCTCTAGGTTCTTCTGAACCTGGGCCCAGACTGTGCACAGTTCCTGATGAACGACATCTACCTCGGGATTGTTGGAACTACCAGGTGAAACGGAGGAGAACCGTGGATTAAACCCAAAATTACAGAAAAAGGGGGAGACCCCCGACAAGTTACTGACCCGGTTATTAAGGGAAAATTCGGCGAGGGGAATGAATGAGACCCAATCATATTGACAGTCAGAGATAAAACACCTTAAATATTGTTCTAGAGACTGATTAGTCCTCTCAGTTTGACCATTAGTTTCAGGATGGAAGGCAGAGGAGAAGGACAGATCAATCTCCAACTTTTTACAGAAGGCTCTCCAAAACAAAGAAACAAATTGTACCCCTCTGTCAGAAACAATATTGACAGGGACCCCATGGAGACGCAGGATGCGTTTGACAAACAAGGTAGCTAACGTCTTAGCATTGGGTAGTTTTTTGAGGGGCACAAAGTGGCACATCTTACTGAAGCGGTCTACTACAACCCACACCACCGACTTGCCTTGAGATGGAGGCAAATCGGTGATAAACTCAATGGAGATATGGGTCCAAGGTCTCTGGGGAATGGGCAAAGAATGTAGTAAGCCCGCTGGTCGGGACCTGGGTGTCTTGGACCTAGCACAAACCTCACAAGCGGCGACGTAGGCCTTAACGTCTTTAGGCAACCCAGGCCACCAATAGTTTCTGGCAATGAGGTGCTTGGTACCCAGGATGCCTGGATGACCAGATAGTGCGGAGTCATGATTTTCCCTAAGTACCCTTAGCCGGAATTGCAGGGGAACAAACAGCTTGTTCTCAGGAAGGTTCCCGGGAGCTGAACCTTGATCAGCAGCAATTTCAGAAACTAAATCAGAATCAATAGAGGAAATTATTATACCTGGAGGCAAAATACAAGCAGGATCTTCCTCCGAAGGAGGGCTGGCCATGAAGCTAGTGCATCAGCCTTAATATTTTTAGACCCAGCCCTATAGGTAACCAAAAAGTTGAATCTGGTAAAAAATAACGCCCATCGAGCTTGTCTCGGGTTTAGCCTCCGGGCAGATTCTAGGAATACCAGATTCTTGTGGTTGGTAAGGACCGTTACCTGGTGCCTAGCCCCCTCCAGGAAGTGGTGCCACTCTTCAAATGCCCATTTAATGGCTAAGAGTTCGCGGTTGCCAATATCATAGTTACTCTCAGTGGGCGAAAACTTCCTGGAGAAGTAGGCACAGGGAAGGAGATGGGTGAGAGACTTGGTACCCTGGGACAAGACAGCCCCCACTCCCACCTCGGACGCGTCAACCTCCACGATAAATGGCTCCATTTGCTTGGGCTGAACCAACACCGGGGCCGAGATAAAGCACTTCTTAAGGACCTCAAAAGCCAGGACAGCCTCAGGAGGCCAGCGGAGGAGATCAGCACCCTTGCGAGTGAGATCCGTAAGAGGCTTAGCGATGACCGAGAAGTTAGCAATAAATCGCCTGTAATAATTAGCGAACCCCAAGAAGCACTGTAACGCCTTTAGGGAGGCAGGTTGGACCCATTCCGCCACAGCCTGGACCTTGGCGGGGTCCATGCGGAATTCATGAGGAGTGAGGATTTGACCCAAAAATGGTATCTCCTGCACCCCAAACACACATTTTTCGGTCTTCGCAAACAGTTTGTTTTCCCGAAGGACCTGGAGGACCTTCCTGACATGCTCAATGTGGGAGGACCAGTCCTTGGAAAACACAAGTATGTCATCAAGGTACACTACAAGAAATACCCCCAGGTAATCTCTTAAAATCTCATTTATGAAATTCTGGAAGACCGCGGGAGCATTACACAACCCAAAGGGCATGACAAGGTATTCGAAATTACCTTCGGTGTGTTAAACGCAGTCTTCCACTCATCCCCCTCTTTGATGCGGATAAGGTTATACGCCCCCCGTAGATCAAACTTAGAGAACCATTGGGCTCCCTGAACCTGATTAAAGAGATCAGGAATCAAAGGAAGGGGATACTGGTTCTTTACAGTGACCTTATTCAAGTTATGGTAGTCAATGCATGGCCTAAGACCACCATCCTTCTTCCCTACGAAGAAGAAGCCAGCACCTACCGGAGAGGTAGAGGGGCGAATGTAACCCTTGGCCAGGCATTCCTGGATATACTCTCTCATGGCTTCACGTTCGGGACAAGAGAGATTAAATATCCTACCCTTAGGGAGCTTAGCTTCTGGTACCAAATCGATAGCGCAATCGTATTCTCTATGAGGAGGTAACACTTCGGAGGCCTCCTTAGAGAAAACATCAGCGAATTCCTGAAGAATCTCAGGTAGCGTGTTCACCTCCTCAGGGGGAGAAATAGAATTAACAGAAAAACATGACGTCAAGCATTCATTACCCCATTCGGTAAGCTCCCCAGTATTACAGTCAAACGTGGGATTATGCAACTGCAACCAGGGAAGGCCTAAAACCAAATCGGACGATAATCCCTGCATCAACAGTACAGAGCACTGCTCCAAATGCATGGAGCCAACAAGGAGTTCAAAAACAGGGGTATGCTGTGTAAAATAACCATTAGCAAGAGGAGTGGAGTCGATACCCACTACCGGGACAGGTTTAGGCAAATCAATCAAAGGCATAACTAGAGACATAGCAAATTCCACAGACATGATATTAGCAGACGACCCTGAATCCATGAAGGCACTGCCGGTAGCAGACCTACCACCAAAAGAGACCTGAAAGGGAAGCAAGATTTTATTACGTTTCATATTTACGGGAAATACCTGTGCGCCCAAGTGACCTCCCCGATGATCACTTAGGCGCGGAAGTTTTCCGGCTGCTTATTCTTACGCCTAGGACAGGTGTTCACTTGATGCTTGTCATCCCCACAATAGAAGCAGAGACCATTTTTCCTGCGGAACTCTCTACGTTGTTGGGGGGACACGGAGGCCCGAGTTGCATAGGTACCTCCGAGTCTTCCGTGGAAGAACGAAGCAACGGAACCTCGGGATGCATCATGGGGGAGTCAGAGGAGAAAACACAAAAACTTTCACGTTGTCGTTCCCTGAGACGTCGGTCAAGTCGTACCGCTAAAGCCATAACCTTGTCTAGGGAGTCAGAAGAGGGATAGCTAGCTAGCTGGTCTTTCAGGGCGTTCGACAGACCCAACCTAAACTTGCACCTTAAGGCAGGGTCATTCCACCGAGAAGCTACGCACCACTTCCTAAAGTCAGAGCAATACTCCTCCACAGGTCTCTTACCCTGACGTAAGGTCACCAGCTGACTCTCGGCAAAGGCAGTCATGTCAGTCTCGTCATAAATGACTCCGAGAGCAGAAAAGAAAAGATCAACGGAGGAAATTTCAGGGGCGTCAGGAGCCAAGGAGAAGGCCAATTCTTGGGGCCCTTCCTGGAGCCGGGACATAATAATACCCACCCGCTGACTCTCAGAACCTGAGGAGTGGGGGCTTTAAGCAAAAATAGAGCTTACAACTCTCCCGAAAGGAGAGAAAAGTCTTCAAGTCCCCTGAGAACCGGTCAGGCAACTTGAGGTGGGGTTCAAGAGGTGAGGTGAGGGGCACTACCATGGTAGCGTCAGGCTGGTTGACCCTCTGAGCCAGGGCCTGGACCTGTAAGGAGAGACCATGCATTTGCTGAGACAGGGTCTCAAGGGGGTCCATAGTAGTGTGAGGGACCAGGGTAGACTAGGTATAAGGGCTTGTGATTATGTAATGCAAGGGGGGTAAGGAAACAGACAAGTGAGCCCTCAGTCCCTGCCTACTTGCAACGACCCGCCCTAGGCGACGGGGTACAACTGGGCAACGGTCCCTACGCTCAATAAGTGCACGACAGACAAACAGACAAGGGTACACAGAAGCAAGGGAAAAGGGGCAGTTGCCCACGGCAACACCGTGAGCAACAAGAGTGGTGAACGAGCCGAGTCAAACCAGGAGTGTACGAAGTACCAAACGCAGAGCAGGAGAGTAGTGAACAAGCCGAGTCAAACCAGGAGTGTACGAGGTACCAAACGCAGAGCAGGAGAGTAGTCAGTAAGCCAGGGTCAATACGAAGCAGGGTCAAATAGATCAAGAAGCTGCAGCAGGGCCAGGAAACCAAACGAGAAGAATCACAAGCAAGGAGGAACAGGAAAGGCAGGTATAAATAGACAGAGGGCGGGAGCTAGCTCCGTCTGGCCAGGCTGTGATAGGCTCTCCCACTCCTAAGCCTGCCATCCTGAGTGGTGGAAGATGGAGTCAGTCTCACCGACATAGAAGCAGGTGCAGACTGATTACCTATGGGCGTAGATACAGAAGCTGTGCCTGGCAGATCCTTAACAACAGGCTTGGATAACCTTTGTCACATTTGCAGGATCCATCTGAATGGAGCTCTGGAACACACGCCACTTGCTGCTTAGAATTCCGAAGGCGCACTCCACACAACATCTCGCACGGGTGAGGCGGTAGTTAAAAATGCCCCTTTGTTCATCTAAGCCACGCCTAGGGAATGGACGCATCAGGTGAGGGGACAGTCCGAAGCCTTCATCACCCACAATGACAAAGGGTGCTGGAGGTCCTGTAGATCCTGGAAGCTGTCTAGGTTCTGGAAGGTCGAGCTGGTTAGATGCTAGCCATTCACCCGTTCTGGAAGCCCTGAAGATGCCAGCATCCGCAGAGCATCCATAGGCCCCAATATCGACAATTACAAACCGATAGTCACTGTCAGCCAAGGCCAACAGCACCACTGAGAAAAACTGTTTGTAATTAAAATACTGTGACCCTGAGTGAGCAGGCTTTTTAACGTGGATGTGCTTACCATTCAGCGCACCAACACAGTTGAGAAACTGTGCTGATTGGAAGAAGCCATATGCAATCCAAATCCAGTCCTCAGGCTTCGGCTTAGGCATCACTGCTGCTCGAAGTTGCTGCCAGATGACTTCACAGGTAAGCTTGACAATCTGAGAAATAGTGGAGCACCCCAGCAGAAAATGGAAATGTAGCGATTCAAAGGAGTTGCCGGTTGCAAGAAATCTGTTGAAAAAAAATATATATATAAAAATATGCACATACAGGAAAAATATCTGCAGCACGGTGACATGGCGGCAATATGCACAGGGGACAACATACTAATATTGTTTGCAGGGTGGAGACATGGCATAGAAGGGGATTTAGGTTTTCTTACCTCAGAGTGACGATCAGACGTTCCTCAGGAGAAATGCAACGTTTCATGGTGGTGTCCTGGAAGATGAGTCCAGGACGAAGGTCCGCCAGCAGACGATCAAAACTTAGAACGGACATACGGCAGTAGCTGAGGAACTTGTCCGGGTGCTGCCGCAGGTCTGAGTACAGGATGTTGAAATGCCCCTTCCTAAGCCGTTGGGAGACAATGGGGTGAATATCTCCTCCTCCTCTTCAGTTCTTCGTCCAGCATTGGTGGTTGCAGTCCAAATCGCCTGGAGAGGAGCCAGTTCAGGAGTACATCATCCACATCAACAGAAGAAATCTTCACAGTGAGGAACTGCCAAAAACCACAGCTATATCAGCAGTGCAATCTGACAGAACTCGCACAAAGCAAAGACAAGCAAAAATGCACAAGGAAATGGCTCCTGAGCGATCATGTGACCTTCTAAAGGGGTTGGGACAAGCTTTTGACATAATGTTGTACCTAGCCTTTTTTTTTCTAATCCGCATTTTGCGGATTACATACGGATGAACTGCGGAGGACATTTAAGCCACAAACACGGAACACGGTCCTGGAATTTGCGGACCAGAAAAACACTACGGTCGTGTGCATGAGGCCTTAGTGTAACACTGACAGGCATTAATGCTTTGGAAGACTAAGGCCTCATGCACACGACCGTAGCCGTGTGCACGGCCGTGATTTTCGGGTCGGCCGGCTGCGGACTGTCAGCCGCGGGCCGCCCGCAAATCGTATTACATGCACATGGCCACCGTCATTGTTTTCAATGAGCCCGGACCGCAGAAGATGTTCGTAATAGGACATGCCCGTTCTTTCTGCGGTGCGGGTTCCCGGGCCATGCACGGACCGTAAAAACTACGGTCGTGTGCATGGCCCCATAGAAAAGAATGGGGTCGCAATTCTCCCGTAGATTTTCGGGGGAATTGCGGCCGCAAAAACACATTCGTGTGCATGGGGCCTTAGTTTCCAAAACATTGGACAAGCAATCATACGATTGATGCCTTAAGTCCCCTAGTGGGGAGAAAATAACATAATATTACGCTCAATAAAGATTTAGAAGAAAAAAAACATCTCCCCTAATTTTTCATAAAAAATTCTATTTAAAAAAAGATGTCACCATAAAATACCACATACTTGGTACCACCCATAGAACAAAAGTAATTTATTTATCATACTGCATGGTGCATGGCATTAAAAAAAACAAGACAGAAAAAACAATGGCAGAATCTTGTTTTTTTGAACCACCCCCCCCCCCCCCCCCCAAAAAAAAAAAGAAAGCTGGTCAGTATAACAGATAAACTTCCATACTGGTGATAATAAAAACTATATCTCAAACTAAAATAAGCCTTTGTACGGCTATGTCAACGGAAAAATAAAAAAGGCTATGGCTTTTGGAATACAGCGACTCACAAATTATTTTTACATAAAACATGTTAAAGCATAAAAAAAACTATACACATTTGGTATTGCCGCATTTTTACACACCTATAGAATAAAGTTACTCTTTACTTGACTGCACGGGAAACAGTGAACAAAAATGCAAAGAACAATAGCAGAATTGCCTTTCTTTATCATTCCCTATCATTTCCATTAAAAAAAAATTATTAATTAATTATATGTACCCCAAAATGGTGCATTAAAAAATACTCCCTACATAAAATAAGCCCTAATGTGGTATCCCAGCTTAACCCCAATTCACTTTAATGGAGCTGAGCTGCAAATCCAGCCACAACTTGTTGACAGGACTGACGCTGTTTTTGGAAGAAAGCAGACAAGTGTTTTCAGTTCCTGGATAACACTGAGGGTATGCCTCACACGCAGTGTTTGTTTCCAGGAGTTTTTCGGGGCGTAAATACTTAGAAATACGGGTTGAAAAACGCTAGTGAAACGCCAACAAACATCTGCCCATTGAAATGAATGGGAAAAATGGCGTTTAGTTCAGATGGGGCATATTTTTATGCTGCTGTTTTTAAAAACAGCACGTAAAAGGACGCCACGAAAAAAGGAGGATGTCACTTCTTGAGCCATTTTTGACGCTCTTTTTTCCCATTGAAGACAATGGGAGTCGGAAAAAAAACCATTACAAATAGTTTGCAAAGCATTTGGAGCGTTTTTTAAAGGCGTTTGCGCCTTAAAATATGCCTAGAAAAATGCCTCTGCTTTGGAAACCCCCCCAAATAGGTGTTACAAAAGGGGTGTTACCAAAGCAGCCATTTTCTTTGGATATTTTATGTGGCAAACTGCCATTTGGCAAAGAAAACTGAAGGAGCTTCACAATGGCACCCAGATCGTACCGGAGGATGAACATAGATGTGGATGCACTGATCTCCGAGGTAAGGACCACCGTAATCAAATTATGTATTTTTGGTTTGTGTATTGATGTGTTTTAATCCTATTTTTAGGCAATATGTGTTTTAACTTTTTCTACAGACTATGCAAGTACAACATGTGCATAGCCACCAATAGCGGATCATTATAGGGTGTTTTGGGTGTGATGTTGCCGTGAATCGCGGCAAAAACTGAGACGAAACGGCATTGTATATGTCCTGCAAAAGGACCTTTAGACATAAAGTCACATGACCTCATCTCTTAAGTTCTTACTACCTCAGGTCCTCAGGTCCATGAGCAGCAGCAAGACTCCACAGAGAAGGCCGAGCTGCTATGTAAGTGTAAGGTGATGGATTTGTTTAAGGGGTCTGTATTTAGGGGGTCTGGTGTGGGGTCTGTATTTAGGGGGTCTTGTTTGAGGACTGTATTTAGGGGATCTGGTTTGGGGACTGTATTTAGGGGGTCTGGTCTGTATTTAGGAAGTTTGGTGTCTGTATTAGTTTAACGGGTCTGGGGACTGTATTTAGGGGGTCTGAGGTCTGTATCAGTTTAAGGGGATTAGGGTCTGTATATTTAGGGGTCTGTGTTAGTTTAAAGGGTCTGGGGTCTGTATTTAGGTGGTCTGTATTAGTTTGACGTCTGGGGTCTGTATTAGTTTATGGGGTCTATTTAGGGTGCCTGTTCTAGGGTCTGTATTAGTTTAGGGGTCTTTATTTAGGGGTAAGTATTTAGGGGTCTGGTCTGGGGTCTGTATTAGATTAGGGGGTCTGGGGTCTGTATTACTTAAGGGAGTCGGGTCTGGGGTCATTATTAGTCTAGGGGGTCAGGTCTCGGGTCTGTATTTAGGGGGTCTGTATTCGTTTGAGGTCTGCGATCTGTATTTAGGGAGCCTGTATTTAGGGGTCTGGGGTCTGTATTAGTTTATGGGGTCTGTATTAGTTTATGGGTCTTTATTTAGGGGGTCTGTATTAGTTTAGGGGTCTCGTCTGGGGTCTGCATTAAGGGAGTCAGGTTTGGGGGTCATTATTAGTGTAGAGGGTCGGGTCTGGGGTCTGTATTTAGGGGTCCTGTCTGAGGTCTGTATTTATTTAGGTTGCTTGTTCTGGGTTCTGTATTTCTTTAGGGGGGTCTGGTCTGGGGACTGCAATAGTTTAGAAGGTCTGGGGTCTGTATGTATTCTATCATCTAGTCTGGTCCAAATTTATTAGTCTGAGTAAAAGGGGTTGTCCGGGCACATCGATAGGTCATCAGTATAAAAACAGTCTGTACCTGGACAACCCCTTTAATGTATGGTTCTGGGCCTTGGTGTCTAAATTTGTGTGTTTCTATAGAGGCTGTAAAGGGCTGCAGAAGTGATGGGCAAAGATGTCTCATCAGGAGAAGTCGCCATAATGGTCTGCGTCAAATGTAGAAGAAAAGAAAACGATTCCCATCAGAGAAGACATCACCTATGAGTCACTGGATCTATAGGGGATCTGTCCCCTCTCCTGACATGTCTGTTGTAGGAAATCCTTGTATTCTACATATCTTTGTGCACCCAGGACTAATAGACAAATGTGTGTTACCATTCCAATTGTCAAGAGGAAGCGTGATACTGTCAGCGATGGTTGGAGACTGTCAGCATGTATGGACACAGCCCTTTGACAAGAAGAATCGTAGCAACCATTTGTCAATGCTCGCACAGAAAGTAGTGTTCACTATAGATACAGCAGAGTAGCCGGAGACAAGGGGGACCCAAGTTTGGGGAACAGCCCAGGGCCTATGGTCTACTTAATCCACCACTGATAGCCACTTATTATAATGTAATGTCTGAGGCCTAAACGTAAAATTTAAATGCCTCAGTGCTATTTTTGTATGTCCCCCAAACAAAATGTTATTACATTACTTGTTTTTAAATAGTATGTAGAGATGCCATTAGCCTTCCTCAGACTGCAGGGCCTGTGTGTACCAGCTAACTGTATAACACTTAAAGAGGCTCTGTCACCACATTATAAGTGCCCTTTCTTCTACATAATGTGATCGGTGCTGTAATGTAGATTACAGCAGTGTGTATTATTTAGAAAAACTATAAATTTTGCCAGAGTTATGATCTATTTTAGATTTATACTAATGACTTTCTTAATACCCATATGGGCGTGTTTTTACTTTTTGACCAAGTGGGCGTTGAAAGAGAATTGAAAGAGAAGTGTATGACGCTGACCAATCAGCGTCATACACTTCTCTCCATTCATTTACTCAGCACATAGTAATCTTGCTAGATCATGATGTGCAGTCACATACTCACACATTAACGTTAATGAAGTGTCTTGAGAGTGAATAGACATCGCTTCCAGCCAGGACGCAATGTCTATTCACAATCCCAACACTTCGATAACGCTTGTGCGGGACTTACAACACAGCAAGCGTGATCTCGCGAGATCACACTGTAAGCTATCATTTACTCGCGAGATCACGCTTGCTGTCATTAAGTCCCACACAAACGTTACCGGAGTGTCGGGATTATGAATAGACATCGTGTCCTGGCTGGAAGCGATGCCTATTCAATCTCAAGACACTTCAGTAAAGTTAATCTGTGAGTAAGTGACTGCACATAATGATCTAGCAAGATCATTATGTGCTGAGTAAATGAATGGAGAGAAGTGTATGACGCTGATTGATCAAAAAGTAAAAAATGCCCAGTTCTCCATTAAGAAAGTCTTTAGCATAAATCTAAAATAGATCATAACTCCGTCAAAATTGATTGTTTTTCTAAATACTGCTGTTATCTACATTACAGCGCCGATCACATTATGTACAAGATAGGCCACTTATAATGTGGTGACAGAGCCTCTTTAACCCCTTCCCGTTAAAACTGTAACTGTACGCCCGAAAACCAAGTGAGTTCCCGCACTCGGGCGTACAGTTACGCCCTGCAGATAAAGCGAGCACAGGAGCTGTGCGCGCTTTATCTTCAGCGGCTGTCAGCTGTTGTACACAGCTGACATGCCGCTGCAATGGCTGCGATGGCTGTTACCGCCGATCGCAGCCATTTAACCCCTTCAATGCGGCTGTCAATGACGTCCGCCGCATTGAAGTGGTTTACAGAGGGCGGGTGACGATTGTTGCTATGGCAACCAGGAAGCCGTTACTAGGCTTCCTGGTTGCCAAAGTACGGAAGCCTATTAGGTCCTGCCCGAGGCAGGACCTAATACGCTAACTGTCAAATGAAGAATGACAGTTACGATGCACTACACTACATAAGTAGTGCAGTGCATCGTAGCGGGGATCAGAAGACCAGATCTTCATGTCCCCAGGTCAGTGTAAAAGAAAAAGTAAAAAATGTAAAAAAAAATGTGAAAGAAAAATAAATAAATAAAAGTTAATAAATAATAAATAAATAATAAAAACAACACTTGCCCTGTTTCCTTGATCAACTCCTTTATTATTAGAAAAAAAATGAAAATATGAAAAAAAACTATACATAATAGGTATCACCGCGTTCGGAATGGCCTGATCGATAAAAATCTCACATTATTTTTACCGCACGGTGAACACCGTAAAAAGATTTAATAAAAAACAATCACAGCATTTTATTTTTTAGTCATCTTGTCTCAAATTTTTTTTTATAAAAAGTGATCAAAAAGTTGCAAGTAACGCAAAATGGTACCAATAGAAACTACAGTTTGTCACGCATAAAACAAGCCCTCTCGCAGCGATATCAACAAAAAAATAAAAAAGTTATGGCTGTCAGAAAATGGCGACACTAAAACATGATTTTTTTAGAAAAGAGTGTTTTTATTGTGGGAACGTAGTGAAACGTAAAAAAACTATATACATTTGGTGTCGCTGTAATCGTATCGACCCACAGAATGAAGTGAACATGTTGTCTATACTGCACGGTGAAGACTGTAAAAAAAAAAAAAAAAAAAGAAACGTGCTGTAATGGCTGTTTTTTGGTTTCCTCATCTCCCAAAAAATTGAACAAATAGTGATAAAAAAATCGCATGTACCCCAAAATGGAACCAATAAAAATTACATCTCGTTCCACAAAAAACGCGCCCTCACACAGCTCTGTCACGTGAAAAATAACACGTTATGACTCTCAAAACGCAATGATGCAAAATGATTCTAAATGACGGCCCAGACTCATTTTTAGGTCCTGTAGAATTTCACTAAATACCCCACATTGTCATTTGCTGGACCCCGCAGGTGGACCCCGTAGATGCAGCGGTGATGAGGAAACTTTAGAGCCTTGTGCGGCTTATGGGGCTAGTGAAGAAGTCAAATGTAAGGCAACACTGGAGCGCAGATATTTTGTATAATACCCAATAATCCCGGCCTGTGCCTAAAGGATTGGTTCAAAGCGTACCACACCAATCCATGGATTATTCATTCTCCCCATTATTACATGATCCTATTATGACCTGTTGCACTCCGCCCAGTTTACATATACCCTGATGTACTCCGCCCAGCTTACATATACCCTGATGTACTCTGCCCAGATTACATATACCCTGATGTACTCCGTACAGCTTACATATAGCCTGATGTACCCGCACATATTGCATATACCCTGATGTACTCCGCCCAGCTTACATATACCCTGATGTACTCCGCGCATATCACATATACCCTGATGTACTACGCACAACTTACATATACCCTGATGTACTCCGCCCAGATTACATATACCCTGATGTACTCCGCCCAGCTCACATATGCCCCCACATTATAAGCTGAAATACCACTAATACACCAAGCAAAATCTGCGCTTCAAAAGCCAAATGGTGGTCCAACTGAGCCTGGCAGTGTACCCAAACGGCAATTTATGACCACATATGGAGTATTCTGGAGAACTCGCTTAACAATTTATGGGATGTGTGTCTACGGTGGTACAAGCAGGGCACAACACATTGGGCACTGAAATGGCATATCTGTGGAAAACAGCAATTTTCAATCTGCAACATCTATTGTTTACTCATTTTTGCAAAACACTTGTGCGGTCAAAATGCTCACTACACCCCTAGATAAATTCTTTGAGGGATCTAGTTTCTAAAATGGGGTAATTTTTCGAGGGGTACCACTGTACTGATACTATAGCTCAATGCAACATGGTGTCAAAAAACGGATCTTATAAAATCTCCACTCCAAATACTAAATGGTGCTCCTTCCCTTTAGAGCCTTGCTGTGTGTCCAAATAGCAGTTTATGACCACGTGTGGGGTATGTCCCTACTCCGGAGAAGTTGCTTTACAAATGTTATGGTGCTTTTTCTCCTTTATTTGTTGAGAAAATGAAAATTTTTTAACTAATGCTGCGTCTTATTGGAAAATAATGTAATGTTTCATTTTCACTGCCTATTTCTAATAAAATATATGAGACACCTGTGGGGTCAAAATGCTCACTACACCCCTAGATGAATTCCTCAATGGGTGTAGTTTGCCAAATGGAGTCACTTTTGGGTAGTTTCCACTGTACTGGTACCTAAGGGGCTTTGCAAAAGCGACATGGCGCAGAAAAACCAATCCAGCAAAATCTGCTCGCCAAATGGCGCTCCTTCCCTTCTGAGTCCTGATGTGTATTCATACAGTACTTTATTACCACATATGGGGTATTTCCGTACTCTGGAGAAGTTGCATTACAAATGTTACAGTGATTTTTCTCCTTTATTTGATTAGAAAATGAAACATTTTTACCTAAAGCTACGTCTTAGTGGAAAAAAATGAAATTTTTCATGTTTACTGCCCAATTCTAATGAAATCTATGAAACACCTGGGGGGTCAAAATGCTCACTACACCCCTAGTTGAATTCCTCTAGGGGTGTAGTTTCCCTAATGGAGTCACTTTTGTGGGGTTTCCACTGTTCTGGTACCTTAGGAGCTTTACAAATGCAACATGGTGCAGAGAAATGAATCCAGCAAAATCAGCGCTCCAAAAGCTAAATGGCGTGCCTTCCCTTCCGAGTCCTGCCGCTTGCCCAAACAGCAGTTTATGACCCACATGTTTGGTATTTCCGTACTCTGGAGAAGTTGCTTTACAAATGTTGGGGTGCTTTTCCTCATTTATTTGTTGAAAAAAATAAAAATTTTGAGGTAAAACTACATCTTATTGGAAAATAATGTAATTTTTAATTTTCACTGCCCAATTATAATGAAATCTGTGAAACACCTGTGGGGTCAAAATGCTCACTACACCCCTAGATGAATTCCTCAAAGGGTATAGTTTCCCAAATGGAGTCACTTTTGTGGGGTTTCCTTTGTTTCGGCACCACAAGACCTCTTCTAACCTGACATGGTGCCTGAAATATAATTTAATAAAAGGAAGGCTCAAAAATCCTCAAGGTACTCCTTTGCTTCTGAGGCCGCTGTTTCAGTCCAGTAGCGCACTAGGGCCACATGTGGAATATTTCTAAAAACTTCAGAATCAGCGCAATAAATATTCAGTTGTGTTTCTCTGGTAAAAACCTTTCTAAATGCTGTTTTGAGTACTTTAAGGGGTGCAGTTTTTTAAATGGGGTGATTTGTTGGGGTTCCTAATATATAAGGCCCTCAAAGCCACTTCAGAACTGAACTGGTCCCTAAAAAAATAGGCTTTTGAAATTTTCTTGAAAATGTGAGAAATTGCTGCTAAACTTATAAGCCTTGTAACGTCCTAAAAAAAATAAAAGGATGTTCAAAAAACGATGCCAATCTAAAGTAGACATGTGGGAAATGTTGGATAGTAACTATTTTGTGTGGTATAACTATCTGTCTTACAAGCAGATACATTTGAATTTAGAAAATGCAAATTGTTTGCTAATTTTCTCAAAATGTTGGTGTATTTCACACAAAAATATTGAATATATCGACCAAATTTTTTCACTAACTTAAAGTACAATATGTCACGAGAAAATAATCTCAGAATCGCTTGGATAGGTAAAGCATTCCAGAGTTAGTACCACATAAATTGACACATGTCAGATTTTAAAAATGAGGCTGTGTCATAAGGTCGAAAAGTGGCTGCGTCCTGAAGGGGTTAAGCTGTCTTAATTTAAAGAGTTTTGTTTTGGGTTTTTTCTGCATCATACAGTTATTTTAAATGGCACTTAAATGGCCATCACACTATTTTTACACATTTTACAACATGTCTTTTTTCCCGGAGTTTCTCTATAAATGTAAGAAATAAATATTAGTCTATGTGCATATGCGTGTTTGGTCTTTTGCGTTCCTATGCCCTGTGATAGAAGCAGAGTAACAAAAAAGAACACAACACAATTGTTACTTAGCACCTCGGACAACATCAGCGGTCATCAGTAAGCATTGCTTTATAAAGATTCAATCGAGGTGTATGTGGTTGTGAGGGAAACAATAGCTTTGCATGTTGTGCTATTGATTCTGCTGGTTCTATACTAAAGACTAGAGATGAGCGAACCGGGACAACCGAACCCGGTTTCGGTCCGAACATCCGGAAAAGTTCGGTTCGCAGCGAATCCGAACTTCACCGGGTTCGGCCGAACCCGTTTTGACCGAACCCGGTCAAAAATATTATACAAATCAGCAGCCACTTATCTCTATCAATCACTGATAGAGAAAAGAGGCTGCTGATTAAAAATAAAATAAAAAGCATTTCATACGTACCCGGTCGTTGTCTTGGTGACGAGTCCCTCTTCTTTCTCCAGTCCGACCTTCTTTTCTGACGCGGCAGCCTGTGATTGGCTGCAGAGGCCTCTGCAGCCTGTGATTGGCTGCAGAGGCCTCTGCAGCCTGTGATTGGCTGCAGCGGTCACATGGGCTGTATCGTCATCCAGGAAGGTCGGGCCGGATGTCGAGAGGGACGCGTCACCAAGGCAACGGCCAGGAGACCGGACTGGAGGAAGCAGAAAGTTCTCGGTAAGTATGAACGTCTTTTTTTTTACAGGTTACTCTATATTGTGATTGGTAGTCACTGTCCAGGGTGCTGAAACAGTTATTGCCGATCAGTTAACTCTTTCAGCACCCTGGACAGTGACTATTTACTGACGTCGCCTAGCAACGCTGCCGTAATGACGGGTGCACACATGTAGCCACCCGTCATTACGGGTAATATATTTTATAATGGGAGCACGGCTCGGAAAAACGACCGGCTGCCCGTGGCCGGCCGTGCCCGGCCGTGCTCATCTCCTTAAATACTCTGTGCTGCCTTAAACTCTGTGGACAGGTCAGGATCCTGTTTCTTTTAAATGCTGCAGGGGAACCCGCTCCATCCACTATATAAGGCTGCGCTACAGTGCAGCATTTAAAAGAAACAGGATCCTGACCTGTCCATAGAGTTTAAGGCAGCACAGAGTATTTCAGGAGATGATCGTGCAGATTCAGTGCTGCTGTGAACTCTGCTCTTACCATTACGTAGCTCAGTTGTACCTCTCCTCCACTCCTGTCCTCAATTACACCTTCACATGATCGGCAAGTCACCACGTAATGGTAAGAGCAGAGTTCACAGCAGCACAGAGTATTTCAGGAGATGAGCGTGTGGATCTTGTGCGGGGTGGTGACTTGCCAATCATGTGAAGGTGTTATTGAGGACAGGAGTGGAGGAGAGGTACAACTGAGCTACGTAATGGTAAGAGCAGAGTTCACAGCAGCACAAAATCTGCACGCTCCTCCCCTGAAATACTCTGTGCTGCTGTGAACTCTGCTCTTACCATTACGTAGCTCAGTCTGTTACCTCTCCTCCACTCCTGTCCTCAATAACACCTTCACATGATTGGCAAGTCACCACCCCGCACAAGATCCGCACGCTCATCTCCTGAAATACTCTGTGCTGCTGTGAAGTGTGTGTGTGTGTGTGTGTGTGTGTAGATGTTTGTGTGTGTGTTTTTGTATATGTGTGTTTGTGTATATGTGTGTATATGGGTGTGTGTTTGTGTGTTTATATGTGTGTTTGTGTATATATGGGTGTGTTTGTGTATATGTGTTTGTGTATATGTTTGTGTGTGTGTGTGTTTGTGTGTATATGTGTGTGTTTGTGTATATATGGGTCTGTTTGTGTACATGTGTTTGTGTATATGTGTGTGTTTGGGTATGTGTGTTTTTGTTTGTATATGTGTTTGTGTATATGTGTTAGTTCGTGTATATGTGTGTGTGTATATGTGTGTGTGTTTGTCTCTTTGTGTGTGTGTGTGTGTGTGTGTGTGTGTTTGTGTATATCTTGTTGTGTTTGTGTATAACTGTGTATATGTGATTGTGTATATGTGTGTGTGTTTGTGTATATGTGTGTGTTTGGATGTGTGTGTTTTTGTTTGTATATGTGTGAGTTCGTGTATATGTGTGTGTGTGTGTGTGTGTGTGTGTGTGTGTGTGTGTGTGTGTTTGTCTGTTTATGTGTGTGTGTGTGTGTGTAGATCTTGTTGTGTTTGCGTATATATGTGTGTGTTTGTGTATGGTTGTTTGTTTGTTTGTTTGTTTGTTTGTTTGTGTGTGCGTGTATATATGTGTGTAGGTGAGTAGAAGTATTGTTATTGTTCACATTGATAACTGTCTTTTTATGTTGTTGTAGATTTTGATGTACCGATTGGACTACATCTTCGATTCGTTGGACTACTGCATAGATCTACGTTTTTTCAAATTTTAATTAAATGGTTAACGAGGGTTTTGTTGGGGATTTCTTTTTTAAATAAAAAAGAATTGTCTTTGTGTTTTTTTTTTAACTTTATTAGTGCCTAGATAATGGCAGTTGGCTGATTGACAGCATCCATTATTAAGGCGGTACTTAATGTTAGCCGGTGCAGAGGCTAGCACTAACCACCCATTATTACCCCGGTACCCACCACCACCAGGGGTGCCGGGAAGAGCTTGGTACGATCCAGTACCCGACCATCTGTTGTGATGGTCGGGTACTGGGGCGGCCGTAGGCTGGTATTATGAGGCTGGGAAGGGCCAAAAACAGTGGACCTTCCCACCCTTGTAATGCTAGGCTGCTGCTGCTGTGTTGTATCGGGCTGGTTATAAAAATGGGGGGGACCCCCACGTTGTTTTTTTTTTTTAATTTAACAAATTTAACAATAGACGGGT